>NC_092265.1:21838132-22085632 GCF_036320965.1 Panulirus ornatus
CCTAATGACAGGGAACCCCTTGAAAGCTGTGGCAAGAAGGCTAGAGTGTGTACGGGCCATGTAGGACCTGTCATGTGGCTGAACAATATGAAAAAAAAAGTGTTTAAAGAACATGAAATAACTTGGGGAAAATATAGACACTAAGATGGTCAAAGTAGAGACATCAGACGCCAGAAAAAAATGTCTAACCAGGTAAAATATCCAGTTTGTTTAAGAATTAAATGAAGTCAGAGATACGGGGGGGAAATTTAGTAATAGGAACTGAAAATGGGTTCTAAATGTGGACAGATGAAACGGAATATGATCCTTGTTGGAGACTCTTTAGAAAGACAATTACATAGTGAGTTTTGTAGTAGGAGCAAAAAGTAGGATGAGGCCATGTTGCCCTGGGGAAAGACTGGACGATTCAGCACATAAAGAACGAGGTGTAGTTAAGGACACTGCGGAGGGGAACAATGTAGTTACCGTCCTGGTTGAGACAAGCAGTATGGTTGGAGGTCGATTGGACGAGGTCACTGGAGAGGCGCTCCTTAGGAGACTTGAAAATACTCGTGTTAAGGCTGTACACTTGGGATTTCTCCCTATATATGATGTAGGATCCCTGTTCTTAAGATTGTAAACTCCTGCAAGAGATCTAAGTGTATTGGTAGTTTCGAGAGGAAGTAGATGACATAGATTTGTAGGCTAGGTTTAATAATGACAAGAATTTCTTTAATCATGATGGCCTGCGTTTGAACTAGGTCATTTTAGTTGAGAAAGAGAGAGATATCAGTGAGATCTGGTGAGGTCAGCTGAGGTACTATGGCTAGATCATGTACCTCCCCAAGAGACTTGGGGTCAGATAGGCTCACGCGAAGCGCCAGGGTTGAGCAGATGCAACCTCAGTAAGACGAAAACCTTTCCTTTCAAAAATGATGAAACCTCATTTTTTTTTCTTACACCATCGTCACAAGTCGAAATGTAAAGTTTGATGAACTGACGTCATATAGTCTGTTCGTAAAAGCCTTTTATCAAAGCACTAAATTACCACTATAGATAAGTTCTATGGAGAGCATTCCTTAGCTAAATCATCTACACCAATATATAAAGTGAGATCAGATACCTTACACCAGATAGGTAAAGGATTTATATATCTTAAATATAAACCGTAACAGAAAATATGAAACTGACTTTGATGTATATGAATCAGAGTGCATTAGATTAATGGATAAGGCCTCCATAATACTAATCAGAATAGCATAGACACCTAAAAGCAATCTAGTAGTTTAAAGAAAATGGTATTAATCTACATATTGGAATCAAATCTTTCATTAAGGACAAAGATGCAATAAATGCAGGAGATCTAATGACTTAAGTATTGCCTGGGATCTATTATAAAGTGAATGATTGAGAAAGATACAAATAAAAGCAGTTACGAATTGGGTTTTTTTCTAATCTTTTTTTTCAAATCAGATGATCTTGGAAGCAATATGAGGAAGCAACATATTAGATCTGGTAATAACTATAAACGGAGATTTGATTGGCTTATATGAAGTCAGTGAGATGCTGGATGGCAGTGATCACAGTGTCATCCAATTCACTGTAGATATCGGCTTCAGTGATGTCTTATTTTAGAATAACAGACTTCAGTGAAATAGGTTAGGATGTTTGTTATGTAAAGTAGATAAGGACTTTAAGATGTTGGAATTGCTAAAAAGATGTGAAGACACTTTGCAAAACAGTGTATTTCTTTATGAAAGAGATAGTGTTTTTAAAAAGTGAATGAGGGGTTTTGAGAAGGGTTATATATGTTAAATGGCAGTCCACTGTATCATGAAACGTATATGATATCTCAGAGACTGAGAGACTGTACAGAAACGAAATGGTCAGAAATTCGTAAAAACGAAGAACAATGACTTTTCACACCGTAAAGAAAAATAATTCAAAGAATTCTTTGATTATGTAAAAGGCAAGAGGGGAAAAGAATATGTAATAGTGCCTTAATCAAAAAAAAAAAAGAAATGGATTCCTTCCTACATGTGGACTTCAATTCGGTGTTTAATATCGACAATTTCTGAAATGTTTCTCATACATAAAGCATAATTCCAGGGACAAGAAAAAAGAAAAGAATGAATGAATCATACATACAAAGCATTTAAGCGAATGAAGTTACTCCAATATTTAGGAAAATAAGTGTGATTTAAACCAAATGATTCTTATATCTTATTTTGAAAGGTGTGAGTTCACACATGGGACTTCTAATCACCAAAAATATTCGACAAGTCGCCACAACAAACGAAGCTGCCAAATGAATGCAAGATCATACCAAATTTACAAGAAAGAGGTGGAAAATGTACTTTGAAAACACCTTTTCGATCCATCTAAATTCACTTTTAAAACACCTTTCTATTGCTCGACCTCAGGTAAAAATGTCAGAACCCAATTTTTTGAAAGGGGAGAAAAAAACACCACCTAAGAACGTATCCTCCATATTTTCTTTGACATCCATGAATGACGGTAGGTCGACACATCAATCACGAATTCCCAAGCCAGTGGACAGTCCTCACCTCACACACGACAGTCCTCACCTCACACACGACAGTCCTCACCTCACACACACTTGCACAGTGAGTACGTGGGCTTGCGAACACCGCGCTCCTCCTACTCTTTCCCTCCCCCTTCACTTTGGCCTGGTTGTTTACACAGTGGCCCCTCGACTGGTTGCAACACCTTCACTCCTCCCTTGGTGCATGTGTTACCCTTATTCATGTGTGTGCTCCCGTCTGCCTGATCTAACAACCCATGTTGATTGGATGATTCCCTTTAGCAACTCTCTCTCATTCTCTCTCTCTCTCTCTCTCTCTCTCTCTCTCTCTCTCTCTCTCTCTCTCTCTCTCTCTCTCTCTCTCTCTCTCTCTCTCTCTCTCTCGTCTTTGCGAATAGTTACGTCCTCTTTTTTTTCCCTTAATTTTTTTCTCTTGAAAAGAAGAGGAAGGTATAATACGTCCACTCTCTCCATGGTCCACGCTCTCCAAAAACCTTCGGATTCCCCTTCAAAATTCTCTCTTTACTCTTCAGTCTTTTTTGACATGTCATATTTCGTGCATGGCCTTGGCCTTTGGTTCTTCAGCGGAGACCTGGGACCACAAAGGATCTAATCTATACTTTTATTCTCATGTTAAATCATTTATTTATCCCATACACGTGGTGGAACCTGGGCCCAGTGAGGCACTGGATATAGCCTAGCCATCTCAAAGTTGGATGTCATGATGACATGGTGTCTCCCTGTGCATTTGAGTGTGAGGTGCTCCTCCTTATCTTATCTTTATCTCTGCCTATAACCTCCCTTACCTTCTAGAAATTTGGTCAGACACATACTAAAGGAAACCTGATTCATTTTCTACATTCTTTTTCCTAACCAATATTTTTCTTTTCGTATATCTAAAGTGGGGGGGTGAAGGGGGGCCTCTACCATGTCGTCCACTGTAAAAGGAAAATGGGAATTGTAGTCTTGTTTGATGGTGTTAATTACTAGACCATCTTAAGCACCTCTGGCCCCATACATTGTTCTCCATATCTCTGTTATGTGTTCTCTTTGTTCATGTTCTCTTAACCAGTGGTATGTGTCCCCTCTGTTCATGTTCTCCAAACCTCTTGTATGTGTCCAGTCTGTTCATGCTCTCCAAACCTTTTTTATGTGTCCCCTCTGTTCATGTTCTCCAAACCACTGGTGTGTGTCCCCTTTGTTCATGTTCTCCAAACCAGTGGTATGTGTCCCCTCTGTCCATGTTCTCCAGACCTCTGGTATGTGTCCCCTCTGTTCATGTTCTCCAAACCAGTGGTATGTGTCCCCTCTGTTCATGTTCTCCAAACCAGTGGTGTGCGTCCCCTCTGTTCATGTTCTCCAAACCACTTGTGTGTGTCCCCTTTATCCATGTTCTCCAAACCTCAGGTATGTGTTCTCTCTGTTCATCTTCACCAAAAAGTGTTTTATGTATACAAAATTAATATTCCCTCCAAAGGCGCCATGTAAGGTTTTATCTTGCAATGATCTGGGGCTAACGACCGAAGACCTCTAATCACCAACGCGTGGGGCCTAATCAGGCGTGGGGATTAACAGCTATGGTAAATGAGAGGGCCCCCCCCCCCTCTCCGTAATCATCCTTGTTATAATTAGTGCGAATATTGAATTATTTCACGCGGGAATTTCGCTTTTCATCCCTCGGCCACAAAGTTCTATTTTGCATCGAAATATTGTAATGGTAATCTGGTATATTGTGAACCAGGCGACACTCGCATACTGATACATATGCATAATGATGCATTACACATACTCATACGTACACATTCTGATACATGAATACTGATACATACATTCTGATACATACACATGCTGATACACATTCTGATACGTACACATACGTACTGATACATACACATGCTGATACACATTCTGATACGTACACATACTGATACATACGTATTGATATATACATACTGATACATAGATACTGTTATATGCATACTGATATATACATATACTGATACATACATATACTGATACATACACATGTTGATTCATACATACTGATACATAGATACTGTTACATGCACACTGATACATACATGCTGATACATACACATAATGATATATACACATGTTAATACATATACATACTGATAAATATGCATCCCAATACAGATAAACACAAATACACATAGTGATTCTTACACACCAACACATATATACATTGATACATGCCTGTTTATACACATATAAACAGGCATGTAAACATAATGCACTGTATATGAATACAAATACCTTAACACACACACACACACACACACACACACACACACACACACACACACACACACACATACACACTCACACACACACACACACACACACACACACACACACACACACACACACACACACACACACACACACACACACACACACTGGATGAAGTAGATATATTAACACACTAACACACGTGCAGCACGATAGATGCACACAGCAATCGTTCAAATGTTAATCTACATAATTAACACGTTACATTAGCCGCCCTAATTTGCATACCCTGATCTCGTCTGCGTGTGTTCCTGCCAATTAGGTTTGGCCCCGTGCCATGCGCTTGGCCCTCGCTTCCCATAGTTTCTGTGTGGAGACCAGTAACACGAGTATATGTCTATAGCTTCTTGATACGAGTATATTTCTATAGCTTCTTGATACGAGTATATTTTTATAGCTTCTTAATATTAGTATATTTCTATAGCTAATCATCAACAGACATCCACAACACATCATCAACATATATAGCTAATCATCAACATACATCCACAACACATCATCAACATAGACCCAAACACTAGGACATAACCCTGATGGAACACCGAAAAACAACCATGAATTAACATACATACATACATACATACACAGTTTATAAGGTTGTTATCATAATGAAATCCATATAATCCGAAAAGTAGTAATTCCGATGGCATATTTGTGAGGCAAAAAGGTAATTAGGTAATGAAATTCCCATTTTCATTCGCCCGAAATGATTCTGTTTTCTGAATTGAGAGGATCACTTCTCTAATGACGTGACCAGTACCCATGATCCTTACCTTGTCATTAGGAAACAAACGTATATTTCTTACGATTTGATAGCCATGTCTTTCGCTGATTCATACAACGGAAGGGACGTGTGTGTGTGTGTGTGTGCGTGTGTGTGTGTGTGTGTGTGTGTACAAGTCTACGG
This sequence comes from Panulirus ornatus, assembly GCF_036320965.1. Taxonomy (NCBI): domain Eukaryota; kingdom Metazoa; phylum Arthropoda; class Malacostraca; order Decapoda; family Palinuridae; genus Panulirus; species Panulirus ornatus. Next base: position 21,843,877 of record NC_092265.1, read on the forward strand.
GAAGGTGAGTACACAGACGTACAGACAGGTGAGTATAAGACACAGAGACAGACAGACGCCTTCCAATGTCTTTCCTACAGGGTCTAAAGGGGATTGAATGGGGCCTGGCATGTGATCCAGTATCCCTTAGCTATATTAAGATGCTCACACTACTAGCTAACTCTTCCTTCACATGGTCTTATTCTTTTATGTCTTATAATTGGGAGGAGAAAAGTGTAGTGACCATTTTGCCTCACACACACACACACACACACACGCACTCACGCACTTGCTCACCCCTTCCTCTAACACGCCACGAGATCCACTGGAAGCCCTCCAAACTCTCTCTCTCTCTCTCTCTCTCTCTCTCTCTCTCTCTCTCTCTCTCTCTCTCTCTCTCTCTCTCTCTCTCTCTCTCTCTCTCTCTCTCTCTCTCCCTTCAACACGACCCGCTTGCCTCCCACCGCCAACTCTTACCCCGACCACCACCTCAGCAGACACCAGACATATAAGCCCCCCCCTCGCTGACTTCACCTCTTTCCACACATCCCAAACAAGTCTGTGTCTCCATCCCCGACACTCCCAGCACAGCCACGCCGTCTGTGAAGGTGATGGTCGCCTTATCATAACTGTGGTGTATCATTTATTCACAGCCATTCTCCCCTCAGAGACAATGGAAAGTTAAATAACATTCAGTTTATCAAGTTTATCAGTTTATCAAGATACCTTATCATTGATCTGATCCTCGTCTATTGCTTATCTATATATGTTAAGAATGCATTTGGATTTCTTAAATGTAAACAGAAGAAAAAAAGTATATGGTAAATGGGATTTCGTCCCATACTAAAAGGGATTTGATCTTTAATCTCCTAAGGCTCAGGAATAAATAGTTATCACTCGATCTATTTACTGGAATAAGATTTTCATTTGACGAAATCAGATTGAATGTTTAGTTTTACATTTGAATTCTTAATGAGATTTGGGGGAAGCTGTGGTGTCGTCCCACACTGCACGGCTTGTAAGGAGAGATTCGAAGCCTAAACCATTCGAAGTTTGAATCCCTCGAAGCTTGAACCATTCTAAGCCTAAACCATTCAAAGCCTGAACCATTTGAATCTTCAACCTTTCGAATCTTGAACCATTCGAGGTCTGAACCATTCGAAGCCTGAACCAATCGAATCTTGAGCCATTCGAAGTCTGAACCACTAGAAGTTTGAACTACTCGAAGTTTGAACCATTTGAAGCCTGAACCATTCTAAGCTTGAACCATTCGAAGCCTGAACCATTCGAATCTTCAAACATTTATAGCCTGAACCATTCGAAGCTTGAACCATTCAAAGCCTAAACCATTCGAAAACTGGACCATTTGAAGCCTGGATTATCAGAATCATGATCTATTCGAAGTTAAAATCAAAAGCGAGTTCCAGAAATGAGGGAATTTGTGGCTGGGTAAATGATAAGCTGTGTGACAAAATGAATATCCCTGAAGACTGGGTAGCAATATTCTACGAAATCCTTTTATTCACACTTTTAACTTTCGTCTCTGACTTAATATTACCTTAAGTCTCTACGAGATGTGATGGACTGTGATGTAGCCTTTTTTAGACACCTCCACTTAAATCCCTCTGTTTACACGAGTTTTCATACGAAAGACAGACAACTGGAGGCTTGATTGGCCCACGACTGGGTTGTCTGTTAAAAAAGAGGGAGTTCAACTCGACAAGAAAATATAATTCCGCTCAGAAGCTTTCTTTTTAAGCTATCACCGACTCCCCGCTGCTACACATTGGCCCTCTACTGTCCCCGTTACTGCTGTCGTTTATGTAGTTTATTTCTGGTGTTTTCCTGCATGAGGTCTGTGGTGGAGCCTCATCTGGATACATAAGACAGATCATAAATAGTGAGTTCTTATGAAATTATTTCAGCTATACATTTCCTTCCCTTTTAGAATCTCGTCTTCTATGGATCCAATTTGCTGTGGATTGTATGGATCAGATATGTGAATACAGACTGGGGATTAGGGGGATGGGTGGTTGGGATGGGTAGGGAAGAGGGTAGAATGGTGAATGATATGGGCAGGGAAAAGAATGGAATGGTGATTACAGAGAAGCGTAAGGCCTGTGGTCTATGGACATAAAATGGTAAATGGTCATTGAGATAGATATAATCAGATGGCGACATAAGGGGGGGAAAAGACACTAAGAATAAAGATATAAGAGGAAGAGGAAGGGAAAGAATTATCAAGATCACTACGTAGGATAAACAAGAAAAAGAACATAGATTACCTAAAAGAAAGGAAAACAGGGTGATAGACTCTTAGCAGAAGAGAAGTTAAAAGAAATTATCCCTCCCACTGAGGCCAGTGATGAAGGCAGGACCTGTCTGGTGGCTGGGGGAGGGTCATCACCATCAGGGACACAAGGAGCACACGAGCCGCCCATCCCAGCGTAATATCTGGGGCCATCATGAACGCCATCGACACCCAGAGACCTGGGCCGAGACCTGCAGTTGCTGGCTGGCACTGCACCGGCAGAAGGAGCGCCACAGCACCTGCTACAGGAGGAGGAATGTGACGCGAATGATCTCCCTCACATTTGGCCCGCCTCTGCAGACGATGAGGGAGGAGGAGGAGGAGGAAGAGGAGGAGGAGGAGGAAGAGGGGGAGGAGGAGGAGGAGGAGGAGGAGGAGGAGGAGGAGGGGGAGGAGGAGGAGGAGGAGGACAGGAGGAAGAATGTGACGCGAATGATCTCCCTCACATTTGGCCCGCCTCTGCAGACGATGAGGGAGGAGGAGGAGGAGGAAGAGGAGGAGGAGAAGGAGGAGGAGGAGGAGGAGGAGGAGGAGGAGGAGGAGGAGGAGGAGAAGGAGGAGGAGGAGGAAGAGGAGAGGTAGAGACGACCAGGGTGAGAGTGATAAGAAACGACGAGAGAGAGAGTGAGAGAGGGTCTTGAGCCAGTGGTAGTGGTGGTAGAGTGAGAGAGGGACGTGTGCCAGTGTTGGTAGGGGAGAGTGAGAGGGTCTTGAGCCAGTGATGGTTGGGGGGGTGAGAATGTGAGAGGGACGTGAGAAATTGGTGGTGGGGTAAGTGTGGCGGGAGAGAGTGAGAGGGACATGAACCTATGTGATGGGGGGGGTGTGAGGGAACATTTCCCTCCCGTACAGCTGATGTATCATGGTAGGAGTCATGACCAGGCCTCTCCCATCACCACATTGGTCACCCCAGACGAGACGCTCTGGTCCTCGATGAAGAGACATCCAATACAACACTCCCTACCTAAATGCAACGCCCCCTGCCTATATACAACGCCCCCTGTCTATATACAACGCCCCCTGCCTATATACAACGCCCCCTGCCTATATACAACGCCCCCTACCTATATACAACGCCCCCTACCTATATACAACGCCTCCTTCCTAAATACAACGGCTCCCCTGCCTCAATACACCAATCCAATGGATCATTCTTGTGGACATGACGACCACAACACCACCAGCAGTAGAGGAAAACCTCCACACAAGTGAGCTACTGCAGGAGGCGTTCAATACAGAATGAATAATACTCGAAGTCATAAAATCTTCACAGAATGGTCAGTCAAGTTGGTGGACATCATATTACTACTCCAAGACTCGAACTTCAGTGTACCAGGGAGGGAGAGGCCCTCCTGTGTGAGGTGGGGCGGCGCCCCTCCACGTATCATACCACAGGTGGGGTGGATGGGGGTAATTCCTCCGTGTTTACAGGTATTATGGTCAAGTTTATCATGGAGTAAAGTCATGATGTGTTGATTGCTAAGGTTTGTACCAGCCCATCGACATGTGAGGAACTGTGGTGCTCCATCTGTTGCCTCAACCGTGTGACTGATGCTATATATATATATATATATATATATATATAGTTTTAAGAGAGTTGCTCTCGTGTACACTAAACAATACTTTTAGCGCTGTATTGTTTACATAATTAGTTACTGCCGTTTAGCAGGCAATTGAGATACTGTTGAACATGTCCTCCCAAGTTATGAACTGTGGAACTATGATGATGTTTGAACTAGTTATTCATAAGCGAAATTAAAATTCCGCGAATTGAAGTTTTACCAACCAAACCCCCCCCCCCCCCCCCCCCCCCCCCCCCCCCCCCGGGTTCAGACAGGCTTACCGGCAGCGCGTATATCTGTTTTTAATTATTACACTCTCCTCTTTACGCTAAATGTTTTTGTTATCTTCATGATCATTTTTGTACTTATGTCGTTGAAAAATCATGGACTTATCTTTTTATCCTTGTTCCTTCGTTTCGGCATAAAGGATACGTAGGGCCATTTGTTGATGTTGAGCGAGGCGCATGTATGACGTCACTATACTGAACTGTCATTGGTTCGACCGTTCTCTTATCCACTCATTTCTGAACATTACATACGCTCTCTGATTACTTCGTGCTAATCACGTCATAAATACATCTCTCTGTGTTCACAGCGTTACAATATTCATAGTTTTTAAAGATACAGATAATTGAAAAGAAGTTATGAAATATGATCCTTCAGATGTGAATCACATAGGCCTTGTTCAAATTCTAGATTATTCATTAATATTGATAATTACGAAGTTATCGCTTGCTTCAACGCTTCTTACTCACTTAGGGTTTGCGTGTCAACAATGCATGTTGAGTAATGAATGTAAGTTAGATTTTTTTCCTCGTCGCTGGTAGCTACATGAACATCATACGGCTGGCACGCCTGCCCAAGTGTCCATCATCATCATCGTCCATGTTTACAATCACGGCAGTTAACCCAGAACACTGGAGAGGGTTGGATGTAACCAGTGCGTCTGTGTTTGTGCAGGTGTTACGCGCGTTCTGTCGGCACAGTTTACCCCAGTGTTGTGTAGTGATAATTGTTGACGCACCAGTGAATACGAGAACAGTAGCTGAAAACCCTAATGGATCAGTATCGAGTGCTTAGACCTTACAGAAAAGTGTTGAAAACGTTCATCCTTGAAGCTCACCAGCGTTGGCCATGTTGGTCGCCAGTGGCGAGCTATCCACCGGGACCAAGTGACGTGGACTCAGGTAGGTGGAGGAGCTGTTTCCACATTATTTATCCCAGTATCTTCATTTATGCTTAAATTGTAATGAAATTTATGGATAATGTAAATGAGTAGCTATGTTTTCTGTAGGTGGAACCAGTGCATTTTTACGTATGCCTGTAGTATTTTTACCTATACCTGTTGTATTTTTACTTATGCCTGTTGTATTTTTACCTATGCCTGTTGTATTTTTACGTATGCCTGTTGTATTTTTACCTATGTCTGTTGTATTTTTACGTATGCCTGTTGTATTTTTACTTATGCCTGTTGTATTTTTACTTATGCCTGTTGTATTTTTACCTATGCCTGTTGTATTTTTACGTATGCCTGTTGTATTTTTACCTATGCCTGTTGTATTTTTACCTATGCCTGTTGTATTTTTACGTATGCCTGTTGTATTTTTACTTATGCCTGTTGTATTTCTACCTATGCCTGTTGTATTTTTACGTATGCCTGTTGTATTTTTACCTATGCCTGTTGTATTTTTACTTATGTCTGTTGTATTTTTACTTATGCCTGTTGTATTTTTACTTATGCCTGTTGTATTTTTACTTATACCTGTTGTATTTTTACTTATGCCTGTTGTATTTTTATGTATGCCTGTTGTATTTTTACTTATGCCTGTTGTATTTTTACTTATGCCTGTTGTATTTTTACTTATGCCAGTTGTATTTTTACTTATGCCTGTTGTATTTTATACATTGTAATTCTATACAGAGATGTTAATTTTCCAGTTTACTCCCACAGAAGTTACGAATAATTTTGTGATGAATTAAATATCATGATATGTGCGAGCTATGGATGGGGTTGTTAGGGAGGTGAATGCAAGAGTTTTGGAAAGAGGGGCAAGTATGAAGTCTGTTGTGGATGAGAGAGCTTGGGAAGTGAGTCAGTTGTTGTTCGATGATGGTACAGCGCTGGTGGCTGATTCATGTGAGAAACTACAGAAGCTGGTGACTGAGTTTGGTAAAGTGCGTGAAAGAAGAAAGTTAAGAGTAAATGTGAATAAGAGCAAGGTTATTAGGTACAATAGGGTTGAGGGTCAAGTCAGTTGGGAGGTAAGTTTGAATGGAGAAAAACTGGAGGAAGTAAAGTGTTTTAGATATCTGGAAGTGGATCTGGCAGCGGATGGAACCATGGAAGCGGAAGTGTATCATAGGGTGGGGGAGGGGGCGAAAATCCTGGGAGCCTTGAAGAATGTGTGGAAGTCGAGAACATTATCTCGGAAAGCAAAAATGGGTATGTTTGAAGGAATAGTGGTTCCAACAATGTTGTATGGTTGCGAGGCGTGGGCTATGATAGAGTTGTGCGCAGGAGGGTGGATGTGCTGGAAATGAGATGTTTGAGGACAATGTGTGGTGTGAGGTGGTTTGATCGAGTAAGTAATGTAAGGGTAAGAGAGATGTGTGGAAATAAAAAGAGCGTGGTTGAGAGAGCAGAAGAGGGTGTTTTGAAATGGTTTGGGCACATGGAGAGAATGAGTGAGGAAAGATTGACCAAGAGAATATATGTGTCGGAGGTGGAGGGAGCGAGGAGAAGTGGGAGACCAAATTGGAGGTGGAAAGATGGAGTGAAAAAGATTTTGTGTGATCGGGGCCTGAACATGCAGGAGGGTGAAAGGCGGGCAAGGAATAGAGTGAATTGGATCGATGTGGTATACCGGGGTTGACGTGCTGTCAGTGGATTGAATCAGGGCATGTGAAGCGTCTGGGGTAAACCATGGAAAGTTGTGTGGGTCCTGGGTGTGGAAAGGGAGCTGTGGTTTCGGGCATTATTGCGTGACAGCTAGAGACTGAGTGTGAACAAATGGGGCCTTTGTTTTTTCCTAGCGCTACCTCGCACACATGAGGGGGGAGGGGGATGTTATTCCATGGGTGGCGAGGTGGTGATGGGAATGAATAGTGGCAGACAGTGTGAATTGTGTGCATGGGTATATATGTTTGTGTCTGTGTGTGTATATATATGTGTACATTGAGATGTATAGGTATGTATATTTGCGTGTGTGGGCGTGTGTGTGTGTGTGTACATTGTGTATGTGGGTGGGTTGGGCCATTTTCTTTCGTCTGTTTCCTTGGGCTACCTTGCAAACGCGGGAGACAGCGACAAAGCAAAATAGATAAATAATAATAATATATATATATATATATATATATATATATATATATATATATATATATATATATATATAATGTATCTTCTTTGCCAAAGATCTGATATCACGTAAGGTCTGTGACCAATCTTGGTTTATTTCAGGAATCGGGAATTTTTTTATATTCGTCGAAAGCGAAGGCTTGAGACGCTCCCTTCTATGTCTAGGAATATTCCAGGCGTCAGGCAAACACCCGCTGCGGCTCGTAAAAAAGCGTATGACTGGAATGTCTTCGATGAGGGATGGTTCTTTACAAGCGACACAGGGTGAAATGTCATCTAACAGGGATATGTATATCTATATTTATCTTCCTCACATCTCCCCATCAAGGAATATCTCCCCTCATCCTCGGCTCAACATTTCGTTAAGTTATTATTTACGGAAATAGATGATCGCTACAGCGAAGTACCTTCAGGGATTCAAAGAAATTACCTCAAAGAATCTAAAAATAGAAGGAAATTTTGACCACATCAACTACCACCTCAGCCAAAGGAATGGAATATACTCGTTTACCCTAAGGGACACTTCCCTAACGACCATTATGTAGTTTGCTGGTTACCAATAGCTTATTGTCGAATGTTGTCTTACAATTATCAAAGTTTAGATTAGTATTCCGACCACAATGGCTTCCTACATTGAGCTGGATGGCTTGGAGTGTTGTTTGTTAGGGTACAGATGCTCTTCTGACTCATTAAATGGAAGGGAGTGGGTCCCGCGACGGAGAAGACGCCGAGTGGAGAAGAAAGAAATTAGCCGATAGATTTCCCGGCCATCGGGAGAGAGAGAGAGAGAGAGAGAGAGAGAGAGAGAGAGAGAGAGGCTGGCCAGTAAAGGGGGGAAGGAGAGACATTGGTAGGTTGTGAGGGAGGGAGGAGGGAGGTATATGTCGTCTGCAGGAGTGGGAGGGAGGGAGTGAGTCTGGCTGAGGAAGGTACAGCTGATTCACCACAGAGGACGGAGTTAAGTGGTTAAGTTTAAGGTGATTCAGGAAAGCTGATAGGCGATCGTGTTCGAAGCTGTTTCGAACGTTTGAGATAAACTGAAGAGTTTATAAGTGACTTGAGAGTTTATAAGTGACTTTAGAGTTTAGAAGTGACTTTAGAGTTTAGAAGTGACTTTAGAGTTTATAAATGACTTTAGATAAAGAGCAGAGAGACCATATCATCACAAGGAGTAGTTAAGAGTGAGATTAGGTCGTTAGATAATTTCTAATTACCAACAGGTTAAACCCTTCTTTGGTTCTGGTCAACGTCTAATCACAAATGAGCTAAATATTCTTGGTTCTGGTCAACGTACCATTCAACTATATTTTATCTGGCTGGGTCTATGGTTGGCTTAGTGTATCATAGGGTTGTGCTTACGGCCTGACAGACCAGCGGTGGATTGCTCACACACACAGTGCTGGGCTGTGGGTAATGAGAGGAGAGAAGAGGGTCTCTCAGTGGGTCTCTGAGGACGTGGTGTGCAGTGGTCCACACGACAAGTTAATAAGACCTTCTACAAGTTGTACTGGGGTCAGTGAGGGTAGTCATTCACTGGCCAAATAGAAGACTATAGGAAGATTAGGCGAAAGAAGAAAGATATCAAATATCATCACGTATACTGGAGATGAATAATTCAAAATGAAGGAATATGTTATGAATGAATGAAAGGGGAGGAATATGTAGAATGCAGGGAAACAATAAGAAAGGGAAAGAAACTATTAAGAAAAAGAAGGATGGGTTTAAGACTATGATAAAGACGAGTTTCGTCTGGAGAAAGCAATTGACAAAAAGATCCAAAAAGGATTTGGATGAGAATAACATTTTCCTATCAACATGATACATTTTCCCCCCAGCCAGCAGCCAAGATAAGGGTCAGGTTACCTAAAGAAACTGACTGATAGCGAGCTGCTGGTGAGGTGATGATCAAGTTAATACCAAACGTGAACTTCACTAGAATAACGTGGAACTCTTCACCTGCTCCTGGACTGCAAAAAAAGGGGGAAAAAAATTGAGGAAGAGTCAACTTCATCAAAGGAGGAGGGTTTTGCTAACACTGCTGGGTGTGAGGAAGACATGAGATCTCTGACACTCTCTCGTTTCCCCTCCTCACTTTACCTCCTCATTGTCGGGTCATGGACCTCAGAGACACATGGGGAACCCATTATTCCAATGGACTGTTGCTTCATTTATAGTGTCAGCCCATACGCAAGCATAAGCGTAGGCGGGCCATGACCACAGAACGAGGTACGCTTAAGCTGCAACTCGTACGCTTAAGCCGCAACACACACGCTTAAGCTGCAACACGTACGCTTAAGTTGCACCTGGCTTAAGCTCTCGCGCAAATAAGGAAACGATCGAAGTAAGTTACAGGTCTTTATGACGAGTTTAAAGCCTACTTGATAAAAAGAAAATAAGGAAACACATCGTATTTCCTGTGAGAAAAATAGAACAATGATGGCCATTGACGCTGGAGTCCAAAGAACCCAGAAACCCCAGAGGCCCCCGGAAACCTCCAGAAACCCCAGAGGCCCCCGGAAACCCCTAGAAACCCCAGAGGCCCCCGGAAACCCCTAGAAACCCCAGAGGCCCCCGGAAACCTCCAGAAACCCCAGAGGCCCCCGGAAACCTCCAGAAACACCAGAGGCCCCCGGAAACCTCCAGAAACCCCAGAGGCCCCCGGAAACCTCCAGAAACACCAGAGGCTCCAGGAAACCCCTAGAAACCCTAGAGGCCCCCGGAAACCTCCAGAAACCCCAGAGGCTCCCGGAAACCTCCAGAAACCCCAGAGACCCCAGGAAACCCCTAGAAACCCCAGAGGCCCCCGGAAACCCCCAGTCCCCCCCCAAAAAAAAAAATTAGTCAAAATATCAATATTTAGTAGATCTATCTGTCGTAGGGAAAGGGGTTGGGGTTGGGGCCGGGTGATTAGAAAGACTCAATGTTTTCAGCATCCCAAATTTGCATGACAAAATATCAACAGCAACAACAAAAAAATTACGAAAATCCCAGCCAGTCATATCGTCCAAACGACCCGTACCTTAGACTCTGAAAACGAGTCTATGAATAAACAATGCATTAGACTCTGAAAACGAGTCTATGAATAAACAATGCATTAGACTCTGAAAACGAGTCTATGAATAAACAATACAACAACTCATATAAATTTTCACTCGTTTGCGAAATAAGAGGAATGTATCCAGCGACTTTAGAAACCTTTCTTAAAGAGTCACTTCATCATTTAAAAAGGGAGATACGAATATCTCACTATGTTTATACCTGGTGAAACTCACTCCTGTCTTTGAGAGATGCCTCACAAGCAAATTTCCATAGAAATAGAACGATAGTCATCAAAATTTTTCATATGAATTTTGAACCCACTGAAAGGCTGATAATCATCTTTAAGAAAGACGTCCTTTCTTTTAAGGCAGTGCGCACCACCCCCTATGCGCAGAACGTAAACATGCTTCTTTCCTCTTGCTTCATTTTCTTCGCTGAACCTTCTCAAGGATTCTGTGTTGTATGTCCACAGCGTTACCGGTCGCGTCCTTTGGAGGGTATGTTGGAGGGGTCGTGCTACCAAGCATATCCATTGGAGGGGTGTGGGAGGGAAGAATAGAGGTTAGTCTTGGAGGTATGGAGGGAAGAACTGAAGGTAGAGGATAGAGGGAGGATGAAGGGAAGGAGTAGAGAATGGAATAATGGAGTGAGCTGGATAACTCTCATTCTAACTCTTTGTCACCTTCCTTTGATCATATTCCCAATCCCTCATGTTCATCTGTGTTTGGACTTTAGGCATCTATCATTTTCCTTATCGCTCGCTATCATCATCTATCTATTTCTATTCATCCAAGGAGCAATTATTATAAGAGAGTCCTTGTGTTCCCCACGACCTCAATCTATAGTTTGCGCTACTTCCAACAGCAAGGTAAGGTAGACTTCTTTCGAGTCAGAAGCTCTTTGACGAGTCTGTGGTCTCAGTGATACAGCCTTGCCTTAGATGACTTTTCACTCGCGGTGTAAGGTCAAGAAAACGCAGTCCGGTAACACCACTCTCTGTTATGATATTCTATATACAAATGCTGTTATTCCACTCTCATTTATTCTTTTTATTCTAATCTCATTCATTCATTTTCTATCCTCTTGGCATTTATTATTCTTTCCTTTTTTTAATTCTTTTCTTGTTCGTTATTTGAATTCTACACCTGAGGTTATTAATTCCATTTTCTTTTTCAAGTTTTGTCCATTTTCTTTCTTAAGTTTTGTGTTTGATTGACGCCATCCCGGGGCTATATCAGTTCACCTGGAATCAAATTTTCCCATAACCGTCATTATAAGCGAGTCATGAACACTAATTTTAGCCTAAAAAAAAAGGCAATTTCTAACCTATAAATTTCATTTATTAAAAACATCAAGAACACAGCTCCCAGGGATTACATTTTTGCTTCTTTCTGAGTCCGTATATGATTAAATATTCACAGTGCAGGATTATATATCGCCTCATATACCTTTCCATGAATTCTTATATCTTATGATCATATCATAATAAAGCAGAGTTTACGAGAGGTTGGTTATATAACTTATTAACCAAATTGTTGGTTGCCTCTAGGCCGAAGTCTCGATCGAAGGGAAGCAGCAAAATGGATGCCTAGATAAAGATTCCATAAAGAGCTCCCATTCTGGCTTCAGAGAGAGAGAGAGACAACGGTGAATAGAGGTCCAAGGAGGAGACCTAGAAAGTCTGTGAAGGGTAAGATGTCACACAGGCATTGATGATGGTATATTCTGTCAAAATCGAGGTTTCCATTTCATGTTATTGTGACTATAGTAAGAGCTTTTCCAAAGGTGGAAATCAACTGGTAGGTCAGAGCTGTTAGAAGAGGACTGTCTGAAGTTGGGCGGCAAAAGAAAAGAAACAGATATCACAAAGTCCACATTCAAAGGAGAGAAGATAGTTCTAAAGCTTAGCTGAGTAAGGAAAGAAGCAGAGGCCACGCATGCCCTCCCTTTGTGCTGCTAACGGCCACCAACTCCCACTTGATACGCGATGGCGATGAATAGTTGGATGATATCAATGTATATGTGTCGTTCACCCGACATTAAACCAGAGGTCATGAAACCTTAGCCAACCTTCAGCTTTGAAAATAAAGAAGTCTCAAAGAAAACGAGAACTTGAGCAGTTTCTCATTCCGGCTATTCAGTAGGCTTAAAGATAATGAAGATGGATTGCATGTTGAGGCTTTAGGAACTTTTCATTCGCCCCCTTAATTAAGCATAACAACTCGACCCAAGAAAATGACAATATGACCCTTGAACACAGCCGTATGATTCTTGAACAAGACGGTACATCCCTAGAGTACGACAGAGTGACCCTTAGATATGACAGTCTACGACCTGACCCTTTAGGGACAGGGTCAAAATCCAGGTTGCCATATTTAAAGGTTATATTGTTCTGTTCAAGGGTCGTACCTTCGTGATCAAAATGAACTCTGCACCGCTTCTGATGGCTTTCTTCCTACAGCTTATATGCGCAACACCTTTCGGTTTCTCTTTGTCAACCCGAATATATGTCATTCTTTTTCAAATCCATAAATGTAATCCTTCCGCTTCTTTAAGTATTTCTCTCACATTCATTAATCTAAACATTTGACTCAGATACCCTTTTGCACTCCCTTGGCCACGTTATTCTTCCCCAGTCTGATGCTCTAGCCATGATTGCACCCTCTTAATCACCACTTGCCCTTTTATAATGACCTTAGAAAGGCATTCCGCCAATCCTCAGACACCTGATCTCGAGCCAAAAGTACACTGAAAATTTTGGCTAACCGATCAACAACATTGTCATCTCCCTTTGTTGAGAAATTCAATCCCACCCAATCAAAGCCGGCTTGCCACACTTCATCTTACGCAAGACGCTCACTACCTCTTCTCTTTTCACCAAACCATTCGCCATAACTTTCACTTCGAGTTCCGCACAGCTCTTATCCGCCACCTTATCGTGCAACACGCTTAGCAGCCTTTCAAAACACTCATTCCACTTTCTCTTTACCTCTTTTTTGTCTCTTACTTCCACCCCCATCTGTCATGTTTGTATGCTATACTCACCCATCACTCTGACACAATACGAGTACTTCTTTATAGTTTTTCAAACAAGTATCCTCCTCGGCTTCTTCTTATGGCCTCTCGTTGCTCTGTCTTTACATATTTTCGATGATCTGTTCTCTGTAAACATCGTAAAACTAATCAAGAAACTTGAAAGGCTGCGATGGTGTCATAAGTACTGAGCGTTGTTGGCTGTAAATCACGCACAGGACCACCAGGGTTCGAATCCCGGAAAGGACTCATATAAAACAGACACTTAGAATTGCAATGCATTCCAAGCATACAATATCAATGTGCCGCCACAACGAACATAAATTCCACACGATTCCTTTCTGCAATCAGATGACAACTTGACTTTGATATACATTTGGAATGTGAGGGTTTGTTAATATGGTGATGCGAATTGGGAAATCAAGACTGAGGTACGAAATACAGCCATGTTCGTTGACCCTACAGGTACTTAATCATCATCTTATGGGTCAACAGTGTAATGTATTGAGAAATATGACTCTTCAATATACGTTCTACGTATAACATGTTATCGTGCTTTTAAAGCTAAGCAGTCGATTCTCCTTTAAAAAAAAAAAGGAAAATGGTCATTCCACTTCATAATCAACGATAGATTACCTTGATTCATTGCGTAACTTTATCATACATATATCCCATTCCAGATTTAATCTTCTCTTATCGGAAATAGCTTGACTCTATTCCATTCCTTGGTACTGGACCGCCTTTGTGCATCACACAACCCCCTGACTTAACCATAACACCTTGTATAACAGGATGAGAGAGAGAGAGAGAGAGAGAGAGAGAGAGAGAGAGAGGACATCTGTGACGTGCTTTTGGCCTGGAATGCCTAGCATGGCTGCGTTGAGCACTACGCGCACGACCCTTGAGCAGAACGGTATGAGGGTCAGGTCGAAGCCCATGTCACAATACCCAAGGGTCGTACCGTCGCGCTCAAGGGTCGTACCGTCGTGCTCAAGGGTCGTACCGTCGCGCTCAAGAGTCGTGCCGTCGTGCTCAAGGGTCGTACCGTCGTGCTCAAGGGTCGTACCGCTGTGCTCAAGGGTCGTACCGTCGTGCTCTAGGGTCGTACCGCTGCGTTCAAGGGTCGTACCGTCATGCTCAAGGGTCGTACAGCTGTGTTCAAGGGTCGTGCCGTCGTGCTCTAGGGTCGTACCTTCGCGCTCAAGGGTCGTGCCGTCGTGCTTTAGGGTCGTACCGCTGTGTTCAAGGGTCGTACCGTCGTGCTCTAGGGTCTTACCGTCGTGTTCAAGGGTCGTACCGTCGTGTTCAAGGGTCGTAACACCGTGCTCAAGGGTCGTACCGTCGCGCTCAAGGGTCGTACCGTCGTGTTCAAGGGTCGTAACACCGTGCTCAAGTTATTACCATTCGTATCATGTTCTCAAGAATCTCACAGCTCAAACCAAAAAAAAACCTTTATAGCAAAGATATCGAATACGTGGAACTGATGTTTTTCACTTAGATCAACCACTCAGTGCTTAAGAAAAGATATTAGAAATCATATTCCTTTTCCACTTGATACGTGAAACACATAAATCTAATTTACCAATTATACCATAATTACTGGGATATATATATCACTTATCAATTGTGGCATGAAAGGCAGTAGAATGCATGAGACTGAGTTTATATTAGACTTCTATCACCATCTTCACTTATTCGCGTCTGATTAAAGTCCACAGATATACATAAGATGAGCCAGACGTGATATTTATACCTGAGGTCTGGGGGAAACCACTCAATCTTTTCCTCAATATTAGAATTCCATGTCCACATCTCACGATCCATTGAGGCCCCTCAAGATCTGGCTCTAACCTTCCGACCTTAAGGTCTATGATCATTTTGGCTGACACTCAAGTTCCTCCATCCCAGTTACTCCCCCCCCCTCTTCCCCCTTCCCTCCCTCTCTCCCTCTTCCCCGAGCCTCTGTGGCGCTGGGGAGGAGAGAGAGAGAGAGAGAGAGAGAGAGAGAGAGAGAGAGAGAGAGAGAGAGAGAGAGAGAGAGAGAGACTGGGGTCAGCTGGGGTTAACTGGGGGGTGGGAGAGTCAAATGGCAAGGGGTCAAATCAGAGTATTTTTTCTCGACATTTTTTTTTTTTATGTGACGTTTCGTGAGAACTCATGCATCCTAATTAATCATTAGCGTTGAAATGTAATTTGATTCAGTTATGAATGTTAAAGAAATCGGAAAATCTCGAATGTCTCACACGTGAGAGAGAGAGAGAGAGAGAGAGAGAGAGAGAGAGAGAGAGAGAGAGAGAGAGAGAGAGAGAGAGAGAGAGATGCATTGTCTCACGAGTCGAAAGGTGATGATTGGGAACGTGTCGAAGGTTGATTGGGAACGTGTCGAAGGATGATGATTGGGAACGTATTGAAGGATGATGATTGGGAACGTATTGAAGGATGATGATTGGGAACGTATTGAAGGATGATGATTGGGAACGTATTGAAGGATGATGATTGGGAACGTGTCGAAGGATGATGATTGGGAACGTATTGAAGGATGATGATTGGGAACGTATTGAAGGATGATGATTGGGAACGTGTCGAAGGATGATGATTGGGAATGTATTGAAGGATGATGATTGGGAATGTATTGAAGGATGATGATTGGGAACGTGTCGAAGGATGATGATTGGGAACGTATTGAAGGATGATGATTGGGAACGTATTGAAGGATGATGATTGGGAACGTATTGAAGGATGATGATTGGGAACGTATTGAAGGATGATGATTGGGAACGTATTGAAGGATGATGATTGGGAAAGTATTGAAGGATGATGATTGGGAATGTATTGAAGGATGATGATTGGGAACGTATTGAAGGATGATGATTGGGAACGTATTGAAGCATGATGATTGGGAACGTGTCGAAGGATGATGATTGGGAATGTATTGAAGGATGATGATTGGGAACGTATTGAAGGATGATGATTGGGAATGTATTGAAGGATGATGATTGGGAATGTATTGAAGGATGATGATTGGGAATGTATTGAAGGATGATGATTGGGAATGTATTGAAGCATGATGATTGGGAACGTGTCGAAGGATGATGATTGGGAATGTATTGAAGGATGATGATTGGGAACGTATTGAAGGATGATGATTGGGAATGTATTGAAGCATGATGATTGGGAACGTATTGAAGGATGATGATTGGGAACGTATTGAAGGATGATGATTGGGAATGTATTGAAGGATGATGATTGGGAATGTATTGAAGGATGATGATTGGGAATGTATTGAAGCATGATGATTGGGAACGTATTGAAGGATGATGATTGGGAACGTATTGAAGGATGATGATTGGGAATGTATTGAAGGATGATGATTGGGAATGTATTGAAGGATGATGATTGGGAATGTATTGAAGCATGATGATTGGGAACGTATTGAAGGATGATGATTGGGAACGTATTGAAGGATGATGATTGGGAATGTATTGAAGGATGATGATTGGGAATGTATTGAAGGATGATGATTGGGAATGTATTGAAGGATGATGATTGGGAACGTGTCGAAGGATGATGATTGGGAACGTGTCGAAGGATGATGATTGGGAACGTATTGAAGGATGATGATTGGGAACGTGCTGAAGGCTGATGATTGGGAATGACTTCAGTCACGAGCTATACACAGATCTTAGACATTTTTGAAGGGGGTTCCTTTCATAATACATTTCCACGTATAGGGTGAAGTTCTTTCACATATGATGGTACCGGATCCTATCATCTAACCCACTAAGGAGATCCGATATGAAGATGCTAAGCCTCTGATGACTATTGATGGCCTGCGTACGCTTCGTTATTGTTTACCTCTGTATTTTTTGATAAAGAGTTAACGTACTTATAGCATGCTGTAAGCCAGTATGCGCCTCTCTCTCTCTCTCTCTCTCTCTCTCTCTCTCTCTCTCTCTCTCTCTCTCTCTCTCTCTCTCTCTCTCTCTCTCTCATATCAACCCATGTATCCCACACGTGTATTGAGGAAGGAGGAGGAAGCCCACCCCCCAAACCCACCATGACCTGCAGCAGCGCTAATGAACAAACACCAACTGATGTATTACGCAGATGATGAACGGGGATAGCCGTTGGGCCAACAGCATCAGTTTCCAACTCTCTGTTAACGGGAACCATTGCTGGAGAAAGAAAAAAAAAAAGTGTCATTAAATCTAAAGAACGAGGCCCAACCCTCTCTCTATTACAGTGTAGAACATTGTTATTCACATCTGGATGGAAGGAATGAAGCAAATTGAGTCTTCGAGGTCGAAGGAGACTCGACCGGTCAGCGCTGGTTATGATAAAGGTGAGGGTCGAGTGTCTTGGTTCTAGGTGTGGGGTTGCAAACATGCAATATGACGTTCGACGTGGACAGATAACATATCGCTGACAGAAGTATATACATTCAGTATCATCATCATCTCTTCTCCATCACAACGACGAACTAATTCATCAGAAGGAAGAAAAAATATATGAGACTCTTTCATACACTCAATGCCTCCAGTATTCTTTGAAGATCTAAATTGATTTAGATTTTCTAAATCTCCCCAGGATGCAAGTTGCAAGATCTAAGAGGAAGGATGTTGATAGAGATACATATGTATCATATATATATATATATATATATATATATATATATATATATATATATATATATATATATATATATATATATGCGGTGCTTCTTCCTTGCCATGTGACCACAGACTCTGCGAAATATGAGCTAGTAAACAAACATAAACAATGGCTATATTTTTGTGTTCTTCAGTCCTTCCTACGCGAGCAGATTCGAACCTTGGTCTTTGATCATTAGAAGCGCCGTGCTACCCATTACACCACCACCTCGACATCAAAGGAAGACTCAGAGGCAGCAACAGCATCTCCACCGCCAAGAACGTCTGGGAGAATCTTCTTTAATCAGGTCTCTCCTCCTGGTCCCGGGAGGTGAGGGAACTCAACAAACCATTCATTCCTTTTTCTCATTAGTCTCTGGTTAACGAAGGATTCACGCGCCTGGCTCTGGCTTATGGCTCGTACCCAGACCCCGTGATAACCTCAAACGAGTTCTTTGTTTTTACAATTCTCTCTCTGGTTGTGGGGGGGGCCCACCGGCGACACTCTGTCCCCCCCCTCATTTCAGCAAAGAATCACCTGAATATACCCTGCACGTTCTTTGGCGCCATTGCGAAAATGTACTTTCGTCTTCTTTTTCCAGGAGAGTCAGAGGCGATGAGTGATTATGAGGGGATAAGGGAGACCAGAGAACAAAGCTGTGGCAGCTACCATGAGGAATGTGAGTCTGGGAGGAATTATTCAAGTCATTAACTTTAGTGAAGGAATCCTGACTGGGGACGTGTCTAGTTGGATGGCCACATTCCTCCAATTCCCAGGATGTCCTCCGCAGTGACACTACCATCAGTTTTGTGTGCAGTTAAAGGAAGGATCCTTCTCATGAGGTTCTAATATGCAAGATAGACCTTCTTTTTCTAGGATTAGATAAACTCTGTCACTCTGAAGATTAAATTATGCCTCTTGCTGTTCCCTAAGATGAGTGAGGGCCTTCAAAATGAATCAAGGACGTCATACTCTTCCTCAAAGTGAATCAAGGTTCCTCAAGGTCAATGAAGATCCTCACGCTGTTCCTGAAGGTGAACTAAGGTTCCTCAGGGTGACGGAAGGTCCTCACGCTCTTCCTGAAGGTGAACTAAGGTTCCTCAAGGTGACTGAAGGTGAACTAAGGTTCCTCAAGGTGATTGAAGATCCACAAGCTGTTCCTGAAGGAGAAGGGAGGTTCCTCAAGGTGACTGAAGGTCCTCACGCTGTTCCTGAAGGTGAACTAAGGTTCCTCAAGGTGACTGAGGGGCCTCCCGTCGTTCCTCAAGGCAAAAGAAGATTTCTGATGCTATATGAAGGTTTCTCAAGGTCAACTGAAGGACTTGCGCTGTCTAGAAAGTATCTGCTGACGACAGAGGCAGATGACAATTTAGTTAAGGAAACATTTGGTCATTCTGACACACAAAACTCCATTTCCCGGCAACCACATATGATATAGAAGATAGTCAGAAGAATTACATGTCCACGAGAAAAGAAATATAGATGTAAATGGAAAGACCCAGATATCAATTTACAGCTGAAGGAAAGGGGAAAAGAAAAAAACAGAGAATAAAACAGTTGTACAAGAGGGAGAGAGAGAGAGAGAGAGAGACAGACAGACAGACAGAGAGAATAATATGAACAGCAAAGAACACATGAAATTTCCTAAAAAAAGAAATAGAAATAGATGGTAAAGATCTCATGGATATATATATAACCTTACAATTTCCCACAGACGCAAGGAATCAATAGCTAAATGCGACAGACTTGGTGTGTGTGTGTGTGGGTGGGGGGATGTAGTAAGGAAATGGAACTAACATGGGGGCAAAAGCAATGTCCTTGACAGGCGATGCAGAGGTGAAGAACAGTTTACCTTGACATCTAACCATTCTCGGAGAGGCGTAGATTTCCCATGAGTATCCAAACCAGACATGGAATGAGATGAGACAAATGTTTGTCGTCCACAATGACCAGATTATGAATAACGGTGGCCAGAAATTGGATAAATGGAAACGATAAGAGATCTTTCTTTTTCCTCTAGTTACCTAGAAATGATAAATGAGGGGTGAGGGGTCTCAGCAGAGAAGTGAGGGAGAGTAAATGAGATGTTGTGAGGGGAGGCAGCCATTCTAGGAAGCAATGATGATATGGAAGAAAAAGAAGAGGAGGAGGAGGAGGAGGAAGTAAAATGTTGATGATCATAACAGTGGAAACAATGTGGATAAGCTAGATGAGAAGAATGATAAAGAAAACGTAGAGTAAGAGGGGAAATAGTGGCACTAGAGAAGTCTTTTCCTAGCGCTACCTCACGAGGGAAAAGGGGTTACTATTTCGTGTGTGGCGGGGTGGCGACGGGAATAGATGAAGGCAGCAAGTATGAATATGTACATGAGCATATATGTAAATGTCTGTGGATGTATATGTATGTATACGTTGAAATGTATAGGTATGTATATGTGTGTGTGTGGGCGTTTATGTATGTACATGTGTATGTTGGTGGGTTGGGCCATTCTTTCGTCTGTTTTCTTGCGCTACCTCCCTGACGCGGAAGACGGCGATTAAGTATAAGAAATAATTAATAAATAAGTAGATAAATAATTAAATATATATATATATGTATATATATATATATATATATATATAATATATATATATATATATATATATGTATATATATATATATATATATATATATATGTATATATATATATATATATATATATATATATATATATATATATATATATGTTAATGTATATGACAGCCGACTGATTAACAAAACCAGGAATGTTAATTAATCAAATAACAATGTTCACAGATGAGCTATTTTTTTCCCCATGGAATGACATGGAATGAGCATTGACAGTGTGCCAGATTTGGTCAAATTCCCTCCTCCACTGCACTGGGAAGTGAATTCAACCCACCCGGATTCTATTCCTCTGTAAATTACTCATCTTATAAATCCCATGTGGAATTAGAGGGAATCAAATCACTTATAGATCCCTTAGGGTATGGGAGAGAATGGGATTACTCCAAAATGACCTGAGGATCAGAGAATTTGGGTCCTAAATCGTGTTATGTGGAATCAAGTGATGGTGGGGGACGTTGAGGAGAGAGAGGATCACACAGAGCCATCCACACAAGACACCCCACCATTCCTGGTGTTGTGGTAACGTCGCCATGTTATCTGACTCATGTCTGCAATACCTCCACCCACTGCTGTACGTGGGTGTAGGCGTGACCCACGTCTGCAATACCTCCATCCACTGCTGTACGTGGGTGTAGACGTGACCCACGTCTGCAATACCTCCACCCACTGCTGTACGTGGGTGTAGGCGTGACCCACGTCTGCAATACCTCCACCCACTGCTGTACGTGGGTGTAGACGTGACCCACGTCTGCAATACCTCCACCCACTGCTGTACGTGGGTGTAGGCATGCTACTCCTGCTGGTGGTGCAGGTGGTACCCTAGTACTTCCCCTTTCATAAGCTATTTGAGAGCCTATCTCTCTTCTTTGTGAGGGAGGAGTCAGTCATAGTTCCCTTCGTCTGCACTACACATCTCCTCCATGTTGCATACAGACACACACTCCCTCAGGGTTAAGACATTAGCTTTGGCTGAGATGATAATATCCCTCTAATGTCTAGTGATGAAGCGAGACCCTTATTTTTCAAATGCTCTTCCTTAAATTGACGTTAGCTGGCTGCTCACTACGTCACATGATTACTGTGTGGCTGAGATGAGCTGGAAGGTGAGCTGTTGTGAGCTGGTAGGGGAGCCGTTGTGAGGCCTGTTGCTACCCAGCTCACAAAACAGACAAAAGGCCACTCCGTTGCTCCAGCTCCAACTACACTAAGTGCATATTATCCCTCGAGGAGGACCACCTCCTCAAACGCGTCATCTACTACTTCAGGAGCATGATAAGGACTACATCTCTTCAGCAGCCAATTAGAAACGAGATCCCCAGCGGAATAAGGGAGCTTTCCATGAAAACCGTGATCCTCAGATTTCTACTTTTGCGTCCACTTCCCTCGCATGTGGTCTATTCTCAACCTGACTTATTCCTAAAGATGTTCTCATAACGAAGTGAGTATATGACATCTTCTACAGAGATTTACAGCAGAAGGTTACAGCAGGATACAAACCTTATGTGCCTCCTTAACGTGTGTAATAGCGTCCAGGCCCCGACAGAATCATCATTGAAAACATAGCACTGACTACGCCATAGTCTCTCATTCCACAGCTCAATACTATAGCACTTCCTTCTCATATCTGCTTCACATAGCATCAAAGATAACGACCCTATAGACTGGCCTCCCCATAAGATTACTTACAACACAAGGACAGGGAGAAAAAAAACGCCGCCGTAGGATACAACACAAGGACAAGGAGAAAAAAAAACGCCGCCGTAGGATACAACACAAGGACAGGGAGAAAAAAAACGCCGCCGTAGGATACAACACAAGGACAGGGAGAAAAAAAACGCCGCCGTAGGATGCAACACAAGGACAAGGAGAAAAAAAAACGCCGCCGTAGGAACATATTTTAGCATTTAAACTGAGCAGTAGTTATTCCCCCACCTGCTCTCCCCACGTTGCTATACAACAGCTTTTCATAACTCATATCTTGCAGTCCATTTTCAGCGCGAATTTTCTCGTGCATATCATTAAAGTCTAGTGTTGCGTTTTGCATACTGGTGACATAAAACTCCCCTCCCTCGCTCCAGCCAGACTGTGTGTGTATATATCTCTCTACGATATCACAGCTCGTTAGATGCACTGTAGACAAGGATGTACTGGTGGAACGGTGTCTCCCAAGATCTTACGGCAGTTTGAGATGAGATTCTTTATATTATAACCAAATATATGAGAAAGAAATGGTCTGCTACTCAATAACTTTGTTACTTTATATTCTATAAAGTTTGAGTATAGACATTACAATTATCGTACATTTCTGAAAATGTGTGTGTGAGCGTATATGTGTGCGTGTGAATGTGTATGTGTTGATAAACTATTCAAAATTACATGTTTGTATAGGAAGGCACTTTCCCTCTGACGTAGGAGTATTGAAGTGATGGCCCGGGTACCATCTTACACCCTCCGTGTTAGTAGGTTGTGGACAGCAGACGCCCCAGGGAAGGTTTTTTTTGGGATGGGAAATAAGATGCCTGGGCTAGTGAGGAATGGGACTGTAACCCTGTGTCATTTTGTCATGCCATGAGGTCCCTTTTGTTTACCCCTGGAGGCTATGCCGTGAAAATGAGAACGTACTTGTGTGAAGCCTCATTCACAAATCATTTTTGAACCATCGGATCACTTTATAAAGTTTATTTATACTCTCTATAGTCATCATTTATCCAAAAATGATATGGAGGAGAGATATCTTAAGGCTAAAGCCGAGGATGCCTTCAGTCCTTCGAACACATCCTCCCCCCACAGGGGAAAATGTCCTCTCCTAAGGAGTTACCAGATACTGCAACACAACAACACGACATAGTGAAACCAAATCATAAAAGAGCCAACGAAAGGAAATTATCGTGGGGGGGAAAACAGCCTCTCCTCCTACCAGGCAAGTCCCGAGAAAAGTGTTCTCAAGGATGTCCTTGACTCACACGGCGTGAAAAGGCGAGCTGTCGAACCCCATAAGCTTAGAGGGTCAGATCGGCCGAAGGACACACACTCACACACTCACACACACATACACTCAGACACGTGTCTTATGGCCTGAAGGCGCTTATCCCGCGCCTTCTATTTCCTTGAAGCGCCCTGACTGCATGATGTTGGGGGGAGGGGGGCTGATACACACACACACACACACACACACACACACACACCTTCCCTCACGCCCTGAGACTCATTTGGCCTGAAATTTGAGTGTTTGGCCGGGTGTCATTCAGGGACGAAGGAGAGGCCTTGCTCGCTCGTCAAAAGACACATGTTCGTAGCAGTGTGGCCGGGATGGCTTGAGCAAGTGAGGCACCCTAGACTGTGCCGCAGAGGGAAGGAGGGTTAGGGGGCTCCAGAAACCGCTCTGGCGTCATGGGGAAGCGAGGTAGTACAAGGTGGTATGTTGTGGGTCTGAGACCCCCATCATAGTGCACGGTGGTATTAAGCGAGTGGTAGATGGTGCTTCAGGGCGACGTTCCTGTAGGAGAATGGTTCTTGGGGGTCCTTCAGTGTCTGCTTCCAGGGGCGCGAGCGTTCCTGGTGCCAGGTTGGGGAAGGGCCTGTGTGCGTGTTCATATGCGCTATATTCGTGTGTTTGTGTGTGTGTGTGTATGTGTCATCCATCCATGCATGAGAAT
The DNA here is from genome assembly GCF_036320965.1 of Panulirus ornatus. Classification (NCBI taxonomy): domain Eukaryota; kingdom Metazoa; phylum Arthropoda; class Malacostraca; order Decapoda; family Palinuridae; genus Panulirus; species Panulirus ornatus. The sequence goes on from NC_092265.1 coordinate 21,868,091, forward strand.
ATATCATGATTTTCGTAGTGTTTTGGCTAATGATTCCAACCAGTTCCGGTAGTTTTCAATGGAACATAAAACTGTCACTGTAAGCGACCTGTCAAATACAGTGCATTTTCACTGCTGCGGAAAATTTTTGGGTCAATGCCTGTCGTCCGCTTCACTTGTTCGAGTTTGTAACACTGTCAGCAGTCACTGCCGTTGGCAGCTGTGCCAACTGATATTCAGGTGGGGGAAAAAAATCATTTTCGTAAAATCAGAAAGAATTTCTCTGTGCCTTTCTTTGCCAGGATGACAGAAATGCCTTTTTTCTTTATTTTACTATGGCATAGACACCATGCCTCCTAGTATACCTCATCAGTATATCGTGATGATGATATAGAATATATGCAATACCTTCATGAAACAAACATGCTGAAATCTCCTGTAATTTCAACCCACATTTCCTGAACATTTTACTTTGATAATCTAGAAATTCCCGCAGCCAATGTATGTTAGATCGATTCGTGAATATCTCAAGCTCTTCGGTATGATTCATTTACTGATCCGACGCCGATCTCCTCTGCGGAATATGAAATGGACTGTGCTCATTTGTGTTGCATAAGCTCTCCTTTGTTTCGAGCGGAGGCAGAGGATCTACCCAGGGACGAAAGAGACCAAGAGGCGGTGTAGTTGATCAGATGTACAGTGAGGCGTCACTTTCCCTTCTCGTTAACTCTGTTCTCTGAGTTCAGCTTCAGTACAAAGAGAAAGAAGCAATATATATATATATATATATATATATATATATATATATATATATATATATATATATATATATATATATATATATATAGTATACTCTGTTATCTAAATGTGATAGGGTGATTAGGCAGTTATATGTATCGATAGAGTATTTCGTAAGCTCATGATTATGTAAGTTCAAGCAGATGTAAATCGTTCGTTGATTCATACCCCTCACTGAACCTAAGAGTTCGAATCTTCGAAACGAGTGAAGCAGTAGGGAGGCATTACCAAAGGATCGACTATCACCAGAAAACTTGAGAAAGAAAGATAAATATTGTCTCTTTTACCCACTGACAATCAACTCGTTGTAAGAAAATGAGGCACTGGAAGCTATTATGCAAACTACACTTCATTTGCATGTCCGTCCTTGAACTGCTGAAAGAAGTGGGAGGAAGATGTCACAGAAGTGGGAGGAAGATGTCACAGAGGACAAACGGTGATGTCTACGACCAGTGAAAAAAAAATATGAAAGAAAAGAAAAAATAATTCCGGAATGCAAAAGAAAGGACACGTTGTATATACAACTGAAAGAAGGAAGGAAATGATATCCTGCTTCAAAGAAAGAGAATGAAAAACTAACACAATGCTCGAAAAAAAATACTGAGTAGATATCTAAAAGTAGAATGTAAATTAAGATCAGCTGATTACCGAAAACAAAGATCAGCTGAGCAAAATAAACATAGATCAGCTGATTCTCGTAAACATAAATCAGCTGATTACCGCGATCACAGATCAGCTGATCACCGTCAACACAGATCAGCTGATTCTCGTAAACATAAATCAGCTGATTACCGCGAACACAGATCAGCTGATCACTGTCAACACAGATCAGCTGATTCTCGTATACATAAATCAGCTGATTCTCGTATACATAAATCAGCTGATTCTCGTATACATAAATCAGCTGATTCTCGTAAACATAAATAAGCTAATTCCCGCGAACACAGATCAGCTGACCACCGTCAACACAGATCAGCTGATTTTTGTAAACATAAATCAGCTGACTGCCGCGAACACAGATCAGCTGACCACCGTCAACACAGATCAGCTGACCACCGTCAACACAGATCAGCTGACCACCGTCAACACAGATCAGCTGATTTTTGTAAACATAAATCAGCTGATTCTCGTAAACATAAATCAGCTGATTCTCGTAAACATAAATCAGCTGATGACCATAAACAAACTACGGCTGCTCACCGTCACCATACAACAGCTGATATCCATAAACACGTTTCTTACTGTCAATATAACACAGGGAAGGATGGATGAGTGTTATAGAAGGGTAATATCCTCCCATATTGCTATATCCCATGGCCAGAATTTCATTAAGGGCGTAAATCAGATAGCCCAATGGCCTCGTTAACCACAGAATCTTGATAAACTTTCTGTATAGCAAGGTTAACGAGCTCGTATACAGTCGTTAACTACCTCGTAAGCCGGCGGATTCTTTGGGTGGTTTTAAGATCTCTCCTACTCTCAGTGGTGGACTACATACTAAACCAAGCTCTTGTAATCGTTAAAACCTCGTTTTATTTTACGGTTTAACGGAGCCATCCATCGTGAAGGAGTCGTTAAACGAGTATTTATAATCCCTCGTCTTCCTCTCATCTGAGACATTCCTCTCCCATTCTCTGAGCATGGCTGCTAATTTTTCAGGGGAGACTTTATTATCCTCCAGGAATCGCTCGCTTCATCATAACATTTGACACTCTCAACGAATATGTCATCTAGATTTCGTGACTCACTTTTCGAGACAAGAGACACGGGAACACTGCATACTGTTAGTAGGGCAGCATCTGTGAATGGTTCAAGTCTCAAACACTATGATCTCTCTCTATCTCACACTAACACCAACCTGAGAGACGAGTTACAAAGCTTAGAAAGAATTCGATGACCCCCCATAGCCTCACTCACCAGACTGGCTTAGAAGTGACTTACCAGCAATATTCACAGTCTGTGGTCTGCTATCAGGGGTGGGTAAAGGCTACTTGCTCTGATGTACAGCCCTGTTGTGACTAAGACTGGAAACTCTTCTTAGTAAGATCCTAACGTCTCGTCGGCAGCTCAGCAGTACATAGCGCTAATGCCAGTTCCTGTATGTTCCTCTCGACGCTGTTTACCACCAGGGTTTATTCCCACAGGGCATCATTAGCCTATCAAAATTTGAGGAATACCAAAAGCTTCTGGAAAGAGGAAAGCGGTTGGGAGGTCTCTTAGCTCTCGCTTGAATGCCTACTTAAACCATCCACTCACTACCCTGGCTGTTCCTATATTACGTACGTTATCACGTTATAACAGTCTTATCTCCCTTCAGTCCCCTTATCTGGGCTTTGAATATCCATGTACCATGTTTGTTTTATCTTCTGCGTGCGTCCATCGGCTCGCATAATATCCCTCACGACTTAGACAACGCCATCTACTCCAGATGTTATTTTGCGAGACTAATTTCGCCCAACCTGCTCATCCATAGAGGTTGTGTTCTATCTGAGTTTCGAGGAAAACTTCGCCTTCTAAGATTTAAGAGAGGCTGGCTCGAGGTGGATGTTTGCCCGGGTAAACAGCTGCAATGAAATCTCATCTACGCAAAATTTTTCAAGGAATTAGGTTGTTTTGTTTGCTTTGCCCCAAACGCTCTCTGAAAGGAGTGGACTTTCGTGTTTAGGTTCTTGTGAGGCATGGCTGCTGGGGGAGGCTTGTATCAAGACTCATTACTCACTGTATCCTCCCTAATGACTCATGTATAAAACCTCCTCCTCATCATCATCATCATATGTCTAACTTGAGGAATTTCACCAGTTATATATTTGATGCTTTCACATTTTAACCCAAGACTGGTATATAGCTATATTGATATATGTTAATGATTTAGTATATAGCTATATTAATATATGTTAATGATTTAGTATATAGCTATATTGATGTATGTTAATGATTTAGTATATAGCTATAATGATATATGTTAATGATTTAGTATATAGCTATATTGATATATGTTAATGATTTAGTATATAGCTATATTGATATATGTTGATGATTTAGTATATAGCTATATTGATATATGTCAATGATTTAGTATACTGCTATAATGATATATGTTAATGATTCAGTATATTGCTATATTGATATATGTTAATGATTTAGTATATAGTTATATTGATATATGTTAATGATTTAACAAAACACTAACCACTGGCTTTTTCCCTCTCAATATTCTCATCTATCTAAGGCTCTCGAGTGTTTCGTCGACAGAAGCAAGTTGGAGAAGCTGAAAAGGCAGTAAATACATTACTGCTTTTTTAAAATGTCATTTACGTATAGTCGAATCATTCTAGCCAGTAATACAATGCCTGTCACATTCCCTTCCTTAACTCATATTACTGTCTTTCCATTCTGTCTTATAGTCACATACGTATTAGTGGAGATAAGTTCACGAACAGAGACTTTTCTCTCCCTCTTTCACATAACACTAAATAACACGTGAGTCACACACACATCTCTACCTTAAATTCCAAATTCCTTTTAGCCTCAGGGGATAGGGCAATGAAAATGCTATCCACGTATCTCCTGCGTGACGTTCAAGAAGATTAATAGGGAACAGAGAGAGAGAGAGAGCCAGAAAAAAAAAAGAAGACATAATCATATAAAAGCAGTTTGAATCTCCATACGACCTCAGCTTGTATAGCTTAAAGGGATTGAGAGAGGATTTGAGACAAGGTATCTGAAATCACCATTGGCTTCGACGACCATGTTCTGAACAGATAGATGTTCAAGACTCGACCAGCTCAATTTCACCTTCAGGTACAGTACAAGGCAAACTAGCATTATTTCTAACAAAACTAATTCGTAATATATGACTGACCAGGAACGTGATAGGTATATTGAGGGACAGAATGGACCAATTTGTCACTTTAGGTCCAGATATGACGTGTTTTACGTCATTAAGGAACTTAGCAGGTATTCATCTTCATTTACATATCTGCTCTTCTACCAATTAGCTGATGTCATCCACTATCACAAAAAAAGGCTTTGGAAGGACCTAATGATCTTTTGTTATTTGTGTTATTTTGCATTCCTATTTGTTCCTTGCTTATGAATATTTATCATTTATCATCATAAATAACCAAGTAATCTATAAAAGAAAAGACAGAGTCTTCATAACTGTAAGTGAATTATCATTTATTCATCTGCTCTGTCGTGTTTATAAGAACGAATATTCTGAAATGTATAAATCCCGATGTGTATAATATCTCGAAATATTCATACATATAAATCCTGATTTATGTAATATCCAAATATTCATATGTGTTGATGACAAAGATTGATTCACTGAAAGAAATGGACCACATCTCCCAGCGTCCTTTATATACTAAAATTCCAAATATCTGCCATGAAATATAAACCCAAAATTTCCTGTTAATCTCCTCCATTCCCCCCACCGGCCCCCAACCTGGTTTACCTCCGAGGTTTACCAGAATCTTTGGTTTAATTTCTGGAAAGTAAACCCCAGGGAAGAAGTCAGTACCAAAAGCCAAGAAATGCAGAGAAAAATATTCTCGCAGGAAACTCCAGGGAAATCTGCACATCCGAATAACCTCATTCCATGAAAAAAAAAAAAAAAAAAAAAAAAAAAAGTGGCAAAAAAAATTTTTGCAAAATATGCATATTTGAAAATATGAATATATTCTGCATGACGCTGTCAAGGCGAGCCACGTTCTTTTTCTTTCACTCTGTATCTTTTTTTTTTTTCCATTTTTACAATCTCTTCAATTCTAGGTCTCCAGGAAAAAAGAATGTCTTTGCCTTTATTTTCCATTTCTTAGAGGGAATTAAGTATGATAGGGAATTACGTATTTGTGATGGTATTTTGGTAGGTTCTGTTTGTTTATTTGCTTCTACGTTTGTTTTTTTTTTTTGTTTTCGGTTTCCCCCCATTTTTCAGAAATCAGGAATTGAGTAACACTGACATTCCTGGGACAAGACTTTCCATTTGGGATGCATCGTCTTCACGTCATCGCCATCGTTCTCAACGAAGACAGTGGCACCATAACACATCCTCCTCCTCCACCTCCTCCTCCACCTCCTCCTTCATCATCAACAAAAAACGCAACACTGGAAAATAAATAGAAAACGTGTTCTGGTCGTTTAAGCTCCAGGGATGAGAATCCCTCAACAGATTAAGCCATCATCTGTGGTTTATCAGGAACCTGTCTGTGTGTGTGTGTGTGTGTGTGTGTGTGTGTGTGTGTACAGAGCCACCTCCGGCCTTCCCTCTTCAGGAGCCGCCAGCCCCTGGGTTCGACGTGGGAAGTTGATGATAAGTGCCCCCCTAGACTCAACACTCGAGCTGGCTGTGACCACACGGGTATTGGGGGCCAAGTGTTTGCTTTTGGGGGGATGGGGTTCGTTCGCAGGTGGGCGAGCTCCCCCCCCAGGCAGACTTGGGGGGATGACTGCTTCAAGCCCTTGTGTCTATATGGTCACTACCCTTACAGCCTCCTAGAGAGGGTGGGGGATAATATTCCCCTCTCACACCCACACACCACCCACACACCCATATATACCTTCATACAGACATGAATATGGCCTATGAGTACCTGGCGAAGGGAGGACCTAGCATTAGTGAGGACGAATATGATCTGATGTTTCATTGAATAGACGCGGGTTCTAATCCTCCCTCCACCCTCTATAATACCCGGGGAAACCTTAGTAATATCGGGAGGAGAGGCGGGGTAAGCCCCTCAGCAAATACACTGAGCCGTTGGTCGGGAGTCGAGATGGATGACTCAAGCACCACATCTCTGTGTCACAGCTCAGGGCCACGGAGTTCCCTCCCCAGAACGCCCATCCGAACCACCACCATCCGAACCACCACTATCCGAACGAAGCTTCGAGACAGCGAATCAGGGAGACGATACATTTGGTTTTCCTGACTCAGTTACGTTAAAAAAAAAAAGACGAAAGAGAAAGAAGAACAGAAGAATGAACGATATAATGAAATGTATGAATATTATACCAGAGGAACGACACACAGAGAGACACACAGCTGGTCGATTTAGGAAGAAGAGGTCCCAAACTCACTGGGAATGAATGAAGCATTTTGCGAACACCAGTGAAGGAGGATGGGAAAAAAGAGAGAAGGAAGGAGGGAGAGGGCAGAGAGGGAGGGAGAGGGCAGAGAGGGAGAGACAGGGCAGAGAAGGAGAGAGAGAGCGCAGAGAGGGAGGGAGGGAGAGGGCAGAGAGGGAGGGAGAGGGCAGAGAGGGAGGGAAGGAGAGGGGACAGAGAGGGAGAGAGAGGGCAGAGAGGGAGGGACAGGGCAGAGAAGGAGAGAGAGAGAGCGCAGAGAGGGAGGGAGGGAGAGGGCAGAGAGTGAGGGAGGAAGAGGAGACAGAGAGGGAGGGAGGGAGAGGATATATAAACACTCCCTAAGGACCCCCACGACTCTGCCATAACATTATGGGAAAAGTTGACCTACCAGGAAACAGGAAGCTGACCTGCCAGGGGTCATGACCCAGACCCCACGTCTGCTGACCTGCCAGGGGTCATGACCCAGACCCCACGTCTGCTGACCTGCCAGGGGTCATGACCCAGACCCCACGTCTGCTGACCTGCCAGGGGTCATGACCCAGACCCCACGTCTGCTGACCTGCCAGGGGTCATGACCCAGACCCCACGTCTGCTGACCTGCCAGGGGTCATGACCCAGACCCCACGTCTGCTGACCTGCCAGGGGTCATGACCCAGACCCCACGTCTGCTGACCTGCCAGGGGTCATGACCCAGACCCCACGTCTGCTGACCTGCCAGGGGTCATGACCCAGGCCCCACGTCTGCTGACCTGCCAGGGGTCATGACCCAGGCCCCACGTCTGCTGACCTGCCAGGGGTCATGACCCAGACCCCACGTCTGCTGACCTGCCAGGGGTCATGACCCAGACCCCACGTCTGCTGACCTCACCGTTACCAGCCTCTACAGTGGTCAGGAGATAACAGCCATTTCCCAGCTCTAGGATGATAATGATAATAATGATAATGATAGTGATAATAATGATGATAATATCAATAATAATTGTAATAATGATAATGATGATAATGATAATAATAATGATAATGACAACAATGATAATAATAATGATAATGATCTTTCATACTATTCGCTTTTCCCGCATTAGCGAGGTAGCGTTAAGAACAGAGGACTGGGCCTTTGAGGGAATATCCTCACTTGGCCCCCCTTCTCTGTTCCTTCTTTTGGAAAATTTAAAAAAAAACGAGAAGGGAGGATTTCCAGCCACCCGCTCTCTCCCCTTTTAGTCGCCTTCTACGACATGCAGGGAATACGTGGGAAGTATTCTTTCTCCCCTATCCCCAGGGATAAATGATAATGATAATAACAATAATTATAATGATAATGATAATAATCATAATAATAATGATAATAATCATCATAGTAATAATAATAAGTGATTCATTTCTATACACAACTGTATCTCTCGCTCGACGAAAGAACGTACTTACAGGTTAGGAAGATGTTTGCAGATGAGGCCTTTTTTCCCTCTGTTCTTGACGCCTAAACTAAACAAGGACGATATGGGGAGACAGAACAGAGGATGTTAGAGACAGTAGAGCTACATGAGGGGAAGGAAAGGAGTGTTAACCAGACACCATATAGGCTTTCCCATCCTTCTCCATCCTCGGTGGACGAAGCTACCACCAGCAAAAATCTCTGAGCTCCGAACAATGATTTAGAGGACGCCAAGGTGTGGGGGTGGGTGTGGGGTGTGTGTGGGGGTGTGTGTGGGGTGTGTGTGGGGGTGTGTGTGGGGGTGAGTGTGGGGGTGTGTGTGGGGGTGAGTGTGGGGGGTTGTTCCTGCAATATTTCCTCTGGTGATTTTTCATTCTTCCCTGATGCGTTGGGGGGGTCGGTCGTCTGGCCCGACGCATTACCATAATTCACAACGCAATGCCACAACTTTGGAGGCCTTATCAAATTCGGGTTGTAAACTGTACCGCTCCTTGTGTGTGTGTGTGTGTGTGTGTGGTGTGGGGGAGAGAGAGAGAGAGAGAGAGAGAGAGAGAGAGAGAGAGAGAGAGAGAGACAGAGAGAGAGAGAGAGAGAGAGAGAGAGAGAGAGAGAGAGAGAGAGAGAGAGAGAAGGACATCTACAAAGAGATATTAATCTCGCGGTGTTTATAACCATCGCCATCTGCTCAGCATCTTGGCTGTAGGGACGTGAAATCGGTATATATTTATTTATTCATTCATTTAGTTTGCTATACATAATCGTTGTTTCCCGCATCAGCGAGGTAGCGCCAGGAAACTGACGAAGAATGGGCCATCCAATCGTATATATATATATATATATATATATATATATATATATATATATATATATATATATATATATATATATATATATAAACGCCCATACACTCACATATACGTAATATACATATCAACAAATACATATACGTACACAGACATACACATATATACACATGTACATATTCATACTTGCTTGCCTTCATCCATTCCTGTCGCCACCCCAGCCACACAGGACATATCATTGTAGCCGAGAAGCCACGAGTGATTGTTTACCCCAACTCAAGCCATCTAATATTTGCTATATCCAAATATACACAACGTCCCTCGTCAGGCGTCTATTTATCGATCAACTCCCTAGAAGGAAGGATGAACACCTGGGTTCTCTGTGAGCCGAGTGCCTAGCCATATATTCAAACCCTGGTGGGCCCGTTTGTGATTCTTAGTCAGCAACGCTAAACACTGCACCACAGGAGCTCTCTATGCAAATTAGACCATCAACGATTGTTCAGTGGCTCCAACCAGTCACAAGAGTTGGCTGATTTCTTAACTACTGGTTCATATGACACACGTACATACATACACACATATGTGCACACATACGCACACTCCCTTCCCACACCAAGAGGGAGCTGGTGATAAGAGACAGATAACGGAAGACAAAAATATCACACTCTGTATAAGCGGAAGTCAAATTGCAATGCTAATGTCCAGTTGGCTCGTTGGATATGGCTGTTAAGCCACCCAACTACCAGGGTCATTATGGCCGTCAAAGTCCCCAACACCTTCTTCAGGTACGATGGATGATTCTAAGACCATACACACTCACACTAGGGACGTGGTCCTCGATCAGATGTCCCGGGATATGTATTATAAATCCCAGGGAAGACCAGGGCGAAGCTACACCGAGGCCTGTTCGTCTGGGGGTCGAAACAGAAGGTTCGATACTGCTTCGACCAGACGCATACCTATGTATATCACCCACAAGAAAGACTTGGGGCGGTTCATTTACTCTCTCTCTCTCTCTCTCTCTCTCTCTCTCTCTCTCTCTCTCTCTCTCTCTCTCTCTCTCTCTCTCTCTCTCTCTCGTGACAGGGAGAGAGAGAGACGTTGTCGTGTTGTCCCCCACCCTTCCGGCTTTATCTCTCTGCCCGTCGAGACTGAAGGTTCGGAGCGGCTTCGACCAGCAGTGTCTCAACGTCGAGACAGAAGGTTCGGAGCGGCTTCGACCAGCAGTGTCTCAATGCTTTTGTTCGTGACGTCGCATGACAATGCTTCTGCCTGGGCATAAAGCTGCATTTCATGGCTGGCTTCTTGCTGCTGCTGCTCGTGCATGAGTTGGAAGGGCGCAACCTGAACCGGAAACATGCCATGCATAATGGCAGTCAGAAACATGTCAGCAGTTCATGACATTCTCCGGAATTTTCTTGAAATTATAGATTACTCAGATCAATCGGTTAGCAGAGGGACTACCATAGACACAAAGACATTAAGTGTCCCTGGGTCATAACAAGGTTTAATCACGGAATAAAATGCTTAATGAAGCAAACAATTCACATCACACACACACACACACACACACACACACACACACACACACACAACATATTACAAACTTAATAACTAACAAGTTTGGAAGAGAAAAATATTGACTTTCTTAAACCCTAAGTGTAAAGTTTCCTAGACTAATTACTTTATAACTTTCCTATAGCAATGTTGTTCTTATCATAGTTTCGAAAAATATTTATACAAATTATTCGTTTATAGATTTTTTTTGTAGAAAAGTTGGCTGGCGTCTTCATTGTCTCAAAATTTTTGTATTCAAATTTCCCTTCCAGCCAAGTAAGTTTTCGACATAGTCCATTAATGTAACTGAAGTTACATAGTTTATATATATATATATATATATATATATATATATATATATATATATATATATATATATATATATTTTTTTTTTTTTTTTTTTTTCCCGGTGTCCAGACCCCAGGAGTTTTGTGGAGGGCATTTGGTGGTTTTATAAGATTGTCTTATATGCATCTATTCTCACTTGAAGGTACATGTGGCCTCGGACTCGAACGGCGTGACTCACATAGACACAGACAGACACACACACATACACACTGTAGTAAAATCAGTATGCCAGTGGCACCCGCAGCAATATCTTACTTGCTATCTAAGGTCCTCCTACTCTCAGAACGTCAAGGGACGGTGTTTATGAGGCGATACACCAGCAGCTTCTTCTTCGTCCCAGAGAAAATATAGCCATGCAAATTATTTTCGTCCCATCGCCATATCTTATTTAAGTGATAAAGATGAGGTTTATCTTCGCTTATACTGCAAGATGAAGTAGACCTTCACTGAAAGATATGATACAAGACGGATGTATACCTCACAGCTAATGTCTGTCTCTCATCTTTATCATAATCGAATCTAAAGAAAATTAATTTCTTACAAGAAAAATAGAAGCATTTTTATAAACACATTCACACACACACACACACACACACACACGCACACACACACACACACACACACACACACACACACACACACACACACACACACATACTTATGATTGGGATTCAATCGTATCATGCTTATATATATATATATATATATATATATATATATATATATATATATATATATATATATATATATATATATATTTTATTTTTTTTATTTTTATTATACTTTGTCGCTGTCTCCCGCGTTTGCGAGGTAGCACAAGGAAACAGACGAAAGAAATGGCCCAACCCACCCCCATACACATGTATATACATACGTCCACACACGCAAATATACATACCTACACAGCTTTCCATGGTTTACCCCAGACGCTTCACATGCCTAGATTCAATCCACTGACAGCACGTCAACCCCGGTATACCACATCGCTCCAATTCACTCTATTCCTTGCCCTCCTTTCACCCTCCTGCATGTTCAGGCCCCGATCACACAAAATCTTTTTCACTCCATCTTTCCACCTCCAATTTGGTCTCCCTCTTCTCGTTCCCTCCACCTCCGACACATATATCCTCTTGGTCAATCTTTCCTCACTCATTCTCTCCATGTGCCCAAACCACTTCAAAACACCCTCTTCTGCTCTCTCAACCACGCTCTTTTTATTTCCACACATCTCTCTTGCCCTTACGTTACTCACTCGATCAAACCACCTCACACCACACATTGTCCTCAAACATCTCATTTCCAGCACATCCATCCTCCTGCGCACAACTCTATCCATAGCCCACGCCTCGCAACCATACAACATTGTTGGAACCACTATTCCTTCAAACATACCCATTTTTGCTTTCCGAGATAATGTTCTCGACTTCCACACATTCTTCAAGGCCCCCAGAATTTTCGCCCCCTCCCCCACCCTATGATCCACTTCCCCTTCCATGGTTCCATCCGCTGCCAGATCCACTCCCAGATATCTAAAACACTTCACTTCCTCCAGTTTTTCTCCATTCAAACACACCTCCCAATTGACTTGACCCTCAACCCTACTGTACCTAATAACCTTGCTCTTATTCACATTTACTCTCAACTTTCTTCTTCCACACACTTTACCAAACTCAGTCACCAGCTTCTGCAGTTTCTCACATGAATCAGCCACCAGCGCTGTATCATCAGCGAACAACAACTGACTCACTTCCCAAGCTCTCTCATCCCCAACAGACTTCATACTTGCCCCTCTCTCCAAAACTCTTGCATTCACCTCCCTAACAACCCCATCCATAAACAAATTAAACAACCATGGAGACATCACACACCCCTGCCTGAGCCAGGTATGTATTTAATCAGCTAACTCCTAAGGATGGATGAACAGCTGGATTACGATACTGAACCAATCGTTCCCCTGCTACTGATTGTAGCGCTGCCATGAAGCTACAGGAACCTCCATAAAAGGATTCCTTCTGGGGTTGTGTGATAACAATATATCAAACATGTTATATTCATAACCTGAAACACAGACGTGAGGGGGTAAGGAACCCACCACACACGCGATGGGGGAGCCAGAGAATAACAATACATTGAGTTCAAGGGTCATAGGAAGTGGGAGGAAAAGAAAATGGAGAATTTCCCATCGATATGAAATCTTTTCAAGCACATAGAAATGTTGCTGATGGCTCGGGCTGTGAGTTTCAGACGTGTGACTGCAGATGTAACAGCTTTTTGCACCGTTGGTAAAACTGGAGTTTGGCTTCCTCTATGGCTTCCTCTACTCGCTTACCATCCCTTCTCTTTGAGCTTTGAAGTATTTTGCCTCAATGTTTTCCTTTTTATTTTTTCTTCTTCTCAAACCCTTTACGCTGAATAATTTCGCAGCCCCTCTCTCTCTCTCTCTCTCTCTCTCTCTCTCTCTCTCTCTCTCTCTCTCTCTCTCTCTCTCTCTCTCTCTCTCTCTCTGAGCCATCCTGCGTCCGACACACACACACACACACACACACACACACACACACACACACACACACACACACCACTCCCTCCCCCTTGCCTCTCCCCCTGTCATCAACTTCCTCCCCTTCCTCCCTCCCCTTCCCCTCCTCCCCTCCCTCTCCCCTCCCTCTCCCCCCCTCTCCCAGGCCTCACAACTTTGCTAAGCCTCGTTTTCGTTCGTTCTGTGAGCCAACTTTGCGTGAAGCCCCTCGTTATCTCTGGGGGCTAACTGTCCTCTGTCCTTTGTCCCCCTCCCTCCCCCACCCCTCCCCTCCCTCACCCCTCCCTCGGCCAGCTTATCTCCGACTGAACAAAAGCACAAGATTGCTTGGTGCTATCTTTGTGGGTGGGTGGAGGGAAGGGGGTCTGGGGGTCTGGGTTTCCCATTTTTTTTCATCTACGTCCTTTCTAAATCAGTTGTAGTATATGGCAATGTCGCCTCTTAGGTTACCATGTCTTTGCGATCGTTTTCCTCCACCGGTATGGCAACACGGACGACCCAAGGACACTTGAACGACTCTGGTTCCAATGTATGGTTCATGGCAACACATCCCCAACACCCTAAGCCTGGTAATGAAACCGCTTCGTTTCAACCGAACCACTTCACTCGCAGGGTAGACTCTTGTGTGGGACTCGGTGTTCCACAGGCTTCGCTCCAGTTCAGCAACACCAGACGGAGCTGGACGCCCTAGGTGCAGCTGAAGGGGAGGTGAGATGTGTGTGTGTGTGTTTGTGTGTGTGTGTGTGTGTGTGTGTCCTGCCAATAAATACAGGTGTCTATTGTCCCCCAGAGCACCTTCATCCATCACCAGGATCCACACTCCCACAAAAAAATATGCCATGAACATCATCAGGACTTTCCCTGGGAGCATATCCTACCCCTCCGCCCTTGGTCGCGTCCTTCATTAACCGCCACCGGTCTCCTATTCGGCTCCAAGTCCTCCATACTCCGTCTCGTCAGCGTCTCCCACGGGAGAGAGAGAGAGAGAGAGAGAGAGAGAGAGAGAGAGAGAGAGAGAGAGAGAGAGGAGAGAGAGGCCAGACACTCATCATGGAAGATCCAGGTAGTGAGGCTCGTCTACCTGATGAGTTACTCCTCTTCCTCCTCCTCCTTCTCTTCTTCCTCCTCCTCCTCCTCTTCCTCCTCCTCCTCTTCCTCCTCCTCCTCCTCCTCCTCCTCCTCCTCCTCTCTTCCTCCTCTTCCTCCTCCTCCTCTTCCTCCTCCTCCTCCTCGTCCTCCTCCTCCTCCTCGTCCTCCTCCTCCTCCTCCTCCTCCTCCTGGTGGTGGGTGTCGAAGCTGCCAGATAGATGACTTGCCTCACAACGGGTGATTGGACCTGCTGTCGCTTCCTTGGTGCCCGAGCGTCATACACAAGGGGTCTGTGATCAATACACAATCACAATGGGGAATGAGTTACGTCTTCTCTGGGTATGTGAGGTAGTGGCAGACACGAAAATGATTGGTGTGTGATATATATATATATATATATATATATATATATATATATATATATATATATATATACATTTATTATTTCATTTTCATTTTGCTTTGTCGCTGTCTCCCGCGTTAGCGAGGTAGCGCAAGGAAACAGACGAAAGAATGGCCCAACCCGCCCACATACACATGTATATACATACACGTCCACACACGCAAATGTACATACCTATACATCTCAATGTACACATATATATACACACACAGACATATACATATATACACATGTACATAATTCATAGTCTGCCTTTATTTGTTCCCATCGCCACCTCGCCACACATGGAATAACATCCCCCTCCCCCCTCATGTGTGCGAGGTAGCGCTAGGAAAAGACAACAAAGGCCCCATTCGTTCACACTCAGTCTCTAGCTGTCATGTAATAATGCACCGAAACCACAGCTTCCTTTCCACATCCAGGCCCCACACAACTTTCCATGGTTTACCCCAGACGCTTCACATGCCCTGGTTCAATCCATTGACAGCACGTCGACCCCGGTATACCACATCGTTCCAATTCACTCCATTCCTTGCACGCCTTTCACCCTCCTGCATGTTCAGGCCCCGATCACTCAAAATCTTTTTCACTCCATCTTTCCACCTAAAATTTGGTCTCCCACTTCTCCTCGTTCCCTCCACCTCTGACACATATATCCTCTTGGTCAATCTTTCCTCACTCATTCTCTCCATGAGACCAAACCATTTCAAAACACCATCTTCTGCTCTCTCAACCACACTCTTTTTTTTTCCACACATCTCTCTTACCCTTACATTACTTACTCGATCAAACCACCTCACACCACATATTGTCCTCAAACCTCTCATTTCCAGAACATCCACCCTCCTGCGCACAACTCTATCCATAGCCCACGCCTCGCAACCATACAACATTGTTGGAACCACTATTCCTTCAAACATACCCATTTTTGCTTTCCGAGATAATGTTCTCGACTTCCAAACATTCTTCAAGGCTCCCAGAATTTTCGCCCCCTCCCCCACCCTATGATTCACTTCCGCTTCCATGGTTCCATCCGCTGCCGGATCCACTCCCAGATATCTAAAACACTTTACTTCCTCCAGTTTTTCTCCATTCAAACTTACCTCCCAATTGACTTGATCGTCAACCCTACTGTACCTAATAACCTTGCTCTTATTCACATTTACTCTTAACTTTCTTCTTTCACACACTTTACCAAACTCAGTCACCAGCTTCTGCAGTTTCTTACATGAATCAGCCACCAGCGCTGTATCATCAGCGAACAACAACTGACTCACTTCCCAAGCTCTCTCATCCACAACAGACTTCATACTTGCCCCTCTTTCCAAAACTCTTGCATTCACCTCCCTAACAACCCCATCCATAATTAAATTAAACAACCATGGAGACATCACACACCCCTGCCGCAAACCTACATTCACTGAGAACCAATCACTTTCCTCTCTTCCTACACGTACACATGCCTTACATCCTCGATAAAAACTTTTCACTGCTTCTAACAACTTGCCTCCCACACCATATATTCTTAATACCTTCCACAGAGCATCTCTATCAACTCTATCATATGCCTTCTCCAGATCCATAAATGCTACATACAAATCCATTTGTTTTTCTAAGTATTTCTCACATACATTCTTCAAAGCAAACACCTGATCCACACATCCTCTACCACTTCTGAGACCACACTGCTCTTCCCCAATCTGATGCTCTATACATTCTTTCACCCTCTCAGTCAATTCCCTCCCATATAATTTACCAGAAATACTCAACAAACTTATACCTCTGTAATTTGAGCACTCACTCTTATCCCATTTTCCATTTGTATAATGGCACTATGCAAGCATTCCGCCAATCCTCTGGCACCTCACCATGAATCATACATACATTAAATAACCTTACCAACCAGTCAACAATGCAGTCACCCCTTTTTTAATAAATTCCACTGCAATACCATCCAAACCTGCTGCCTTGCCGGCTTTCATCTTCCGTAAAGCTTTTACTACCTCTTCTCTATTTACCAAATCATTTTCCCTAACCCTCTCACTCTGCACACCACCTCGACCAAAACACCCTATATCTGCCACTCTATCATCAAACATTCAACAAACCTTCATATATGTATATATATATATATATATATATATATATATGTATATATATATATATATATATATATATATATATATATATATATATATATATATATATATATATATATATATATATACATAATTAGTGGGGGTGTGGATGTGTGTGTGTGTGTGTGTGTGTGTGTGTGTGTGTGTGTGTGTGTGCTTCGGAAAACATACATAAAACACAATCTTCACTTCTTGACAAAGGTTAGTTTCCACACAGAGCAACACAGACACGCCAAAGACCACACCAGACGGAGGCGTTGGTCTGGTGTGGTCTTTGTGTCAGTGGTATAACAAAGACGCGACAGACCACACCCGTTGGTCTCGTCTGTCTGTGTCTGTCCTCACGTAACACCAACCCCTCACACTCGTCTCATCTTTTCTTTCAATATTATACTTTTCCACAATAACACACACACACACACACACACACACACACACACACGTCATAATGTGGATAGGGTGGGGGTGTGTGGGGTGTGTGGGGGGAGTGTTTTCCCCACCTCCCCTTCTCATGGATTATATTTTCAGGGACTAAATTACATCAGTTTGGGAAAGGAGAGAGAGAGAGAGAGAGAGAGAGAGAGAGAGAGAGAGAGAGAGAGAGAGAGAGAGCTGGCTGAACAGTATACTTCATACAAAGGAACAGGAGAATGCTATGACGCTCTCTCTCTCTCTCTCTCTCTCTCTCTCTCTCTCTCTCTCTCTCTCTCTCTCTCTCTCTCTCTCTCTCCAGCCGGGCACCCCACCTTCATTCCATATTCACGATGTCTTTCCTCCCTCTGCACCTCGACCCCCGACCGGCCCCCTTCCCCCCTTCCATCTACCCATAAGACGTGCAATTATCGACCCACCGCACCCAGACCCACATTGTCTCAGGCCTTTTGAACGCGCCCCTTCCAGTAGGCTCAGCCACCCCTCCCCCAAAACCCATCCCATCCCCATTCCCTTCCATATCCCTCCCCCCACCCACCCACACAAGGACACAATAGACATTAACCCCCAAATCAAAGGGGAACATCGCCAACCCGCTCCCCTGTGCTAGCAAACGCCCCAGGTCACAACCCTCGCCTTCTGTGGGGCTGGGAGGAGTAGAATGTACAAGCGTCATTCTTCGCTTCGTGTCTCTTCGTGTTTTCATCATCATGTCGGCTGAAGTCCAGCTTTCCAGGTGTGGTTCGCATTGAAAATTTTCCTCCCCTTGGCTTCCAGCCACTTGCTCTGGACTCTCTTCAGACTCAAAGGAACCGTGTCCTATCCATGTCATCACGTCTTTTTAGTAAGTCATATGTACTATATATATATATATATATATATATATATATATATATATATATATATATATATATATATATATATACACCCTAGCCTGAGCCAGGTACCCATTTTATCGACCTACTCCTAGGAGTTGATGAACAGCTGGGTTGACTGTGGACCGATTGCCGTAACCAGGATTCGAACCCATACACTCGACCTTGGGCGGTCAGGAACGCTACCCACTACACCATTGTTCCATTTCCCCTCTGAAGGAATGAGCCTTGGTATATGTTCCTCCCAGTATGATAACCCCACCAGTATGATAACCTCACCAGTATGATAACCCCACCAGTATGATAACCTCACCAGTATGATAACCTCACCAGTATGATAACCACACCAGTATGATAACCTCACCAGTATGATAACCCCACCAGTATGATAACCCCACCAGTATGATAACCCCACCAGTATGATAACCTAACCAGTATGATAACCACACCAGTATGATAACCTAACCAGTATGATAACCCCACCAGTATGATAACCCCACCAGTATGATAACCTAACCAGTATGATAACCACACAAGTATGATAACCTAACCAGTATGATAACCCCACCAGTATGATAACCCCACCAGTTTGATAACCTAACCAGTATGATAACCCCACCAGTATGATAACCCCACCAGTATGATAACCTAACCAGTATGATAACCACGCCAGTATGATAACCTAACCAGTATGATAACCACACCAGTATGATAACCACACCAGTATGATAACCCCACCAGTATGATAACCTCACCAGTATGATAACCACACCAGTATAACTACACCAGTATGATAACCCTCACCAGTATGATAACCACATCAGTATGATATCCACACCAGTATGATAACCACACCAGTATGATAACCTCACCAGTATGATAAACTCACCAGTATGATAACCCCAGCAGTATGATAACTACACCAGTATGATAACCCTCACCAGTATGATAACCACACCAGTATGATAACCTCACCAGTATGATAACCACACCAGTATGATAACCTCACCAGTATGATAACCACACCAGTATGATAACCTCACCAGTATGATAACCACACCAGTATGATAACCTCACCAGTATGATAACCACACCAGTATGATAACCTCACCAGTATGATAACCACATCAGTATGATAACCTCACCAGTATGATAACCACACTAGTATGATAACCACACCAGTATGATAACCTCACCAGTATGATAACCACATCAGTATGATATCCACACCAGTATGATAACCTCACCAGTATGATAACCTCACCAGTATGATAACCTCACCAGTATGATAACCACACCAGTATGATAACCTCACAAGTATGATAACCTCACCAGTATGATAACCTCACCAGTATGATACCCACATCAGTATGATACCCACACCAGTATGATAACCTCACAAGTATGATAACCTCACCAGTATGATACCCACACCAGTATGATAACCTCACCAGTATGATAACCTCACCAGTATGATAACCACATCAGTATGATCACCCGCGTCGTGCAGGTGTTGGGGGGAGTGGAGTTGGGGAGGGGATCAGAGAGCGACCGAGGGAGGGAGGGAAGGAGAGAGGGAGGGAGAGAGGGAAGGAGGGAAGGAGGGAGAGAAGGAGGGAGGGAAGGAGGGAGGGAAGGAAGGAGGGAGGGAAGGAGGGAGGGAAGGAAGGAGGGTGGGTGGGAGCTAGGGAGGGAGAGAGGGAGGGAGGGAGGGAGAGATGGAAGGAGGGAGGGAAGGTGGGAGGGAGAGAGGGGGAGTGAGGGAGTGAGGGAGGTGGTGTGGTGGAGGAGACCGACAGCCCCCCAGGCATGACCAGGGGCCACGCACGACCCAGTGGGCCGAGGTCACTCCCTCCTGGTATGTATACACCTGTCTTTTCCTTCCCCGTCCACACCACCACTTCATTATCCTCCTTCTTTACTCATTATCCCCTTTATTATCTCCATGAGTTCATTATCCCTTTAATTATCCCCATGAGTTCATTATCCCCATTATTATCTTCATGAGTTACCTCATGTGTTCATGTACGGTTATCCCACACATTCCCGGGGAATATGTACTGTGTCATGGTCGCCGTCATGTTCGCGATCTTTGGCGTCATGTTTCGCGATCTTTGGCGTCCTGTTTCGCGATCTTTGGCGTCATGTCCCCGATCTTTGGCGTCTTGTTTGCGATCTTTGGCGTCATGTTTCGCGATCTTTGGCGTCATGTTTCGTGATCCTCGGCGTCCTGTTTCGCGATCTTTGGCGTCATGTTCGCGATCTTTGGCGTCATGTCCCCGATCTTTGGCGTCACGTTCGCGATCTTTGGCGTCATGTTTCGCGATCTTTGGCGTCCTGTTCGCGATCTTTGGCGTCCTGTTCCCGATCTTTGGCGTCCTGTTCCAGATCTTTGGCGTCATGTTCGCGATCTTTGGCGTCATGTTTCGCGATCTTTGGCGTCATGTTTCGCGAATTGCTGCAGACGCCGTGTCATTCCTTTCTGCTGCCATGGACGCGTTAGTTTAACCTGAGGGTAGGGAGACGAGGAGGAGGAAAGAGGGAGGGGGGGTTTTTTCCCTCGTGTTTCCTCCTTTCGCAAGGCTCCTATTCTGGGATCTCTCTCTCTCTCTCTCTCTCTCTCTCTCTCCCTCTCTCTCTCTCTCTCTCTCTCTCTCTCTCTCTCTCTCTCTCTCTCTCTCTCTCTCTCTCTCTCTCTCTCTCTCTCTCTCTCCTGGTGGCCTCTGGGATCGAAGTTCCTCTTGAGGGCCCATGGGGTCTTCGTAAGGTGAGGGTGGGGTGGATGTTTGATTAAAGGGGGGAGAAAGATGTTGTCCTTCTTGCTGTAGGGGGAGAAGGAGCAGTGAGAGCAAGGGGGGCTGCGGGGGCAAGTTCAAGGATAAAATAGGGATGTAAATAGGGTGGGTAAGCCGACGTGTCGCACACAAGGAAGAAATGATGAAGGAAAAAAGAGAAAATTATTTGAGCTGGTGCTATTTCGCAACACTGATACATTTTGTTTATTTTCCTGGACACTTATTATTGGCCTTCTTCCTCTTATTGTGTTTGCACACTTGTCTTTCTTCCTCTCGTACTGAGTTGAAGATGAAGAAGAGGTATGTATCTATCTAAATTCGTAGTATATTTATATATATATATATATATATATATATATATATATATATATATATATATATATATATATATATATATATATATATATATATATATATATTCAGGGTCAAGTGCGACAAGATAAAGAAGGAGGTAATTCGAGGAGGAAGAAGAGGAAAGTGGTTCCAGAATTCAAAACGAGCATTCTTTTTTCTTTCATTTTTCCTTCCACGAAACTTTTCATGCAGTGTAATGTTGACAGTGGGCCCCCGTAGAATGGAAATAGAGTCAACCTCAACTTAATTAGAAAAATAACTCAGTTAATGACGTTTATTTTTTTTACTAATTGCTTATCGACCCTTTAATAGCTCAAGACGAGGAGGATTTAAATGGAGAAATATAAAACGTCGTGTTAAAGGCTTTTTAAGATAAACTATTATATGATACGTTATACTTCTATATGTGTTGTGTGATGTGATTAGAATTGGATTCCTTCATTACATTGCAGCCCAGGGTGAAGTTTGAGGTGTTTAATACGATGAAGTTTTAACTTAGACGCTGGATAAGGACTGAATTCCCTTCCTTGAAGGCATTTGTTTTTTTTCTTTCTTTCTTTTCATTTTTCCTTTATTGTTTCCTTCGTTAAATGATACAAACTGACCCCGCCTTCATTCTATATGACCAGGACTGAAGGTTGAATGAAGTGTACTGGAACATAGAGATTGTGAACCATATACGGTATGATTGGAATGGATTACTATTTTCTACGGTAGCAATTCAGATATTAAGAGGATAAATTTGTGAAGTCAGGAAGTAACTGAAAAAGTGTCGTCATTTATCTGACACCCATAAGTCTTGAGTGAGGAGATAAGATCAATACAGTATGATAATACAGCATACAATATAGATCACAAGACGTAGCAATGCTGAATAAATCACAACCCACTTTTTCTTCGCTGAAGAACTCAGTGTTATTATATTGGTAACTCATTTATAGCCACGTCATAGATATTAGTTCACTGCTGAAGAACTCAATGTTATTATATTGGTAACTCATTTATAGCCACGTCATAGATGTTAATTCACTGCTGATAGTGTTCACTGCAGGCTCTGTTCACTGCTGTTATCGTCCGCTGAGGTCTTTGGTAAGTGGGGACACTGTTCACTGTAAGGAATGTTCACTGCAGGCCTTGTTTGCCACAGGCAGTGTTCACTGCTGGCACTCTTCACTACAGGCACTGTTCACTGCCAGCACTGTTCACCCCAGGTATTGTTCATTAAAGCCATTTGTTCAGTACATCCCATAGTTCAACAGAGGTAAATGTAGACAGCATAAGTTAAAGTTGAACATTTTCATGGCATGGAGTCCACCAAAGAGTGTAGAACTCCCTCACAGTACCAAAAAAATGATCAAAAATAAGCAATTTGAAATAGGTAATTAGAAATAGGTAGTTACAGGTACTTATCTAAGGCCTTTTGACCCAGCAGGTGTTTGTGGAACCTTTTCATGGGGCGTCGAGAGAGGCAGTTCTCTTGGGGGGTGATGGTGATCATGCTTGCTGTTGGTGCTTGCATCATGTTCTTGTAAGTATTAGGTGGAGGGGAAGCAGTGATGGCTCACTCTTTTCTTCCTTCTCCTCCTCCTCCTCCTCCTCCTCCTACTCTTCTTCTTTACTTCTTCCTCTTCTCTTCCTCCTACTCTTCTTCTCTTCTTCTTCCTCCTCTTCTTCTTTTCTTCTTCCTCCTCGTCCTCCTCCTCGTCTTCTCTTCTTCTTCTGCTTCCTCCTCCTCCTCCTCTTCTTCTGTTCTTCTTCTTTCTCCTCCTTCTCCCCTTCTTCTGTTCTTCTTCTTCTTTCTCCTCTTTCTCCTCCTCCTCTTCTTCTTTTTCCTCTTCTTCTTCTTCTGCTTCTTCGTCTTCTTCTTCCTCTTCTTCTTCTTCTTCTTCTTCTTCTTCTTCTTCTTCTTCTTCTTCTTCTTCTTCTTCTACTACTACTACTACTACTACTACTACTACTACTACTACTACTACTACTACTTCCTTACTTCATTGATTTCTTTCTCAATGGACATGATATGTAGATTCACTTTTCAACACTTCACAACAAGAGGTGTTTGATTCAAGACTCTATCAAAAATCCTACCAAGTATTCACTGTTCATTTTTCGCAACATTGATAAAAGATATTATACAGTGTTTGTATAATGATAAGGTATCCTTTATCTCCTCCACTCTACCTCAGATACGTAACACCTTTCTCGAAATATCCATAACTTTGTTATCAAGACAGATATCAAACAACTCGGTAAATAATAGAGAGAGAGAGAGAGAGAGAGAGAGAGAGAGAGAGAGAGAGAGAGAGAGAGAAGGGTCACTTTGGCGAGGTTCTGTCTTGTCAATGTACTTACCACTCCGAAAGAGTCCACATTCCCCTGCTACTGAGAAGGAGCGCAGCCTTTAGTAAGAGGTCCTGGGTAACACCAGGACTATCTTGTGATAATTGGTCAATTGGGTGATAGTGAATGAATGAATAATCCAAGAGAATTATGATGATTATGATAACACGTTTCTTTCTTTCTTTCTTTCTGTTCCCCAGTGAATCCAGTCTTCAACTTCATTCATCACCAGGTATGTTGTCATCTCCTACACCCGATACTGTCAAGCTTACATATGCTCAATTCAGCTAAAGCTTTACTGTCAAGCTTACATATGCTCAATTCAGCTAAAGCTTTACTCTATCTATGACGCGACAATCTTAGCTTCAAGTGCTAAATTTAAGAAGGAAGGAAATGCCACAGGCCCATGTTGGTTTACGAAACCCTTCCTTCACTATAACCTTACATAGTCATGTACTGTCATGAAACACTGAACTTCACTATGAGGCAACTTCACTATGAGAGAATCAAACTTCAGAAGTTGAACTGTTTACGTCCAGTTGGGTGAAGTTAAGTTGGAGGTCAGCTAAATATCCATGAACTCTAAGCTTCCTTTTAGAGATTTGGAGATTTGGTTACATGAGTAACAACACAGTAGCTGAAAATGTGGATGAAAACAAGTGGTAAGAGAAGGTGTTGCTGCCATGGAGGAATGCCTACGACATGTACTGTATAGCTTGTGCAAAGAGAGAGGTACAGCATGGTGGAATGAGGATGTAAGAAGTTGATTCAAGGAAAGACAACTTGCATGGAGTGGAGTGAGGAATATGAGGTATAATGAGGAGCGGAAGGCATTATGAGGAGTAGAAAGCATAATGAGGAGTGAAAGACATAATGAAAAGTGGAAGGCGTAATGAGTAGTGGAAGACATGATGAAAAGTGGAAGACATAATGAGGAGTGGAAGACATAATGAGTAGTGGAAGACATAATAAGGAGTGGAAGACATAATGGGAAGTGGAAGGCATAATGAGTAGTGGAAGACCTAATGAGAAGTGGAAGACATAATGAGGAGTGGAAGGCATAATGAGGAGTGGAAGACATAATGAGAAGTGGAAGGCATAATGAGGAGTGGAAGGCATAATGAGGAGTGGAAAACAAAACATGTAAGATTTAAAGCCTTGTATAGGGGTGTTAAAAGATGATACTCATAACAATAAATGAAAAATCATGTGTCTTCGCACTGCTTCATGGGTCGCACTCACTCACACTACTTCATAATCCCCCCCCCTCACATTGCCTCATGGCCTCCCTCATACTGCCCCATGGGTACCACTTGCACTGCCCTACGGATCCCACTCACACTACCCCATTAACTCCCACACACTGCCTCATAAACTCCATCACACTACCCCATTAACTCCCTTACACTGCCTCATAAACTCCATCACACTACCCCATTAAGTCCCTTACACTGCCCAATAAACTCAGTCACACTATCCCATTAACTCCCTCACACTGCCTCTTAAACTTCCTCACACTGCCCCATTAACTCCCTCACACTGCCCAATAAACTCCATCACACTATCCCATTAACTCCCTCACACTGCCTCTTAAACTTCCTCACACTGCCCCATCACCTCCCTCATACTGCCCCTTATACTTCCTCACATTGCCCACATCAACTCCCTCACACTGCCTCATTAACAACCTCTCGTCTGCCAGCAGAGAAACGCGACATCCACAATAGAGAACTTGAGCTGCTAATGGACACACTGCACAGTAGAGTGGACAGATTCCCAGGTAAGTACCACAAAGACTGCCTGGAAAGTACCGTCGTGCTCAAGGGTCGTACCGTCGTGCTCGAGGGTCGTACCGTCGTGCTCAAGGGTCGTACCGTCGTACTAAAGGTCGTACCGTCGTGCTCAAGGGTCGTACCGTCGTGCTCAAGGGTTGTACCGTCGTGTTCAAGGGTTGTACCGTCGTGCTCAAGGGTCGTACCGTCGTGTTCAAGGGTCGTACCGTCGTGTTCAAGGGTCGTACCGTCGTGCTCAAGGGTCGTACCGTCGTGCTCAAGGGTCGTACCGTCGTGCTCAAGGGTCGTACCGTCGTGCTAAAGGGTTGTACCGTCGTGTTCAAGGGTTGTACCGTCGTGCTCAAGGGTCGTCCCGTCTTGCTCAATGGTTGTTCCGTCGTGCTCAAGGGTCGTACCGTCGTGCTCAAGGGTCGTACCGTCGTGCTCAAGGGTTGTATCGTCGTGCTCAAGGGTCGTACCGTCGTGCTCAAGGGTCGTACCGTCGAGCTCAAGGGTCGTACCGTCGTGCTCAAGGGTTGTACCGTCGTCTTCAAGGGTTGTACCGCCGTGCTCAAGGGTCGTCCCGTCGTGCTCAAGGGTTGTACCGTCGTGTTCAAGGGTTGTACCGTCGTGTTCAAGGGTCGTACCGGCGTGCTCAAGGGTCGTCCCGTCGTGCTCAAGGATCGTATCGTCGTGCTCAAGGGTCGTACCGTCGTGCTCAGGGGTCGTCCCGTCGTGCTCAAGGGTCGCACCGTCGTGCTCAAGGATCGTCCCGTCGTTCTCAAGGGTCGTACCGTCGTTCTCAAGGGTCGTACCGTCGTGCTCAAGGATCGTACCGTCGTTCTCAAGGGTCGTACCGTCGTGCTCAAGTGTTGTACCGTCGTTCTCAAGGATCGTACCGTCGTGCTCAAGGATCGTATCGTCGTGCTCAAGGTTCGTACCGTCGTGCTCAAGGATCGTCCCGTCGTGCTCAAGGGTCGTCCCGTCGTGCTCAAGGGTCGTACCGTCGTGCTCAAGGGTCGTACCGTCGTGCTCAAGGGTCGTACCGTCGTGTTCGAGAGCTTAAGTACCCAGTTTCACTAGTCGTACAACCAACCACCATATAGTACACACACCGGTGCTAGAAGACAAAAAAATCCAATCCTTATCCTTATTTCCTCTATTTATCACTTTATTTTCCCATCAATTTTATCAAGATTGCTTCGCTCGTTTATTCATACTATCTCGTTGATGCTATCGAAAAACTCTCTCTCTCTCTCTCTCTCTCTCTCTCTCTCTCTCTCTCTCTCTCTCTCTCTCTCTCTCTCTCTCTCTCTCCATGTAGCCTTCCAACCTTTAAGTGTGTCTGTCTGTCTGTCTTTGTATGTGTGTGTGTGTGTGTGTGTGTGTGTGTGTGTGTGTGTCTTTGTAATAATGACTGAAATATATTTGCCCACTTTTGTAGGAGACACGTTGGAAGTTGACGAGACCAAGCCGTCTTGGAGGCCTTGGAGAGGCGACCCCCAGGGGAGTGTCTGCCTCAACTACAAAAACAGGTCAGCCAAGGTCAAAGGTCATAGCGACTTAAAGAGCAATTTTGTGGTTAACTATAGATGGTTAGGTCATCATCAATGGTAGGGTCAGGTTGCCTGGTGACCTGGGTCCCTGCAGGTCAGGTCAGGTCGTAAGGTGGGTAGGTCGTGTGTGTGCACCACGCCAGGTCAGGTCAGGTCGTAAGGTGGGTAGGTCGTGTGTGTGCACCACGCCAGGTCAGGTCACACACCTTCATCATGACCTTTTGCGTGTGAAATCCCATTGTTAAGCCTGAAGTGTCAGAGGGCCTGGTGACATTGTAGTCTTATCAGTTAACAGTCTAGTAAGAAGACTGTGTGCTTGTGAAGATAGTAAAGACGTGGTATACATTTCTTGATCTTATGAGATAGTGAAGATAGTAAAGACGTGGTATACATTTCTTGATCTTATGGGATAGTGAAGATAGTAAAGACGTGGTATACATTTCTTGATCTTATGGGATAGTGAAGATAGTAAAGACGTGGTATACATTTCTTAATCTTATGGGATAGTGAAGATAGTAAAGACGTGGTATACATTTCTTGATCTTATGGGATAGTGAAGATAGTAAAAACGTGGTATACATTTCTTGATCTTATGAGATAGTGAAGATAGTGAAGACGTGGTATACATTTCTTGATCTTATGAGATAGTGAAGATAGTGAAGACGTGGTATACATTTCTTGATCTTATGAGATAGTGAAGATAGTAAAGACGTGGTTTATATCTCTTGATCTTATCAGATAGTGAAGATAACAAAGTTCTTGATATCCCAAGGTTTAGGAGAACGAGAACTTGATGAGGTAGAACGAGTTCATTCCTGATCTAGAACTTAGGTGTGGATTTTGATCTCATGCCTCTCTCTCTCTCTCTCTCTCTCTCTCTCTCTCTCTCTCTCTCTCTCTCTCTCTCTCTCTCTCTATATATATATATATATATATATATATATATATATATATATATATATATATATATATATATGTTTGTGTTCTTAACGCTACCCCGCTAACGCGGGAAATGGCAAAATTGAAAAAAAGAAAAAAAAAAAAAAAAAAAAATATATATATATATATATATATATATATATATATATATATATATATATATATATATATATATATATATATATATATATCCATCCTCTTTCTCTCTCTCTATCTCTATATCTCTCTATCTCTATCTATCTATCTATCTATCTATCTATCTATCTATCTATCTATCTCCTCTCCCTGGTTGCAGGTTCGGGCGAGGCCTGACGCCCGTGTTGCTGGTATCGATCCCGTGTTCTGGCAGTACGTGGCTCCGATACCTCCTCGAGGGCGCCACCGGGTTCTTCACGGGCTCCCTGTACAACGACACTCTGCTGTATGACGCAGGTCAGTGTGGGGGCGCCGCCCTCCGGGCCCCTGGCCCTGGCTGCTAGTGTGTGTGTGTGTGGGGGGGGGGGAGTATCCCTCTCTTGGCTGATGGTGCTCCCGCGCGAAGAGAGAGAGAAAGAGAGAGAGAGAGAGAGAGAGAGAGAGAGAGAGAGAGAGAGAGAGAGAGAGAGAGAGAGAGAGAAAGAAAGAAGAGAGAGAGAGAGAGAGAGAGAGAGAGAGAGAGAGAGAGAGAGAGAGAGAGAGAGAGAGAGAGAATCTTAAATGGGAAGGAGAGTACTTGAATGGGAGGAAAGCTCTTAAATGGGAAGAAAGTACTTAGATAGGAGGAAAGTACTTAAATAGGAAGGAGAGTACTTAAATGGGAGGAAAGTATTTACATAGGAGGAAAGTACTTAAATAGGAGAGAAAGTACTTAAATAGGAGGAAAATATTTGAATGGGAGGAAAGTACATAGATAGGTAGGAGGAAAGTACATAGATAGGTAGGAGGAAAGTATTTAAATGGGAGGAAAGTATTTAAGTAGAAGAGAAAGTACTTAAATAGGAGGAAAATACTTAAATGAGAGGAAAGTACATAAATAGGAGCTGCATGATCCATGCTCCCGTATGATCTGCGTGATCCATGCACCTCCTTATCACTTCTACGACCTCCTTATCACTTCTACGACCTCCTTATCACTTCTACGACCTACTTATCACTTCTACGACCTACTTATCACTTCTACGACCTCCTTATCACTTCTACGACCTACTTATCACTTCTACGACCTCCTTACCACTTCTACGACCTCCTTATCACTTCTACGACCTCTTTATCACTTCTACGACCTCCTTATCACTTCTACGACCTCCTTACCACTTGTACGACCTCCTTATCACTTCTACGACCTCTATATCACTTCTACGACCTCCTTATCACTTCTACGACCTCCTTATCACTTCTACGACCTCCTTATCATTTCTCACTGTGTGTGAGGATCTTGACCCTTAGTTCATATCTCTCTGTGAGGCGCCCCCGCCTCCCTACACCTTCCTACGCCGCAGGGTTCCTGGGAGAGAAGGACGGCATGCACGGTGGGAGGACCTTGGTACAGCGGACCCACGGCACCTCCTTCTACCTGACCGACATGCATGACCTCCAGGATCGCTACGAGCACGTCGACCCAGACCTGCCCACCATCCTCCTCCTGCGTGACCCGGCCAGGTCAGTCGTCCCTCCTGCTTGACCCACCCATCCAGGTCAGCCTTCCCTCCTAGGTGACCCAGCCAACCAGGTCAGTCTTCCTTCCAAGGTGACCCAGCTAACCAGGTCAGCCTTCCCTCCTAGGTGACCCAGCCAACCAGGTCATTCCTACCTCCAATGCGACCTGGATAACTACAAACCCTCAAACCCCCTTCAAAATCTTTTGTGTCATAATGATTCATCAAACATCACCACATCATCACACCACACCACCCTAAGTAGATCAGTGTGAACGTAGTCTTCATATCTTTGAACGATTATAAAAGAGACTCAGGCTAACGTAGGAGAGGGTGTGTGTGTGTGTGTGTGTGTGTGTGTGTGTGTGTTCGCTTATCAGTCTCTTGTGTTATCTACAGAGCCATCATATCCTACTGGAAGATGTTCAACCTGGAGGGGAGCAACAAACACGTGGAGGAGATACCAGAGTCGAGGTTTGAAGGAGAAGGTGAGTAGCGCCACACACACACCCACACCCACTCCCACATACACCCACACCCACACACACCCTCACCCACACACACCCACACACCCACACACACACACCCAGCGTCGCCTCACCCTATGTTAATGCCATATGAGAAAACCTAATCCCTGATAGACTTCAAGTATTGGTAATGGACGAATGCGAGTGCTCACGTCACATCTTCACAGACTTCCGCTCGTTCGTTGCCGAGATGACGCTCCTGTGGGAGGAGCTGGCGACGGACCGGCTCCTCTGGTGCAGGGGGCCGCTCCACGTCATCCACTACGGAGACCTCGTCCAAGACCCCATGCGCGAACTCCGTCAGGTTCTGCGCTTCCTCAGGTAACCGAACCCTGCTCTGTCTCTCACTCCCTTCACCGCCCCAGAAGGTAAGAGACCACCGACCCTTGCTGTCTCTCACTCCCTCACCGCCCCAGAAGGTAAGAGACCACCGACCCTTGCTGTCTCTCACTCCCTCACCGCCCCAGAAGGTAAGAGACCACCGACCCTTGCTGTCTCTCACTCCCTCACCGCCCCAGAAGGTAAGAGACCACCGACCCTTGCTGTCTCTCACTCCCTCACCGCCCCAGAAGGTAAGAGACCACCGACCCTTGCTGTCTCTCACTCCCTCACCACCCCAGAAGGTAAGAGACCACCGACCCTTGCTGTCTCTCACTCCCTCACCGCCCCAGAAGGTAAGAGACCACCGACCCTTGCTGTCTCTCACTCCCTCACCGCCCCAGAAGGTAAGAGACCACCGACCCTTGCTGTCTCTCAATCCCTCACCGCCCCAGAAGGTAAGAGACCACCGACCCTTGCTGTCTCTCACTCCCTCACCGCCCCAGAAGGTAAGAGACCACCGACCCTTGCTGTCTCTCACTCCCTCACCGCCCCAGAAGGTAAGAGACCACTGACCCTTGCTGTCTCTCACTCCCTCACCGCCCCAGAAGGTAAGAGACCACCGACCCTTGCTGTCTCTCACTCCCTCGCCGTCCCAGAAGGTAAGAGACCACCGACCCTTGCTGTCTCTCACTCCCTCACCGCCCCAGAAGGTAAGAGACCGCTGGATCAGACCTGGTTCCATCAAGGCGACCCATCTTCCTCATCTGAGCATAGGTGATCCCAGGCTCTTCATGGTACGAGTATGGAGGTTGTCCTGAGGTGTGGAATGGTCTTGGTTGTTGTGTGTGTTAGTGTGGCACTGTCTGCCATCTGCTGGAGGTCATTGGTCGCTAAGGTTCGACAGGCCTTTGTCGAGCATGGGACATTGTCTGAACCGACGAGCCATCCTTCTGGACTTGTTCGGTGAAGCTAATTCTCGACCCAGTGTTGACGTTACAGCATAGTTGTCCTCCTCCACCCACCTACAACAAGGCTCCTCCACCCACCTACAGTACGACTCCTCCTCCAACCACCTACAGTAAGACTCCTCCTCCACCTACCTACAATAAGACTCCTCCACCCACCTACAATAAGGCTCCTCCACCCACCAACAAGAAGACTCCTCCACCCACCTACAACAAGACTCCTCCACCCACCTACAGTACGACTCCTCCTCCACCTACCCACAGTAAGACCCCTCCACCCACCTACAATAAGGCTCCTCCACCCACCAACAACAAGACTCCTCCACCCACTTACAACAAGCCTGCCTCCACCCACATCAAGCCTTCCCCCCACCCACTCACCACAAGCCTCCTCCTCTCCTCCTTCCTCGCCTCACCCAGCATATAAACACCTCCTCGATGACCCCATTCCTTCCCCCAGGGTACCTGAGGACGAGGGCCGCCTGGCCTGCGTTGCCTCCCACATGAGGGGATCCTTCAAGCGCAACTCCAGCACACACTTCGATCCGTTCATCATGGACGAGAAACTCAGGTTCACCAACGCCGTCGGGAGAGTGAACCGCTTGCTTCGCCTGCTGGACTACCCACTGCTGTCGCAAGACGCGGGATTCTCCTCCTAACTCACAACGGGAGGAGGGAGGCGCTCACTTGCCATGCATGCAGGCATGGGAGGTGCATGGCCATCACTGTATGTTAGACCCGCTGGATCTACATTCCTAAGATGCTGATGGCTCGCTACGTCAAGAGGCATTGTGGTATGTGCAGGATAGTGGGATGTGTGCACCAACATAGACACTACTTAAGTTGGAGGACATGTTTTCTGTTTTGTTTTTTTTTTTGTTTTTTTTTTGCTGTGATTGGAGGGGTCTCGGTCGATGAGATGGGGAGGGGGGAAGGGAGGGAGGGAGGAGGGGGGTAGTTGGCTGTTACGGGGCCCATGTTCCCTCAGGGTCCTCTCCCAGGGTACGTCGAGAGGGCCCCCCATGGCTTTTGAGGTCTACCCTGTTCTGTCAAAGCCAATTTTTAATCCTGTAGAACCCAAGTCCTCAAGTCATCATTTTTACAAAATACACGTCATGTATTTGGTTAGGTTTATGAACGCGTTACCTACCTTGATTGAGAGGTCGTCTTAAATTTCTCAGTAAGTTCAAAACAGAGAGAGAGAGGGCCCTAAGACTGTCGTTGGGGCCCTTTGCATCAAAGGGAAGGAGGGGCTCTTCCCCAGCAACGTTGTCTCCCTTGCTCGGGTCCCTCGCTGGCTCTCGGTGCCCAGCGTGGCACATGGGGAGCCCCGCAATATCAAAGGCCCATAAATAAATCTACATACATTAGACTCAACTATATGAAGCCCATCTCATGGCTCCTCTGTCCCAAACCCACAGGAGGTAAATATAGAAATATCTGAAAAGTAACCCTAAGGACTTATCGTCAGGCACGAAAAAAATATCGCAACGATTGTGTAGAATCAAGTTGAAGGAGTGGGTTTGAATACCTTATAATGTCACGAGATCCTCGTGTGGGTAGAGGGAATGGAGTTGGTTCATAGCCAGTCACGTCTACCAGGAGAGTTTGGTCGACAGTTTATAAGGAAGACATTGTTCCACGAAGGAGAGAAATACAATTTAGTTTTATCCACATTTTTTGAGCAGTTGGTAAGCCCCTGTCTCTTATCTTCAAAATGGGCTCTTCTGTTTAAGGGAGAAAATAAACACTCTTTTTCTATCATAATCTAAGAAATGACAGGGAAATATCCTTTAGAATATATACATAATGTAATGAATTTTCTAGATATAATGATATGATTAATTTTCTTAGTATATCACCTCACAGATAATGGTAAAAATCGAGTGCTTGACTGAGTCTCTTCAACACATCCTTCGCCTTTAGCTCGATCCTATAGCATGTTGATGCTAGTCATCTGTCTATAGCTTCATTGATATATAGATGAGGTCATTATTATGAATTTCCCTTGCTGTTACACTATGTATTCATAACTGTAGATCATTTACATACTGTGCAGTCTAGGTTCATGCCTTGCGTTGGATGGGTATGTTCGCTTTAAGTCTCCATTAGTTAGAAAATGTGACTAGTTTGAAATGAGATTCTTTTTTTCACTTGTTTCGCTGATGATGACATCTTTTGTAGGAAATATGGAATTTGAATTATTACGAGTTGTTGGAAATGATGTTGTCACTCTGGTTGGTTTGCTGGCAGAGGTGTGGTTACTTGGGGTCAGGTTGTAAGCAAGTGTTGTGGTTTCTTGTAGTCAAGTCGTAGACAGTGGTTCGTTTAATATCCTCAAACTTGTGATTACAACTCGCCCCTGACAGCCACTATAACCCTGGTGATAGATAGACCTTAAGACCAAATGACCAGCCAACTCAGAGAAGAATGTCGCCCTTAAATACACCTAGATATCATGTTAATATCACCATCGAATGATGATACACAGGAGAACCAGCGAGTGAATGATGAGAAATGGCCTCACACAGAACACCAAACTACTGTTCTGACGTAGTTTTAACAAGCACTCCTGCCACAGTTGAAGGTTTAAACTACATCAGTATGACTACTACATCACTCAATCGAAGCTTAACAACCCATTACGCAAATCCAGGTTCCAAAGTATATATATATATATATATATATATATATATATATATATATATATATATATATATATATATATATATATATATATGTCCCATAGTTCCGTAATTTAGGACCTTACTTGCCTACATCTCAGTGGAAACGCGAAAATACTCAGACATTACGAGGAAGCCAATATGAATTACAGACAACCAGGGCCATGTGTAGTACAAGCCAGGCACCCACGCTAGCAGAGGGAGGATGTGTACAAGCCTTCATGTCTGGGTGTTGTGAGTTGAGACAATGTGGAGTGTTTACAATTGATGAGGCGGATTATCTGTCGTCTGTGAAGTATGTTGTGTATTGTAAAGTTGCAATAGATTATCTAAACTTGTATTGAAGTGCATTTACCAATTCTTGATATATATATATATATATATATATATATATATATATATATATATATATATATATATATATATATATATATATATATATATATATATATCTTTCTTTCTTTCAAACTATTCGCCATTTCCCGCATTAGCGAGGTAGCGTTAAGAACAGAGGACTGGGCCTTGAGGGAATACCCTCACCTGGCCCAATTCTCTGTTCCTTCTTTTGGAAAAAAAAAAAAGAAAAAAAAAAAAAAACGAGAGGGGAGGATTTCCAGCCCCCCGCTCCCTCCCCTTTTAGTCGCCTTCTACGACACGCAGGGAATACGTGGGAAGTATTCTTTCTCCCCTATATATATATATATCTTAGCCTCGTACTCATGTTATCAACCAACCCTTAGGGGTGGATGAACAGCTGGGTTGACTGTGCACCTCCTACCGTAACCAGGATTCGAACCTATGCCTAGCTCGATCCTGGGCCGAGACCCGTAAATACGTCACGGTCAGGAACGCTAACTGCCATACCACGGGGGGCTGTGTTAATGAGTCTACACATGATAAAGAAAATAACAAGGACCTCACCTTTATTCTCAGCTCTGCCACAGACGACCACATATCCACCTCACTGGACAACCCATAACGCTAAAAGAAAAAGAAAAAAAAAAGGAAATTGACCTGCCACCAGCATCATTTGACCCCACCCACCTTGACCCAGACCGGCTCCACTCCCAAGCATTACCCCCCCAGTGTCCTCAAGGGGAAACGTGGATTGCATCTGTATATATGACCTTCGTTGCCAGCCACAACCACACCACCACACAATATTTTTTTTTTTTCTATTACAATTGTGTCGTGTTATTTTTTTGTTACAAGCAATGTCTGTGTGCCTCAAGCGTCATAGATGTAATTCAAAGGGAAAAGGATTATGAATATAGAACATTTGATTCACATTTTGTCTAAAGGAAAACGTGTGGTGGGGGGAAAAAAATTTAAAATCAACAGAAAATTAAAATGGAATTGCGTTAATCTTAAACAGTACATTAAACAAATTACCTCGCCTACTTATATATATATATTTATATATATATATGTATATATATATATATATATATATATATATATATATATATATATATATATATATATAGATAGATAGATAGATAGATAGATAGATAGATATATAGTATGAAAATCAAGGAAAATATGGGTTTCGTGAGCGTAAATTTAGGTTATACTCTCATCAAAAAATCAGCAAAAGCTACGAAAAACCTTACCTAACTCTCCTCATTTGCATATATCAACCATAGTTTTCATACAACTTAAAAAATCAGATTATCATACGGCTCCCGTTTGCACAACCGTTGCCCACCGTTGTTGACGCTCCCGTTGACACAATGCCACACAACAGGTGGCTAACAGTAACTGCAACATTAACAAAATTTTCAACCAAAAAAAAAATTCAAAATTAAGATAAATTTCATGTATTAGAGATGCGGTGAGATTTTTTTTTTGTATAGATTTTGTTAATTTTTCACTACGTGTTCAGTCATTAACTTCACGTTTTCTGTGGTATTAAAATCCCTTACCCATAATACCTCATTTGAATACAGAGACTACAGCAAAGTGAGCAATATTATACCCCATTACATAAATCCAGTACATTAAACACTACAAAAGTTTGTAGATGTTGGGAGGCTAAAGTACTACTTTTCTTAAGGTGCTATTGCAAGTCTAGGGGGTCTAAGAACGACTTAAAACTTTGAAAATACTGGTTTATGTACTAGGAATATATAAGTGCATAGGGGCTTCCGAAAGGTTAGGAGGAGACTTTGGTACCTTAATGACAGAAGAAACTTGGTATGTAAGAGGGAAAGAGAATATAATACTCGACCCAGAGAGAGAGAGAGAGAGAGAGAGAGAGAGAGAGAGAGAGAGAGAGAGAGAGATGAGACCAAAGCAAAGGCCCCCACCCCCCAACTCCACCCCATCCCCCCAATAGGAATAAGACGTAGAATTTAAGAAGAAATAAGGTCGGCGAGAGAATGGCTTCTCTCCAGTGTGGCCACATTTGGTGCCTCCACGACACAGTCTCCCCTGAAGCTTCGCCAGTAACAGAAAACGGAAGGCGCCATATTTTCCTTAAACTGCCCCGCGTTTAAACTGTGGTAAACTGAAATTCGCCAAAGTTTAAAAACTGGATATCTGCTTTTCCTCCCTGCATTAGACTTTATATAAGTACATAATTCAGGAGGGAAGATATAGTCTAAATGATATTCTTTTGATTACCATAGAATATTGATTGTTAACATAATGAAAGAAAACGATAAAAACACCATAATCTTTGTTATAAATGTATATACATATTTATCATATGTGCACGATTTCTGACGTAATATCTTTCACTTGCTTCATTCACTTGTAAATTTCTTAATATGTGTCTAAATTGCTTAGAATTCAATGCTACTTGACCAAGCGTTTGTTGGTACCTATTAAATCTAAGGGAGAGAAAGAGAGAGAGAGAGAGAGAGAGAGAGAGAGAGAGAGAGAGAGAGAGAGAGAGAAAGAGAGAGAGAGAGAAAGAGAGAGAAGTGCTTCCTAAGCAAATGAAGTCTGAGGTCTGGAATGCGTCAAAAAGGAAAAGGGAAAAGTTATGAAATGTTATCAACAGAACCATTCCAGAACACGGGGATGTGTCAGCCCATATCTTCCAGGACAACCATTCCAGAACACGGGGATGTGTCAGCCCCATCTTCCAGGACAACCATTCCAGAACACGGGGATGTGTCAGCCCCATCTTCCAGGACAACCATTCCAGAACACGGGGATGTGTCAGCCCCCATCTTCCAGGACAACGAGGAAAGCGAGAGAGGGGAAGGAGAGATATATGGGCTTGACCATATCCCATCACACAGCTATCCCCCATGGTAGCTCACTGAGTACTCCAGCTCCCTCATAAAGGTATTGGCTGTAGCTGTGGTTGTAGACTCGTAGTTGTGGTTGAGGCTGTTGCTGTAGACCTGGAATTGTGGCTGTAGACCTGTAGCTGGGGCTGTATCTGTGCCCGTACCTGTATCAGTAGACCTGTATCTGTAGCTCTGGACCTGTAGGTGAGGCTGTAGACCTGTAGCTGGGGATGTAGACCTGTAACTGAAGCTGTAGACCTGTAACTGAAGCTGTAGACCTGTAGCTGAAGCTGTAGACCTGTAGCTGTAGCTGTAGACCTGTAGCTGAGGCTGTAGACCTGTAGCTGTGGCTGTAGACCTGTAGCTGTGGCTGTAGACCTGTAGCTGTGGCTGTAGACCTGTAGCTGAAGCTGTAGACCTGTAGCTATGGCTGAAAGCCAAGTGGCTGTAGCATGTAGGCCTGTAGCCTGGCTTCTTCTGTATTATTGAGCACAACGCCCATCTCGACCCACGTTCGTAAACCCCCATTACTTCCCCAGGCGACAGCAAGGTGTATGGGGGCGACCGAACTCGACTGGAAACACCAGGAGCAAAGCTGGAATCTTGTCCACTCTGGGAATATCCCTGATATTCGCCATCCTGTGTCTTCCTGAGTCTTCCTGCGTGAGAAATATTCAGAGGGAGGGAGGAGGGGCAAGAAAAGGAAGGGAAGGGGAGAGGTGCA
Organism: Panulirus ornatus; assembly: GCF_036320965.1. Lineage (NCBI taxonomy): Eukaryota > Metazoa > Arthropoda > Malacostraca > Decapoda > Palinuridae > Panulirus > Panulirus ornatus. The sequence goes on from NC_092265.1 coordinate 21,906,424, forward strand.
AGAGAAGGAAGGGAATGGGGGAAGGAGCAAGAGAAGGAAGGAAGGAAGGGGGGAAGGAGCAAGAGAAGGAAGGAAGGAAGGGGGGAAGGAGCAAGAGAAGGAAGGAAGGAGGAGAGGAAGGAGCAAGAGAAGGAAGGAAGGAAGAAGTAAGAGAAGGGAAGAGGATTGAGGATAAGTTATGACAACATCACAGCTCCAACATCCTAACAAAACAGAGGAAAAAAAAAAGAAAAGGAAAAAAATTCGCCAATATGACAGGAAGAAAATGGTGCCAAGAAGACGACCCTAAAACCCCCTCACCCCCATCACACCCCCATCCCCTAAACCCCCCTTACCCCTCCAAAAAAGGGGGGGGTTCTAAAATATCTGGGGAGCCTTGAATTTCCCCGAGCGCTGGCGGGGAAAATACTAACACGTCGCGAGGAAAGGAGGCAATAAGGGAAAAGGTTTTGGGGGAAAAGAGATCTAAGACCATTAAATGGCTTCCTGGAATTCAAAATAAGGCGATTATATTGGCTCGCGAAAATCAAAATGAATTCATCTGGGGGGGGGGGGGGGGGGGGGGGGGGTCGAGAGCGAGTATTCTCGAAATCATTCCCTCCTGTATTATCGCCTTCCAAAGAAAGGGAAAGAGAATGGGGTCAGGCGTGGGTTATTTCTCAAAGGTTCAGTCGCCTACCTGCTGGCGCTATCTCGTTAAGGTGGGAAATGGACGGGTCTGATATATATATATATATATATATATATATATATATATATATATATATATATATATAATTTTGATTTGTGAATGTTGGGGTGAAGAAGGTGGTGAGAGTAAGTGAGCTTGGGAAGGAGACCTGTGTGAGGAAGTATCAGGAGAGACTGTGTACAGAATGGAAAAAGGTGAGAACAATGGAAGTGAGGGGAGTGGGGGAGGAATGGGATGTATTTAGGGAATCAGTGATGGATTGCGCAAAAGATGCTTGTGGCATGAGAAGAGTGGGAGGTGGGCTGTTTAGAAAGGGTAGTGAGTGGTGGGATGAAGAAGTAAGAGTATTAGTGAAAGAGAAGAGAGAGGCATTTGGACGATTTTTGCAGGGAAAAAATGCAATTGAGTGGGAGAAGTATAAAAGAAAGAGACAGGAGGTCAAGAGAAAGGTGCAAGAGGTGAAAAAAAGGGCAAATGAGAGTTGGGGTGAGAGACTATCAGTAAATTTTAGGGAGAATAAAAAGATGTTCTGGAAGGAGGTAAATAGGGTGCGTAAGACAAGGGAGCAAATGGGAACTTCAGTGAAGAGCGTAAATGGGGAGGTGATAACAAGTAGTGGTGATGTGAGAAGGAGATGGAATGAGTATTTTGAAGGTTTGTTGAATGTGTCTGATGACAGAGTGGCAGATATAGGGTGTTTGGGTCGAGGTGGTGTGCAAAGTGAGAGGGTTAGGGAAAATGATTTGGTAAACAGAGAAGAGGTAGTAAAAGCTTTGCGGAAGATGAAAGCCGGCAAGGCAGCAGGTTTGGATGGTATTGCAGTGGAATTTATTAAAAAAGGGGGTGACTGTATTGTTGACTGGTTGGTAAGGTTATTTAATGTATGTATGACTCATGGTGAGGTGCCTGAGGATTGGCGGAATGCGTGAATAGTGCCATTGTACAAAGGCAAAGGGGATAAGAGTGAGTGCTCAAATTACAGAGGTATAAGTTTGTTGAGTATTCCTGGTAAATTATATGGGAGGGTATTGATTGAGAGGGTGAAGGCAGGTACAGAGCATCAGATTGGGGAAGAGCAGTGTGGTTTCAGAAGTGGTAGAGGATGTGTGGATCAGGTGTTTGCTTTGAAGAATGTATGTGAGAAATACTTAGAAAAGCAAATGGATTTGTATGTAGCATTTATGGATCTGGAGAAGGCATATGATAGAGTTGATAGAGATGCTCTGTGGAAGGTATTAAGAATATATGGTGTGGGAGGCAAGTTGTTAGAAGCAGTGAAAAGTTTTTATCGAGGATGTAAGGCATGTGTACGTGTAGGAAGAGAGGAAAGTGATTGGTTCTCAGTGAATGTAGGTTTGCGGCAGGGGTTTGTGATGTCTTCATGGTTGTTTATTTTGTTTATGGATGGGGTTGTTAGGGAGGTAAATGCAAGAGTCTTGGAAAGAGGGGCAAGTATGAAGTCTGTTGGGGATGAGAGAGCTTGGGAAGTGAGTCAGTTGTTGTTCGCTGATGATACAGCGCTGGTGGCGGATTCATGTGAGAAACTGCAGAAGCTGGTGACGGAGTTTGGTAAAGTGTGTGGAAGAAGAAAGTTAAGAGTAAATGTGAATAAGAGCAAGGTTATTAGGTACAGTAGGGTTGAGGGTCAAGTCAATTGGGAGGTGAGTTTAAATGGAGAAAAACTGGAGGAAGTAAAGTGTTTTAGATATCTGGGAGTGGATCTGTCAGCGGATGGAACCATGGAAGCGGAAGTGGATCATAGGGTGGGGGAGGGGGCGAAAATTTTGGGAGCCTTGAAAAATGTGTGGAAGTCGAGAACATTATCTCGGAAAGCAAAAATGGGTATGTTTGAAGGAATAGTGGTTCCAACAATGTTGTATGGTTGCGAGGCGTGGGCTATGGATAGAGTTGTGCGCAGGAGGATGGATGTGCTGGAAATGAGATGTTTGAGGACAATGTGTGGTGTGAGGTGGTTTGATCGAGTAAGTAACGTAAGGGTAAGAGAGATGTGTGGAAATAAAAAGAGCGTGGTTGAGAGAGCAGAAGAGGGTGTTTTGAAATGGTTTGGGCACATGGAGAGAATGAGTGAGGAAAGATTGACCAAGAGGATATATGTGTCGGAGGTGGAGGGAACGAGGAGAAGAGGGAGACCAAATTGGAGGTGGAAAGATGGAGTGAAAAGGATTTTGTGTGATCGGGGCCTGAACATGCAGGAGGGTGAAAGGAGGGCAAGGAATAGAGTGAATTGGAGCGATGTGGTATACAGGGGTTGACGTGCTGTCAGTGGATTGAATCAAGGCATGTGAAGCGTCCGGGGTAAACCATGGAAAGCTGTGTAGGTATGTATATTTGCGTGTGTGGACGTGTGTATGTACATGTGTATGGGGGGGGGTTGGGCCATTTCTTTCGTCTGTTTCCTTGCGCTACCTCGCAAACGCGGGAGACAGCGACAAAGCAAAAAAAAAAAAAAAAAAAAAAAAAATTTTGATTTGTATATACAGTGAATGAACAATCTTATGGTATATAATCATTCTTCTATAGGAAAGGAAAGAATATAGACAAAATATGAAAGAAATGAAAGAAGATGGATAGGATATCAAACAATTCATTCTCACGAATAGATAACTAAATGATAGACATCAACCCAAGAATTACTGAGAATGAGGAAGAGAATATTGAAATAACCTTATGATAAATCAGACTCTTCAAAAAAAATATGATTGTGAGTGGGGAATATATATATTTTTTTTCACACGGTGAAGGAAGAGGTTTGCGAGGGAAGACATGTAAGATTTTGGGTGACGGTTCGGTGTGGACAATGGCCAAATTCCTTCATCCTAGCCGCCCCCACTCCAACCCCCCCCCACACACACCCTCCTTAACAATAGCCAAGCCGAAGTTCAACAAAGGAGTGAACAGAGTGGACAACACTATAGGGGAATGTAACAGGGTGGGGAAGTTTGTCATATTCGGTAGTGATGAGTTTGCTTCCAGACCGAAAGAAAAGAAGGGGACATAATATAACAGAAATATACCAGGATCTGTGAAATATATTTTCAGTATGCTGAATATTCCGCTGGCTATACTCTATATATATATATATATATATAAATCAAATATTACCAGTATATGATTGAAGCTGGGGTTAGAGAAACAGGATGAAGAAATATAGAAATAAGCAAGAGATATAGTGATTTTCTTACGTCTGGCAATGTTGTGCGTCAACATATCCGTCTGGCAGCTGACGCAGGCGGGTGAGGGCTCGTCACCTCCCCGTTGATAAGGTGTCTGTTTTCTTAGTGGAGAGAGAGAGAGAGAGAGAGAGAGAGAGAGAGAGAGAGAGAGAGAGAGAGAGAGAGAGAGAGACTAAAGGGGGGATTGTGTGGTGGAGGTTAGCCATGGTGACACGATGTGTGTTCAACTACTTTTCTTATATTTTCGTTTCTCCACAATTCTTTTTCATAACGATTTGGTTGATAATAGGATGTACTTTAAGTCCTTAGTGATGGTAATTAAGACAGATTCAGTGACGTTACTGGGAGCATAATCAGACGAAGGGTACAATGTGACTAGGTTGTTAAGGCAGTGTTTAGCAATCGCATTTTTTGTGGTCATCCCTGCGTACTGTGTGACGGTGCCAATAGCATCTTTCAGTTACTGTTTTCCCGGTCTGGCCAATGTATATACACATTTTTACATGCCTTGCATTTGGTGGCGTAAACACTTTCAATTTTCGGATAATTTGGCCTACTTTTAACTAAGGTTTTACTGATAGTGTTAGTGTACTGGAAGGCAACATTGCAAGCACTCTTTTTAGTCCCTATTTTACATTAGCTAAGCTATTAAAATAGAGCAACACTAGACATTTGGACCTATCATACTTTTCCACATTATGTTTACTTGATGCATAAAATGTCTTCCTAGCTTTCCAGTAAGCTTTGTTCACAAAACACTGAAGATAACATAACTCCCTAAAGGTATGTCTTACATGACTACATTCGTCTACTAGGCCTATGGGATCACATATCCGTAGTGCTCTTGAAAACATAGACATAACTATAGACATTTGTATAGGAGGATCACGTACTAGAAAATAATGAATATAGCTCTAAGCATTGGTAAGCTTCCTGTAGATCTTAAGGGATAATGATCAGGTTTCTTTAGATGTCAACACATCAGGAAACAGTAATTTGCCTAATTTTCCCATTCAATCTTGACTTTGACGTTTGGGTGAATGTTATCTATTCATCAAAGAGACCCATCACAATCCTGGGAGGAGGGCCATATGGGTCATACATCATCTCTCTATCTAGGCCAGATTTTTGTATGGTTACTGTTTGAAGTTAGAACCTCAGTCTCCAAGGAGTCTATAAAGAAGTTGCTGAGGATAAGGCTAAGGGGATTTCCAAAGGCGACCCAAAACTCTAGTAAGTGAAACAACGTTTTTATATACAATCACTGTTTCCCGCGTCAGCAAGATAGCGCCAGGAAACAGACGAAGAATGGCCCGTCCACTCACATACACATATATATATACATAAACGCCCATATACGCACATATACATACATATACATATCTACATATATATATATATACATACACACACAGACATATACATATAGACACATGTACATATTCATACTTGCATGCATTCATCCATTTCAGTCGCTACCCTGCCCCTACAGGAAACAGCATCGCTCTCCCCCGCTTCAGCGAGGTAGCGCCAGGAAAACATACAGAAAAAGGCCACATTCGTGTGTAATACTTGTGAGTTCATATATGTATACTGATACATGTCTACATAACGCTTCAGAGTAGCCTACCATCGTTAGACATCACACCAAGTCTATCCAGCAGTTAGTTCCCGACACACACATATGGTGAGGTCAATATTTGCCTTGCTCTCGAGCACGTCTACCTTGTGCCAGAGCAACGAAATCAGGAGCAGTCCTCTGGTGTGGAGGAAGTGTGGGAAGGCCAGGACATGTAACGGAAGGGGTGTTGCAACGGCCGCCCCTCACACACATACACACACACGCCCCTCACACACATACACACACACGCCCCTCACGCACATACACACACGCCACCCTCACACACATACGCACACACGCCCCTCACACACATACACACACACACCCCTCACACACATACACACACACGCCCCTCACACACACACGCCCCTCACATACATACACACACACACACACGCCCCTCACACACATACACACACACATACACACACACCCTCACACACATACACACACACCCTCACACACATACACACACACGCCCCTCACACACACACGCCCCTCGCATACATACACACACACACACGCCCCTCACACACATACACTCACGCCCCTCACACACATACACACACACGCCCCTCACATACATACACACACGCCCCTCAAACACATACACACACACGCCCCTCACACACATCCACACACCACTACTCCTCCTCTATAGAGAGTCGTTCGTTCGCTCGCTTTTGACACACTCTGTCCCGTCTCACATTACGGTGGTGCGCACAGACACACACACACACACACATACATCCACGCACTCACGTCTCCTATACCTCACTCTGTGCCTCGGCAATGAAAAGGACCTCTCTCTCTCTCTCTCTCTCTCTCTCTCTCTCTCTCTGCCCTTCCCTTCTCCGACACCTTGTTACCCAAGAGACACACCTCCTACAGGTGCTCATTCAACAAAGTCACGTCCTCGCCCCTCCTTCTGGATGGGGAGGCCCCTCTCCTCTCGTCCTCGGCAAAGATACTTCACACCTTCAACACAAGCTTTTGGGAGGGTCGGGGTCTCATCTCTGTCACGTCGGCCCCTTTCTTCCCCCTTCCTGAAGAGGGAGGAGGAGGAGGAGGAGGAGTTCCTTCCCCCTCTTTTTATACCATAGAGACCAAGGGGCGTCTAGTTATTTCTCCTTCAGGAGAAACACTCCCAACTCCCTCTTCGTCGTAGGGTCACTGCCCTAACAATGGAAGGGCGTCCCAGTGGTGCTTTACATTACACTTACGTACTGCTGAGGAGTTTGGATATTTCCGTTACGGTGGAGGAAAGAAGGGTTACTGGTACAAGAATGCACCAGCTACCCACCCAGCCATCTGCCTCTACCCCCTTCTACACCATGTGCACCATCTGTCCACACCACCTACCACGTATCTCTTTCCGTGCACCACCTGCTACACCCTTACACACACACACACACACACACCATCTACACCTTCATACTTCATGTTGCATTTCACCTGTAATCAGTTCTTATCTCCCAGCTCTGATAGCAGGATATCACTGATCAAACTAGACCAGGTCATGAACTCGCATGACCTCCTGACTGGTGTGTCACCATACCACAGATAATTCCCTCACTAATTAGACACTTGGTAATGACCTCATCAAATGTCTCTAAGCCCATCTTAATCAGTATTGATAAAGACAGGTAACCAAGACATCACAGAGCCAATCACTGATAATCAAATCATCGTTAAACCCTCCACGGATCGCATGACTCTCGTTAAACCCCGTCAAACAATCGCATGACAATCATTTAACAATCACAAGTCTCACTGGCTCTCGTTAAACCCATCACAGGTCACTTAGACCCCCTAAACCCATCTCAGTTTGGCTCTCGTTAAACCCATCACAGGTCACTCTGACCCCCTAAACCCATTTTAGATTACTTACACTCGTTAAACCTCTCCCATACGTCTTCTGATCATCGTTAACACCGTAACATACTATAGGGCCATCGTTGAACACCCTCACAAATCACTGCCTTAACCAAGACAGACTTCTATACGCACCACTTGCGAAGAATTAACACGAATCTAACAAATGGTGAACTTTTTCACCACTGATTAAAACATGTTATATCGCCATTCCGTGTTAAGGTTAGGCCTTGGCGTACTGGGACTTTGTTAATTAACATTTCGCGACAACATGAGGTACATTATCATCTTCAAACTTTCTCCTTCCAGTTTTCTGGCCAAAGTTGTGGTGGAGAGAGAGAGAGAGGCGTGTGTGGTGGAGAGAGAGAGAGAGAGAGGCGTGTGTGGTGGAGAGCGTGGTGTGTGTAGTGGAGAGAGAGGCGTGTGTGGTGGAGACAGAGAGAGAGAGAGGCGTGTGTGGTGGAGAGCGTGGCGCGTGTGTGGTGGAGAGAGAGGCGTGTGTGTTGGAGAGCCTTGCATGGAATTTGGACGACGGGAGCAGAATGTCTTGGTTATTGTAAACCTTCAACTTTCTCTCTGGTGTGTGTGTGTGTGTGTGTAAAATCATAACACGTTGATTGGCAGATGTTCTCCTCACATCACCCACACCCTCACTCACCATGTTGCTCTCCCAGGACCTAATCATTGGCGGGGCGGACCACCAGATGGCGTGGTTCGCCTCGAAGCAAACACCATCAACACCACACTTGGGGGGCAATGCTACTCCACTCCACTCGGCGCTGGTCGCTACCACAGTGGAGTGCCCACAGTCTGGCTGGACCATACCACCGTGTCCACTCAGATCAGTCAAATTGAAAAAACGAACAGAGTGTTTATTGAAAGCGGTTGCACTATACGCTGGGTGAGTGTATAGTGTATTCCGTCTATAAAAGGGGAGGGGGTGACACTCTTGGGGTATCTAAACGAATGAGGAATTATCAGGTTTTCGTAACTCATTTATCAGTTTTGGTTGCGGTTGCCACATAAAGAGAGAGAGAGAGAGAGAGAGAGAGATGTGAGAGAAAACGTATATATATATATACATATATTTCTCTCGCCTTTCTTTTCTTTCTTTCTTCTAATCATACTATTCGCCATTTCCCGCATCAGCGAGGTAGCGTCAAGCACAGAAGACTGAACCCCAGAGGAAAAATCCCCACTCGACCCCCAACTCCGTTCCTTCCCTTGGAAAAGCAAAAACCAGAGGGATGTATATATATGTTTATATATGTATGTATATATATATGTTATATATGCGTGGTCGAACCATTCTTTGTCTGTTTCCTTGCGCTTGTGTGGGTGCTTAGGTATACACATGTGTATGAGGGTGAGCCGGGCCACCCTTTCGTCTACTTCGTCTACTTCCCCTGGGGATAGGGGAGAAAGAATACTTCCCACGTATTCCCTGCGTGTCGTAGAAGGCGACTAAATAGGGGAGGGAACGGGAGCGCGGATGGAAATCCTCCCCTCCAGTTTTTCCTTTTCCAAACGAAGGGACAGAGAAGGGGGCCAAGGGAGGATATTCCCTCTTAGGCTCAGTCCTCTTGTTCTTGAACGCTACCTCGCAAACGCGGGAAGGAGGAAGAATACCCGCAGTCCAGCAGAACAATTACTGGAACATTGAGGATCGGGTTCGAATCTTATATCACCTCGAATGAAGCATCCAGAGAAAGTGGGAGAAAAGGAGTGGAACGAGACATCTACCTGATACCCGAAATAAGTCGTGGGAGCCAAGGGTTATGTTGATGATGTTAGAGTCGGACGGCAAACAGAAGAGGCCACAGTGTGGCGTCTTAGTGAACACCTCCACACTCTGGCGTCTTACACCTCCACACTCTGGCGTCTTACACCTCCACACTCTGGCGTCTTACACCTCCACACTCTGGCGTCTTACACCTCCACACTCTGGCGTCTTACGAGCGCATCAAGGCAGATATAAATACTGCATCATTTGCATACGATGCTGGAGGAAGAGAGGGTGAAATATCTCATCAATGTTTCAGTAAGATTCGAAGTTTTCTTTTCCTTAGAGTGTATACAGCGATTAAGAACACTTTGATGTTCTTCCACATAAGCGAGTCAAAAAGAGACTTGCTTGATGAGCTTCTTAGAAATTGATGAACCACCTATTAAGGTCAAATTACATGAAAATTTGGAATCTCATTAAATAAGAATTAGGAGGATGTGAATGCATCAGGAACACTGCGCAAGTTCATAGGCAATTCAAAATGTAAATAATGCTTGCAAGTCACTCAGACCAGAAGCATGGAAAGTTGGCTTCACGTGTCTGTGTGTGTGTATGTGTGTGTGTGTGTGTGCGTGTGTGTATTTGTGTGTGGTTTTAGCTGCAGTTGGAAAACTAGAACAAAGAAGAACAGTATGGTAGAGACACAAGAGAGAGAACTATGGCTCAAAAACTACCGAAAACCCCACAAAGATTATCTGATTTCTCAAAATGTGTGAGAACAAGAGAGTGCCACAGAACAAACAAATTATGTTTGTTGTTTGTTCTATGTAACTATGTTTGTTGTTTGTTCTATGTAACTATGTTTGTTGTTTGTTCTATGTAACTATGTTTGTTGTTTGTTCTATGTAACTATGTTTGTTGTTTGTTCTATGTAACTATGTTTGTTGTTTGTTCTGTGTAATTATGTTTGTTATTTGTTCTATGTAACTATGTTTGTTGTTTGTTCTATGTAACTATGTTTGTTGTTTGTTCTATGTAACTATGTTTGTTGTTTGTTCTATGTAACTATGTTTGTTGTTTGTTCTATGTAACTATGTTTGTTGTTTGTTCTGTGTAATTATGTTTGTTATTTGTTCTATGTAACTATGTTTGTTGTTTGTTCTATGTAACTATGTTTGTTGTTTGTTCTTTGCAACTACGTTTTTGTTTGTTCTGTGTAACTACATTTGTCGTGTGTGCTTTGTGGCTCCCTGGCCTTAGAGGTTAAGGCATAGAGGAATGACATAGATGATGAATTATCCACTTTCACGAAGGCCAATGGTGTTCATCAATGTCTATGGCACAAATGGGGTTGTCTAGATGATATTTTCTGTTGTCTGACGGGCACAGAACTCCAGGGCTTCATCGAAATCTTACCGAGTGAAACACCATGAGGAGTCTGGGTGGTTAGGTTTCAAAGTAAGAATTGGATGTTAGAGAAATAATGAGGCTGAAAGGGTTTGTTTGGTGGAGAGTAATAGTTCAAGCATTCTTCTCCTCATATTCAGGGCGGGGGTCAAGACTGTGGGTTGGTTCATGAGCAAGATTTGTGAGGTTAGATCCTTTCATATTTAGAATCAGTGTGAGAAAGAGAGTTCGCTGGACATACAGAGGGGGGTCACAAACAAAGATATCTAAACCAGGCTTTGTGCTGCTTTGACATTTCTTTTATATACTTGGGTATTGTTAACACAAGTTGATCCACTGTGCCATACAGGATTCTAATCCATTGTTACTAGTTTACATAACCCTCTCCAGATCTCGTATTCATACAGAGAAAGAAAATAAAAAAAACAATGTGATCTACGAATATTAGGACATAATGAATGAAGTGATAGAACTCAATTATAGTGCGGGATCTGGTCTTTATGTACGTGTAGTGGTATTGAGGGATGGTCAGGTGGCGTCAAAGGATTATGTTCCGTGTTAAGAATAGATCCAGACATGTGATTATTGTCTTTAGGCTACGTATAATTTAACTCTTCCACCTTCCTCAACCCTCCTGCTACCACCTACTTCATATCTTCCTCCCTTCCAACACCTACCACACATCCCTCACCCCTCCAACACCTACTACACATCCCTCACCCTTCCAACACCTACTACACATCCCTCACCCCTCCAACACCTACTACACATCCCTTACCCCTCCAACACCTACTACACATCCCTCACCCCTCCAACACCTACTACACATCCCTCCCCCTACACATCGTCACCTACTACACATCCCCATACACATATCGTCACCTACTACACATTCCCCCTCCACCCACCTGTACCTACACATTCACCAGACCCAGGGGTATACATGACCCGCCTCTCCTCCCTGCAGTCTGGTATCCTCAATAAGCGACCATCTCCCAGCCTGGCCCTCGCATCTCTTCATCTACTCTCGTAGTTACCGAGTCGCAACCAAGAGTGTGAGGACCTCCTCCCTCTCACGTCTGCTCCCCTCCCTCCCTTGCTTGCTCCTGGTGCTGACACACACACACACACACACACACACACACACACACACACACACACACACACACACACACACATACACACACACACACTCTCTCTCTCTCTCTCTCTCTCTCTCTCTCTCTCTCTCTCTCTCTCTCTCTCTCTCTCTCTCTCTCCTGCACTTGAACTTCGCAGGCTGTTCCTTCCCTTACACCACCTCGTCGCGCAAGGTCATGAACCATCTCGTCAGTAGGTGGGGAGCTCCTCTGTCATCCACATCCCCTCCTCCCGGCCCCCCACTTCTAGTCGTAACACAGACGCTCCATCTTCGGAGGAAGACTTTTCCCCCTCCATATTTCAGCATGTGGGGAGTTATCCGCGACCCATGCATCCTAGACATCCCTGCGACACTAGAGGGAAGGTAGTGATTTGAGGGAGGAAGAAGAAGAAGAGGACTGGGGGAGGAAGAGAGAGGAGGGGTGACTGGTGCAGCCGCTGGCGATTTGCCCAGAGCCAAGGCCAAAAACATCTCACAAGAAGATAAACATTCACAGTAATGGGGGTCCATAACCCCAGTCTGCCTCATCAAGTCCAGCTGTAAAATATTCAGGAAATTCAAGAGAACCTGTTTCCTACGATCCAAAAATTCCTCTTTGCAGGGTATATATATATACCTGTCTCCAGAGCTGATTATATACGTATGCCTCAGTTCCCTAAAAGTTGAGAATATATTCATTACGAAATGAGTAGGATTATAGGGACTTATTCTTTCTTAATCTCAGAATCATTGCCACAAGAGAGTGAATATCTAAGATTATTACGAAGCCACAAAAATATAAATAGCACTGAACACTCAAGTTAGTGTTCATACGTCCTCTGTTGACTTCCCTCAAGTGATCATGCTAAATGCTTTCACCTCCCAGCATCATGGCTGTTATAATGAGTCTCTGATGATCCTCCTCCGTCATACATCTCCCTCAACATACTCATGTGCAAGAAGGTGGATAATATGATGCTCCAGGTGGGGCAACTTTCAACTCGAAATCTTTATATCGTATCTGGAAGGAGGATGAATTTGTTTTTTTTTTTTTTTAGACTTCCTCCCTTCGAGAAACTCTGACCCAACTTCAGTTCAAACAGAGGAAAATGAAATCGAAAAACAAAAGAGAACAAAATCCTTTTTTTCTTTTGTCTTATCTCGGTTCATGTTACTGGAGAGGCGCCGAACCAATTGGTGTTGTCATGTATACCTGGAGTTCACAAAAACATTTGCTGTGACTTTTTTTGACGTGTTGATTAAATCCTCGAGAGGATAGACATTCGAGAATCTTCCCCTCCCTCCCCTTCCTCCCCCTTTAGGGATGTGTGGCTAGGCTGGGGGTGTGAGAAGAGGAGGAGGAGGAAGGGGAATGGTAGAATGTAGTGCTGGAAGGTGTATGGTCTATAGTAAATAGTATACACATCCTACGTAGAATGGCCGAGATGTATACCCTTCCTATACACATGTTACACGACCGTTACATATCTGGCATTTAACTGCCATTGACCTGACACACACACACACACACACACCTGCAAAACACATGCCACACACCAGACACACCGGCCACACATCTACGCCAAGCATGCAGCATACCTGTGCGATACAGTCAAGTCATTTAAGATGCGACGCGAGACAATCAATAAATTGTTTCCTCAATCGTAAGGTGATATTGTGGCGCTAAAAAGTTGAAGGATCAAGGGAAAGAGATAGTTGTCAATACGCTTTGGGGCATCTGGGCCCGAACATTGCCGAGGGCGTGTATTGCAAAGACTGAATTGGATTGATGTGGTATATGGGGGATGACGTGCTATCAGTGAGCTTCACCAGGGCATAGGAAGGAATCAGGGTACACCATGCAGTTACTATACGGAGTTTAACTATGAATTTTAGGCTCTGGTATTGGCGTATGATGCATGAGAGCAATGGAAAGAATGTGTGTGTGAATGAGGCCATTATTCATTTTGTTCTTGACGCTACATGGCTAATACGTGAAAAACGATTATATATATATATATATATATATATATATATATATATATATATATATATATATATATATATATATATGAGAAACTAATTTGTCTTAATTCTTTAGACCATTCATGCAGTAGTTCACTTCGGGTCTGGCCAACCAAGAGGCAAACAGAGCCATGAGATGGTTACTTCAGAAAGTCTGTCCAAAAGGCGGATGAATACCGAATGAAGTTGTACCCCGGCACAGGAGGAAGGGTGGGGCTTTTCCACCCACCTCAGGAGGTGGTTGGTTCCGGCCACATCACTGCAGCAGACTGCCCAAAAGTCAGTCGAGATAAACAGTGGGCCAGGAAAGACTACCTTATGCACTTACCTCTGCAACGTACAATGGCTGTGTTGACCTAAGCTGATGAGCTCATTAAACTCATTAGAGAGATATAAAGAACCATCTAAAGACACCACACAAGTTCATGCATAATTAAGAAAGTTAATCTAACTTCCTTTTCATAGAAAAATCTCTGCATATATATATATATATATATATATATATATATATATATATATCACACACACACACGTCTCTGATGGCGTAAATGGGAGCTCCATCACTTCATTCCTTGATGGGCCAACACCACCATCTCTGTCTATTCCATCCTCGCCCATCCTATCCCATCCTGTCACCCATTCCTAGTAATTTCTAGACATTAAAAGTGGGTCCATCTGTGGAATCAAAGTGCCAAATGTACTGATAGATGCTAGTCTATTTCGGAGATGTTAATGATAGAATGTGTTTCGTGTAAGAGCGTAGTTTAATCCGATGTAGATTAGAATATACAAGGAACTCTGTCATTAAAAGAGAAATGTTAATTAACATAATTAACACACCTTGCTGTACTCCAGGTAATTAATTTCTATTCCCGTCACATCAGATGTGATGGAGGAAGCACCTGGACATCTCTCTTCCTTCTTTTCCACGTTCCATACAAAGCCTGGATCTGGAATGGGGCTATCTGGTCGAGCCTGGAGCCTCTGATATTAGAAGGTGAAAAAAAGAAAAATTATGATTTTTGATGTGAAAGATTCGCTAGGATTTAACCCGGAGATCCGACACCCTCTGAGCTTTAGTCTCATGGATATGCTGTGGTCTGGATAGAAGAGCCACACACACACACACACACACACACACACACACTCCTGCAGGAGTAGCTTATTCCACCACTCCTGCTGGAGATGAGGCGTCCCAGACGAGTGTCTGCTCTCAGGGAACTTTTGGCTGGACTAGGGGCCTTCCTCTCACGCCAGATCACCTTCGTCAGCTGAGGTGAAACTGCAATATCAGAGCTAGAGGTAATAAAGTAAGGATATTGGACTTCGATGTCCCCATCTGCTGAGTTATGATCTCGACGGTAAAATGTCCGCCAGGCTATTTCCAGAGAATGAGTAGCAGAGAGTCGCTTAGTTTCCCAGATACCTTAGGAGGTATTGGGACGATCCGGTGGATGGCCTTCATCTCTCTCTCTCTCTCTCTCTCTCTCTCTCTCTCTCTCTCTCTCTCTCTCTCTCTCTCTCTCTCTCTCTCTCTCTCTCTCTCTCCCTCCCCACTCAGGGACACACCTCCAATAGGAAAGTAACTGGAAGAGAGAAATTTTGGGGAATGGCTCCTGATACTGCATGATCTTGAGAATGGACCCATCCACTGTGACGTGTGGCCAGGGTAATAATACGCTCTCTCTCTCTCTCTCTCTCTCTCTCTCTCTCTCTCTCTCTCTCTCTCTCTCTCTCTCTCTCTCTCTCTCTCTCTCTCTCTCTCTCTCTCCACACACACACACACACACACACACACACACACACATATATAAACATTCATTCATATATACCAAAGTCCACTTCTATCGAACAAGCAAGCCCCGGAGGAAGGATGAACAGCTAGGATGACTGTGAACTGACTGTCCCCCTTTTCGAGAAATCGAACCTTGGCTGGTAAAGTGAAGAAGTGCAACTCTCCTTCATCTTCCAATGTTAAGATGGTCCAGGTATGCTCTCCCTCACTACTCACCATCGCTTCCAGACGAATAAACAAGAGGAAGATAAGGCTATTTATATGCAAATGATGTAAGTTCCTTGGCAAAGTTTACACTGGGAAAAGAGAAAAAAAAACTTTTAAATCATTTGATATTTAAATGTCTTATACATCGGTATGATATTACAAGGAAGATCAGATATCATTAGGATAACGAGATATCAAATAATTCTTTCATCATTTTTTCCTTTTTTTTTTTTTTGTTTTCATAAAACATGACGGCTGTCTAAGGCCACTACAAGTCATGATGGTGCCAAGCATGAGCACAAAATGTCACACAGATCAATATGGCTTTTTTTTAATCCCATTATGGTTTACAGTACTACATGAGACACAGTGGCATCATAAGGCTATATTGCTCTATATTCAAATCTATATTCATGCTATATGGTTCACAGAAGCACCATTGTGACATTTGGTACTATAGCAATGTTGAAATGCCCTAAAGCCTTATGGGCACAAAGTCCCATATAATGCTATAGCGTTGCCTCATGTAGTGAGTACTGTGGGCCCAAGACAGCCATCACACAATCCCTACAATATACATACATATACCTATAACATCCAAGAATACGTCTCATTTCAGAGGAACTTAAATACTACATACACATTGTGAATGACCTTCCTTAACTTGGGTCTTCGCAAAGCCGCCTCCACAGAGATCATTTGAACCAAGTGACAGGCACACAATCCATGTCTTATTGTGGGGACATGGTGATAGCCCCAGGTCCCTCAGACCTTCTCCATGTCCCCCAGGTCCCCCAGACCTTCCCCATGTCCCCCAGGCTTTCCCCCCAGGTCCCCCAGACCTTCCCCATGTCCCCCAGGCTTTCCCCAGGTCCCCCAGGCTTTCCCCAGGTCCCCCAGACCTTCCCAATATCCCCCAGACTTTCCCCATGTCCGCCAGACCTTCCCCATGTCCCCCAGGCTTTCTTCAGGACCCCCAGATCTTCTCAAGGTCCTTAACTTATCCCTAGGTGCCCATTCCTTCCCCAGGTCCTTAACTCATCCCCAGACCCCCACCTCTTCTTCCCCAGGTCCTTAACCCATCCCAGACCTTCCCCAAATTCCCAACCCTTCCCCACTGATGATATGGTTGCGCTGCGTATGCCTTATAGTAGAAATGTGTCTAACTTAAGGAGCATTGGTGGTACACTTATGTATTCTCTCTTTACAAAGACAAAACCAGGTCCCACATTGTACTGAACCTTCTGAAAAAAAAAAAATCTTGGCACTCGGAGTGTATATATCGAGGGACAAATTATTTTATACGTATATTCTGAAGGAAATGAAAGTCAGAGGAGCTGGAACCCAGGAAGAAGGTCTCCATACACTGTATACAGGAAAGGAATATTTGACAACTCCAAAGTTCTAGAGAGAGAATGTCCTCATGGCTTAAAGATGTTAATGGCTAAAAGCCTATACCCTCAGCTGAGTTATAACGAATTATGAATTTTCATTTCATCTATAAGGAATTACGTCATTACCCGGATAGCAAGTGAGAGAGGAATGAATAGGTGACCAAAATTCGACCAAGAAACACCTTCAGTTTCGATCGTATGTGAGAAATTACACTTAACATTTTTAGCTTAAAAGAAAAGATTTTTCATTGATTTTCGTTGGCCATTAGCCATTAGTAGGAGTCAATATTTACAGTGACCATACTCTATGTGGGTTAGTCTTATAATGCCTCTATTCAGAAGGGTTATTGCTTCAATGCCCACGTAACGATATGGGTGAAATTATGACTTATTTTCATCACTTGATGCTCGAGAAAGTCTATGTCTCAACGCCCATTGCTCATCAGTGTATCAGTGTTCGATACGAATATGGCTTGAGGGAGGTAAAGGCTTTAATATCCAAAGCGTCGAAAGAAGGTAACTTCTGAAATGGCTCGAGTTGAGATGTGAGGAAGTTGAGTCAAAGTTTCACAACGCCTGGTTCGAGGGACTTAAATGCTTCAACACCCATGAATTAAAGAAGTGTAAATGTTTCAATTTTCATGGTTTAAGAGGTGTAAATGCTTCAATGACTATAGTTTAAGAGGTGTAAATGCTTCAATGTCCATAGTTTAAGAGGTGTAAATGCTTCAATGTCCATAGTTTAAGAGGTGTAAATGCTTCAATGACTATAGTTTAAGAGGTGTAAATGCTTCAATGTCCATAGTTTAAGAGGTGTAAATGCTTCAATGTCCATAGTTTAAGAGGTGTAAATGCTTCAATGCCCATAGTTTAAAAGGTCCCACATCAAAAGGCCAGCTACATTTCGTCTTCCAGTCGTCGGCAGAAAATGTCTTCGTCTGGAACAGCTACGTAGTCTCTGAGGATCCATTCTTGTAGCTGGTCCAGTTCTCAGTGTGACGTCACGCCATTTCCAGAGCACTATTTCTAGGTCTTGATGACGTGACATCACCTACAGAGCGCCAGTGGCTCTGTTGTGATGTCCCCTTAATTGTAGAAGACCCCAGTAGGCGTTCCAGTAGGTTTGAAAGACCATGTAGACGTCCAATTTGTTCTAGGATCCCAGCAGACGTCCAATTAGCTGTAAAGAACCCATTCAACTTCCTGTTAGTTATAGAGGAACAAGCAGACTTTCCATGAGCTGTAAAGGATCCAGGAGACGTCCCATTGAGTGCTAGAGGATCCAGGAGACGTCCCATTGAGTGCTAGAGGATCCAGGAGACGTCCCATTGAGTGCTAGAGGATCCAGGAGACGTCCCATTGAGTGCTAGAGGATCCAGGAGACGTCCCATTGAGTGCTAGAGGATCCAGGAGACGTCCTATTGAGTGCTAGAGGATCCAGGAGACGTCCCATTGAGTGCTAGAGGATCCAGGCGACGTCCCATTGAGTGCTAAAGGATCCAGGAGACGTCCTGCTGCAGGGGATCCAGTGACCTTCCCTTAGTTACAGAGGCTACAGTAGATGTCCCATTAGTTGAATACGATCCAAGAGACGTGCCATTTAGTTGTAGAGGAGCCAGTAGACGTGCCATTTAGTTGTAGAGGACCCAGTGGATGTGCCATTTAGTTGTAGAGGACCCAGTAGACGTGCCATTTAGTTGTAGAGGACCCAGTAGACGTGCCATTTAGTTGTAGAGGACCCAGTAGACGTGCCATTTAGTTGTAGAGGACCCAGTAGACGTGCCATTTAGTTGTAGAGGACCCAGTAGATGTGCCATTTAGTTGTAGAGGACCCAGTAGACGTGCCATTTAGTTGTAGAGGACCCAGTAGACGTGCCATTTAGTTGTAGAGGACCCAGTAGACGTGCCATTTAGTTGTAGAGGACCCAGTAGACGTGCCATTTAGTTGTAGAGGACCCAGTAGATGTGTTATTAGTTGTAGAGGACCCAGTAGACGTGCCATTTAGTTGTAGAGGACCCAGTAGACGCCGTTGAAGGCCAGGAAGGCAGCTGGGTAGAGAACCCTGAAGCATCGATCTAGCCAGATGGCAGCGACGTGACCCCGGGCCCCCACACGCTCGTCCGTCAGGTCAGGCTGTAAGGATAGCAAGGTCACGAGTCGGCTTAGCGCGCGGTCGCTCTCTCTCTCTCTCTCTCTCTCTCTCTCTCTCTCTCTCTCTCTCTCTCTCTCTCTCTCTCTCTCTCTCTCTCTCTCTATTCACCTATCTATCTATTTATCTATCTCTATCTATCTATCCATCTCTATGTATCTATCTATCTGTCTCTATCTATCTATCTATCTATCTATCCATCTCTATCAATTTATCTATCTATCTATCCATCTCTATCTATCTATCTATCGATCTATCTATCTATCTATCTATCCATCCCCTTGCGTAACAGCCATTTGAAGTGAGACTACGAGAATTAAACTTGTTCTTTCTCAGCAAGAGGTGATCCCGGGGCAAATTAATTGAATGTTTCAAAACACTTTAATGATTCAGTAATCTCGCTCGTGAAAACTTCTTGACAGCACCTCCAGCGCTACGGACTAGAGGAAGCGGATTGAAACGTAAAGGTCACCGAGTCGATTTGGACTGTAAGAAATAATCTTTCTATTGACCAGTGACATTATTAATGCATGGAATAAGCTCCTAGAAAATGTTGTTTAGAACAAAATCCTCATCCACTGATCTCTTCCTGGCCATGTTGAGGTATCATACTAGCATTGATTAAGCCACGTCACCTCAGAGAGTAATCAAGAATTACTGTCCCATTCTTTAACATCAAGAATAAGATAGACATGGTAAGTAGATAGGCTGGAGCTCAAGTTTATCCTTAGTAGTGTCTATATAACAAAAAGTGATGGGATGCGTGTCGTTGGTGATGGGATGCGTGTCGTTGGTGATGGGATGCGTGTCGTTGGTGATGGGATGCGTGTCGTTGGTGATGGGATGCGTGTCGTTGGTGATGGGATGCATGTCGTTGGTGATGGGATGCATGTCGTTAGTAATGGGATACATGATATATCCATGTTCATTCCACCTTATGACTTTCCTTTAAAAAGGCTTATCAATCCTGCAAGGTATTTTTTCCTACCCATTTTCCCTCCGGCGTGTGCCGGAGGGAGTGGAGGATGGGGAGGGAACCTTTGTTTTGCTCTCGTTTTCTTCCACTGTTTACAAGGGGAGACCCTATTCTTCTAGACGTTAAGGCCAGAGCACCTCGCTAGGACCTGTGGTCTGTGTGACCCGTCTCTCTCTCTCTCTCTCTCTCTCTCTCTCTCTCTCTCTCTCTCTCTCTCTCTCTCTCTCTCTCTCTCTCTCTCTCTCTCTCCCTCCTCCTTCAACCAACTAAACAATACCTTTTGGTCACCGACCTCTAGAGCGAAGGAGGTGTGTGGCGAGGGGGTGGAGCGCCTCCCCTTGCCGGGCAGGTGGGAGAGGACGTCCACCACCACAGTCTCCACCGTCGCCACGAAGATGAAGGTCAGACACGTCCCCGTGAAGACCTCGATGGCCTGAAAAGGAAGGAGCAGAAGAGAGGTGTGGTTCGAAACATGAGGAATTATAGACGGAGTCCAAGACTGATAATGGATTATAGTCATTATAGTCAGTCTTCCAATGTACTTTTAATGGAGTTTGAAAAGATATTAGAATTATAGACCAAAAAAAGTTATGGAAAACGTGCATATGAGAGGAGCAAGGACTGTACCATGGTGTAGCCAGCCTGGGGCACCCGGCGGTACGTGTTCTCATGGAAGATCGCTGCCGTCATGAGGGACATGAGGCACGTGATGAGGCGCGCGCACGCTCCTGGAACATCAGAAGGGAGAGAGGGGTTAGTGCCTGCAGAGGGAGGGAGGAAGGGAGAAAAAAAAACAGGGTGGGTAAGGGAGGAAGCAGGACAGGGTGGAGAATACACACACACACACACGCACACACACACACACACACACACACACACACACACACACACACACACACACACACACACAATGGGACCTACGAAGAAATTGAACACCAGAATGAGAATGGGAAGGAAGAGAAGGAACAGGAAGGATAAGATCACAGACCTTGATACAAGGATGGCGAGGCATAGACGGAGGTACACAGACAGAACCGACAGAGAGTTCCAAAGCTCCGAGGTGTAGGGAAAGACACAGTTATCAAAACGGCCCACCCTTGAGTTGCCGATGGCCACTCAATAATCATGAGAGGCAGCAGCTTCCAGAGTATTACGCGGTCTAATTTGTGGTGGGGGGCACACAAGCAGCCAACTCTCGGGAGCAAAATCCAAAGCAATACCTATAGAAGAGGGAAAGTGAGCCAACACTGTAGGGCAAAGGGTCAAGTTTGGAAATTAACTTGGGAGAGTTTATAAGTTGGACCGCTTCTGACCCAACTCTGTCAAGTAAGAATGCAGAGCTAGAACCACCCCAGATGTGAGAGCAGTACTCCAGACAATGGATAGAGATATAAACAGAAGATATAGGCAGAAGAGAGAGTCAAAGAAATACAGAGAGGGTCAAACAGAAGCCCGTTAACGGGTCAAAACAGACACGGAAAGAGGAAATGAACAGGTGAACAGAGACGAGTGACCCGAAGATGACCACCACTGACCTCTGATGTTGATGAAGAAGGCCAGGTAGGCTGTGGTAACCGTGGCGATCATAGGGATGACTGTGTGCTTCACTGTCCATCCGCTGAAGGACTTTATCTCCATCTCCACCAATAGCTGCCGTCGGGGCTCTGGCGGAACACACGACCAAGAGGTTAAGCTTTCGAAATCCTGCCGCAGGCGTACACCGACCGGCATCCGCTCGAGCCGCAGGCGGCATGGTTATCTGAGCGGGTCTTCTTTATCAAATAAATGAATCTTGAACATCATCTTTATCACAAGAACGATGTAACGTAAATTATCACAAATTACTTTTGTATTGTGATGATTATGAATATTCTATTAGGTTCAGAGGTTGTAATGATCATTCCTTAAGAAAATACTAATTTCAACATGTATAAAAACTGTTTTGAATTCTCATAGTGTAAATACAGGATTATACATGCGAACGCGGGATCTGCAACATCAGTTTATACATATACGTATATACATGGAGGAAAAAGATATATATATATATATATATATATATATATATATATATATATATATATATATATATATATATATATATATATATATATATATATGATTTATATAACTCTGTCATTAGTCAGATAATGCCATTCAGACATCAAGAGATGCTTGAGCACTGTTGGCTGAGTTATATCATTAAACCTACGAATTACATACGGGTCATACAGATCAAAAGAGTCTCTACTTCCATCATTAGTTCATTATAAAGTAGAGGGACTGAGCGGTGGTGGGACCCAGTGGCGAAGGGACTCAGCGATGAAGGGACCCAGCGGTAGAGGGACTAAGTGGTGGAGGGACTCACTGGTGAAGGGACCCAATGGTAGAGGGACCCAGTGGTGGAGGGACTCACTGGTGAAGGGACCCAATGGTAGAGGGACTAAGTGGTGGAGGGACTCAGTGATGAAGGGACCCAGCGGTAGAGGGACTAAGTGGTGGAGGGACTCAGTGATGAAGGGACCCAGCGGTAGAGGGACTAAGTGGTGGAGGGACTCACTGATGAAGGGACCCAGAGGTAGAGGGACCCAGTGGTGGAGGGACTCAGGAGTGGAGGAACTAAACGACTAAGCGGTCGAGGGACCCAGTGGTGGAGGGATTCAGCGTTGGAGGACCCCCCAGCGGTGGAGGGATCCAGCAGTGGAGGGCCCCAGCGATGGAGGACCCCCAGCGGTGGAGGGATTCAACAGTAGAGGGCCCCAGCGATGGAAGACCCCCAGCGGTGGAGGTATTCAGCAGTGGAGGACCCCAGCGGTGGAGGGATTCAGCAGTAGAGGGCCCCAGAGATGGAGGACCCCAGCGGTGGAGGGATTCAGCTGTAGAGGGCCCCAGAGGTGAAGGGCCCCAGCGGTGGAGGGCCCCAGAGGTGGAGGGCCCCAGCGGTGGAGGGCCCCAGAGGTGGAGGACCCCCGAGGTGGAGGACCCCCAGCGGCGGCGGAGGGAGGGACTTACTGTGAGCGAGGGTGACGGTCTCAGCCGAGGTCTTGACGACGCTGAGTTCGTAGCCATGAGACATCATGACGTTGGAGTGGTCCATGGCGCCCTCCCCGTGCCATGAGGGCTGCAGCTCGTTCCAGAAGTACCCCACTGAGGGCCCAGCAGAGGTCAGGGCCAGGGATCAAGTGCATCGTGAGGGGGGGGTCAGGGAAGGTCAGCAGGGGTCAGTAAAGGGCAGAAGGGGTCAGGTTCAGGGATAAGGGCACCGCGATGGGGGTCAGGGAGGTCAGCAGGGGTCAGGAAAGGGCAGAAGGGGTCAGGTTCAGGGATAAGGGCGTCGCGAGAGGGCCAGGGAAGGGCCAGCAGGGACAGGGCCAGGGATAAGGGCATTGTGAAGGGGTCAGGGAAGACCAGCGAGGTCAGGGTCAGGGATAGGGGGTCAGGGAATGTCAGCAGGGTCAGAAGAGGGCAGCAGGGGTCAGGTTCAGGGATGAGGGCATTGTGAGGGGGGGGGGGTCAGGGAAGGGCCAGCAGGGTCAGGGCCAGGGATCAGGGCGTCGTGAGGAGGGTCAGGGAAGAGCCAGCAGGGTCAGGGCCAGGGATCAGGGCGTCGTGAGGGGGAGGGTCAGGGAAGAGCCAGCAGGGTCAGGGCCAGGGATCAGGGCGTCGTGAGGGGGTCAGGGAAAGACAGCAGGGTTCAGGGCCAAGGATAAGTTACAAATTAATAATTTACATGAACAAATAATTTAATCATTTATAGATTTATTATCATATATCACCTTTATATCTTTACTGGATATTTTTTCTTCTTATAAATCAAATTCTAATTCTGAATCTAATTCTTCATTGATATCTGCACGTCAAAAAAAATATTTACGCTTAGAGTAGGTACCCCTCCCCCGTTTTCTACAGAGGCCACACGCGACCCCAGACTGAATAAGATTTACCAAAATCTCTCTGCATGAAAATCCAAAGTCCTTCGGCCAAACTTGGCGTCTGATGACCTGAATAATTTAAGACAGAATAAACTCAGTCTTCGGAGACCCGAAAGTTTGAAAACATCTTTACGTAAAAAGAAAGAAAATGAGAGAGGAAAAAAAATGGCAAGAACATCTTGGTAATCAAGAGAGAGAGAGAGAGAGAGAGAGAGAGAGAGAGAGAGAGAGAGAGAGAGAGAGAGGATCCATGCATTATTGACAAGTTCATTAGGCAGGAGACACTTTCTATAACGATTCTGAGAGCAGGAGGGGAAGGAAACAGCCACAGAAGGCCTCCGGAGCAGCAGCAGCAGCAGCCCAAACTGGCAGCAATAGGGAGGAACACCGCTGCATTGAGTGGTCCTTGGATGAAGGTCACACTCAGGGAAGTAGCAGGTCACAGCTGTAACCCAAGAGTTCAGGACAGCAGTGCGACGAGAAAGATCAGGACTTCAGCTGATGCTGTAGTGTCTGTCGAGATGATACAGCTACAGCAGCTACAGCTGTCGATCCTTAGGTACTCCTGAAGTAGTGGCGAGAGCATGCCAGGTGGAGGACAACCACAACTACAGCAGAAGGTTGTGGATCGATGAAGCGACAGGGAGAGAAAGGGAGACACAGCATTAACTACAGCAGGAGAGACTAAGTTACAGCTGGTACAGGAGGAGGAGTTACTTACAGCTGTTGAGTTTAAGCTTGCAGGTGTGGACGCCGAGTGGGTAGCCACTGAGATCCAAGGGACACGGAAACGAGTAGTGTACCCTGCAATATACACACAGACGCTGAACACCTTCAGAAATACAGTCATACTGTACCCTCACGAGTGACTGTAGTCACTCTGTACCCTCTCATCTGTACCTGGAGTGACTGTGAACTACAGAGACGCATTGGTTTGGAATCTATAACAAACGGAGCTGAAAACAAGAGCCAGGAATCTATCATTCTCAGCTTCGACAAGGTCAAGAGAACCTCTTTATTTTCCTGAAGGAGACGTTGTCGAAGGTAACTGAGGGAGAATAGATTTCTCTGGCTATTGCCATCTGTTTCCTCATGTTAGTGGCTGTAGGGAAGTTCTCTTATATGCCTCTAGTTTTGCATCTAATATTTTTGGTTTTTAATTCAAAATTGGGTTTTCTTCAGATGGCCCCGTTTCTAACCTACTGTATTTCTCTCTCCATATAATGGCAATAACAGATTTAAAACAGCATAAAAGAGAAATATGACTAGTTAATGATCTTCATGAAGGTACTTGCAATTTGATGTGGAAAAAATTATCTTTTCTTAACACTAAGAGAAAATATCTTAATGACCCCATTGGTTTTCTTTCAATATATTCTCAAAGAAAATTGAATCTATACATGATACACTATTCAAATTCTTTAGGTCCCCCCCAATCTGGTTTCCTTACCTCTCTCTTTGACAAAGCTAAATAACTGAACACTACAGAAACTGTGATCTGGACCTCACAACCACACATATTTCACACATCTCACACCACAACAAGTTATTGCTGATGACTTACAACACGGGTTCCCAAACTTATGAATTTGTCGATCATTTCATAGACTCATTAAGCCTTCATCAAACCCCAGCTAATCAGAAAAAAAGTGAACAAGTGTAGAACAAGACTAGCTCATGGAAAATGCATATTAATTGAATACATTTGCATCCTTAATGAGATGGATGGACCTAATGGTAATTATATGGTCATAGTTTACCATATAATTATACGAAGACTAGAAACTTCTTGTGCTTTACCTTTATATACGACCATCTTTCTATAATTTTAAAGTTTATTGACCTTTAGAATTTGATCGACTCTCTGTCGACCCTTAGATATTTATCGACTCCCTGTCGACTCCTAGACATGTATCGACCCCCTGCATAGTCACATCGACCTGTGGAGGTCTATAAACGACCCCACCACGACCTGGGGTGACCTGTGCTGACCTCTGTTCTCCTATGGTAATGTGTTGACCTCATTGGCTGGCCGGGTTGGTCCATGGTAACATGGCAACACAGTCGACATTGTTGCCATAGCCAAGAGGAACGAACCTCCCTGTCCATGGCAATTGGCAAGGACAAGCCTGATACAGAATGAACCCACGAGAGACTTGGCAACTGACGATTTGAGCTGACGAGGAACTAAACAGCCACTGACTGACTCGTCGAGTGAATTTCACCCTATGATCTACGTTCTGGTTCATGTACGTGTTACTGAACTCCAAATCATTTGCGTTTGGGACTGAGTAATCATTAAGCTATTGATAAATGCCATTCATTGATCATCTCTCAATCTATCTCCATTCCTGGCGTACAACGAATTCATCTCCAGAGCGAAAAGAAGTGACAATAACATGACCTAACGGTTATGTTATTGTAGTTGCACATCACAGTACGCACGTCAGCAGCTGCACAGCACACACATCAGCAGCTGCACAGCACACACATCAGCAGCTGCACAGCACACACGTCAGCAGCTGCACATCACTGTAAAGACGTCAGCAGCTGCGCAGCACTCACGTCAGCAGCTGCACAACACACACGTCAGCAGCTGCACAGCACACACATCAGCAGCTGCACAGCACACACGTCAACAGCTGCACATCACAGTAAAGACGTCAGCAGCTGCGCAGCACACAGGTCAGCAGCTGCGCAGGAGCCTCACCGCTGGGTCCAGGAGAGATGTCCCTCGCTGCTGATCCTTAGGAAGTCATCTCCGTGTGGGTTACGTTCCTTGAGCTGGACTTCATTGCTGGCCGTGATGTCAGGACGCCATACCTTGCCCTTGATCTCTTGCCCTGACGTCCCTGTGGGGAGATGGGGAGCTTAGTTGAGGTGTTTAGGGTGGGAGAAGGGTGGAATTGTTTGTAATGTGGAGGAGGAGTGGTGGAATTGTTGGTAATCTGTTGGTGGAGTGGTGGAATTGTTGATGATGTGGTGGTGGAGTGGTGGAATTGTTCATGACGTGGTGGTGGAGTGGTGGAATTGTTGGTGATGCGGTGGTGGAGTGGTGGCATTGTTGGTGATGCGGTGGTGGAGTGGTGGCATTGTTGGTGATGCGATGGTGGAGTGGTGGATATGTTGGTGCTGTGGTGGAAGAGTGGTGGACATGCTGGTATTGTGGTGGTGAAGCTGTAGAAATGTTAAGAGTTGTGGTGGAAGAGTGGTGGAAAAGATGGCATTGTGGTGAGGGAATGGTGGAAATGTTCTTACTGTGTTGGAAGAGTGGTAGAAATGTTGGTCCTATTCATACTCCAATAGCTGTTGACAAGTTATTTTGCCGATAGAAATCATTACAAAGATTACATAGACCTTTATATACACAGCCTAAGCGACATGAGAATCTTACATATCCCGCAATTTTAAAATACATCTTCATTCGAAGCATCTGCCATAGTCTTACTATATGATTTAATGGAGAAAATATGAAGAAATTACTGAAAAATGAAGACGTGAGATCCTTAATGCTGCTTTCCCACTCACATTCATTTCCAGACGTCTGGAAATGCAATGAATCAAAGCACTGGAAAAGTTGATCACATCACTTCACAGCAGAGAAGATAATGGGACTGGAACATATCAAATATGTAACCGAATTACTTCGTCAGGAGGGAGACTACCCTGGTTAACTCTGGTAGCAGTGTGGAGGACATATAGAGCTCTGAAGAAATGAGTTCCATTAGAAGACTTAATGAGGAAAAGTGCGTCATAATGATACACAGACTGAAGGAAGACCCAGATGAATGGAACGCCAGGCGGATTCGATCAAGTTTATACAAAGGTTTGGGGAAACAAAAGACCATCGCCACACTCTGCATAATGCTTTGCCACATATCTTTTTTGCCAATAATCACACTGTCGTGAAATCTTGCCCACCGCTTGACAACAGGATTTTTCATAATTGTACCAAATAATACATTAGTATCAGGCGCGCTTTTAGAGTTATGGTCCTTCAACTGATCGGTCACAACTGGGGAAAACGCAGGCCAGAAACGCATCAACAGCTTACACGTGGAAACAGCATTTGAATAATTAATCTACTTATCCTTTATTTGCAAATTATTCAAACTGATAGATATTGCTTTACAGCTCACACAGACAAATTTAGACAACTTACCAATGTATTTCCCGGAAGCTCTCTTCTGATTTGTTAAATTCGGCCAGTTAAACACAACCGATCATCTCTGTTCATTAAGTCAATTGAATATTAACTCGTCAGATAACATTACATAATTCTTACTGATACACAAACGCTAACAGGGGTAATTTTGCCTGGGCGGCTGAACATAGATTAATATTTTCTAATTCAAAAACCAGCTTCAGTTTATTCATCTATAGTCCTTTTCCCAGTGTGTCCTAAACCTTATGAAAAATTGTATATATCCTTAACAAATCGCATTAAGGTTGATCTAGTCCGAATCCTCAGTGTATTTATTGTACTTGCAAATGTATGTTAAGTCTTATATGTACTTCACTGTGCATATGTGTATGTATATGCATAAGTGATGAGATGAATTAATTGTATATGTACAGAGTTATAAAAAGAAGGGAGAGCAGCCAGCCACGTCATCCAGGGAGGAGGTGGGAGGGAGAGCAGCCAGCTACATCACCCAGGGAGGACGGTGGGAGGGAGAGCAGCCAGCTACATCACCCAGGGAGGAGGTGGGAGGGAGAGCAGCCAGCTACATCACCCAGGGAGGAGGTGGGAGGGAGAGCAGCCAGCTACATGACCCAGGGAGGAGGTGGGAGGGAGAGCAGCCAGCTACATCACCCAGGGAGGACGGTGGGAGGCAGAGCGGCCAGCCACATCACTCAGGGAGGAGGTGGGAGGGAGAGCAACCAGCTACATCACCCAGGGAGGGCGGTGGGAGGGAGAGCAGCCAGCTACATCACCCAGGGAGGACGGTGGGAGGCAGAGCGGCCAGCCACATCACTCAGGGAGGACGGTGGGAGGGAGAGCAGCCAGCTACATCACCCAGGGAAGAGGTGGGAGGGAGAGCAGCCAGCTACATCACCCAGGGAGGACGGTGGGAGGGAGAGCAGCCAGCTACATCACCCAGGGAGGACGGTGGGAGGGAGAGCAGCCAGCTACATCACCCAGGGAGGACGGTGGGAGGGAGAGCAACCAGCTACATCACCCAGGGAGGAGGTGGGAGGGAGAGCAGCTAGCTACATCACCCAGGGAGGAGGTGGGAGGGAGAGCAGCTAGCTACATCACTCAGGGAGGAGGTGGGAGGGAGAGCAGCCAGCTACATCACCCAGGGAGGAGGTGGGAGGGAGAGCAGCTAGCTACATCACTCAGGGAGGAGGTGGGAGGGAGAGCAGCCAGCTACATCACCCAGGGAGGACGGTGGGAGGGAGAGCAGCCAGCTACATCACCCAGGGAGGACGGTGGGAGGGAGAGCAGCCAGCTACATCACCCAGGGAGGACGGTGGGAGGGAGAGCAGCCAGCTACATCATCCAGGGAGGACGGTGGGAGGGAGAGCAGCCAGCTACATCACCTAGGGAGGACGGTGGGAGGCAGAGCAGCCAGCTACATCATCCAGGGAGGAGGTGGGAGGGAGAGCAGCCAGCTACATCACCCAGGGAGGACGGTGGGAGGGAGAGCAGCCAGCTACATCACCCAGGGAGGACGGTGGGAGGGAGAGCAGCCAGCTACATCACCCAGGGAGGACGGTGGGAGGGAGAGCAGCCAGCTACATCACCCAGGGAGGACGGTGGGAGGGAGAGCAGCCAGCCACATCACCCAGGGAGGAGGTGGGAGGGAGAGCAGCCAGCTATATCACCCAGGGAGGAGGTGGGAGGGAGAGCAGCCAGCCACGTCATCCAAGGAGGATGGTGGGAGGGAGAGCAGCCAGCCACGTTATCCAGGGAGGACGGTGGGAGGCAGAGCGGCCAGCCACATCACCCAGGGAGGACGGTGGGAGGGAGAGCAGCCAGCTACATCACTCAGGGCGAACGATGCTTAACTATATTGTCCACACGAGCGACTGAATGGCGTGGGCCAGTACACAATGACCCGGCTCTTCCCTGCCCCCCACACCCACACACAGAGGGCTGACCACCACCGCTGACCACACGGTTGGCCTTGAGGACAGCTAACCGCCATAAGCAGACAGCTCGTGGTGTTTATGAATGGATGGAGCAGCAAGGAACAGACAGTGGACTGGTGGCCATCACAGATGGAGACGCACTTGAGTTAGAGAGTTTAGAGGAGATGTGAAGGAATTCTACCCAGGACGTGAAAGAAGAGGAGTTGACGCAGTTGAACGAATCTATGTGGAAATGAAAAAGGTGTTGGGTAGAGACAAAAAGAAGGTTCCCATCTACGGATAGAAGGGGTCGAACACATATTAAGGACAATGTTGACACGCGAGCTTCACTCTATGGCCAACAGAGGGTATGATTGTCTTCTATGCACACGGAACAGGTCCCACAAATTCGGTATGACTGTCGTCTTTCTGTGTGACATTACCGCTGTTAGTGGCGCAATAATGAAGAGAGGGATGCGTGCCAAGACGGGAGGGGGTGGCCCCGGAGTGTGTGGGAGGAGGGGCGTAGGCGAATAATGGCGAGGAGGAGCGTAAAGGCGTATGCGGGAGAGCAGAAGGATCTGACCCAAAATATAAGGAAAACTGCGTAATTCAAGCGGGAGTGTAGAAAGAGAGGGAGGAGGTGGCAAGTTCCCTCCTCTGTCCATCCATCTATAGAGCTCCTTCTGTGTCCATCTACACCCTTAACTTTCATAGAGAGAGAGAGAGTTCTCTCTCTCTCTCTCTCTCTCTCTCTCTCTCTCTCTCTCTCTCTCTCTCTCTCTCTCTCTCTCTCTCTCTCTCTCTCTTCGTACCCCTCTTGCACCGCATCCTCTCCAGTAGAAGCTCCACGAGATCCCCTAACGGGCCTGTACTTGCCACAACCCTCTCCATTTCCGTCGTCCGCTTCGCCGGTCCTGCCCAGGCCCTTGAAGCCACAGGGAAAGAGCAGCTAGACACCAGGCCAGAGGACTCTTACCCTCACGCTGCTTGACCCCAGAGATTATATGCATGAAGAAATGAGTAGAGAAATGACCTCAAGAGACTGATACTGTTGGGCTCAAGACAAGGGTGGAAGTCAAGGCGGGCTAAGGTATGGTTGTCTGCCTCGTCCGTACTTTGTGCGTCTTGTTACTAGGCACACATGAACGCGTCCGTGGTCGCACTGGACACACACGAACGCGTCCGTGGTCGCACTGGGCACACACAACGCGTACGTTGTCACACTAGCACACACGAACGCGTCCGTGGTCGCACTGGGCACACACAACGCGTACGTTGTCACACTAGCACACACGAACGCGTACGTTGTCACACTAGCACACACGAACGCGTCCGTGGTCGCACTGGACACACACGAACGCGTCCGTGGTCGCACTGGGCACACACAACGCGTACGTTGTCACACTAGCACACACGAACGCGTCCGTGGTCGCACTGGGCACACACGAACGCGTCCGTGGTCGCACTGGGCACACACGAATGCGTACGTTGTCACACTAGCACACACGAACGCGTCCGTGGTCGCACTGGACACACACGAACGCGTCCGTGGTCGCACTGGACGCACACGAACGCGTCCGTGGTCGCACTGGGCACACACAACGCGTACGTTGTCACACTAGCACACACGAATGCGTACGTTGTCACACTAGCACACACGAACGCGTCCGTGGTTGCACTGGGCACACACGAACGCGTCCGTGGTCACACTAGCACACACGAACGCGTCCGTGGTCACACTTGCACACACGAACGCGTCCGTGTATGTATACCACCAACACTACGCACGTAGCCCCTCAGTCCTTGATCATTTCTATTCTATCATTCTATTTCATCCACTCGAGATGATACCCTTATCAATTCAGTCAAGATGATAACAATAATGATAATAATGATAATAGTAATAATGATGATAATAATAATAATAATAATAATGATAATAATAATAATAATAATAATAATAATAATAACAATACTAATGATAATTATAATAATAATGATAATAGTAGTAGTAGTAATAATAATAATAATAATAATAATAGTAATAATAATAATAATAAAAAACAGGTTTTGTTGCTAAAGTTGTGGCGAGTCTACATAGATACTGCCATGGTCACAGAACCTGATTGCTTGTAGACTCCTCCTAACCATGCCACTGTTCGTAGCGCACCGTAAAGTGGCTCTTAATGGCGTAATGGAGTGCAATTGTGGACGAAGCGCCCCAGCTTCAAGTCTTTGGCAGTTATACGCACACGCATTCACTCGCTCTGTCCTCAGAAGAAAAGAAACAAAAAAAAAAAGTTAATTTCAGGGCACAAGGCAGACCATTCTATCAAGGATCTTAACAGAGGCTGCGACAGACGCGCCATGCTAACCACAGACCACACCTCGCCTTCAAAACCACCACCTCAGATTGCCTCTGTCTATCTTTCACCAACGATATTAGGACATCTTTTTACGGGGACGTAAAAAAGAAATTAAAAAATATCGAAAATCATCTTAAGACATTCACTGTAGTACCGGGGTCTGGAGGAGTCTTGGGTGTAAAAGTGTGCAGGTCGTGTGGGTCGAGATGGTCGGTTGGTCGTTAATAGAGCGGGAATTAAGAGTCATCAAGGCATGACTCATATGACCATGTTGCTCTGACAGCTGGGTACTACTAAAAGCTTGTCGCTGAAAAGTTATGAGCTTAACTTTTATTCACTTTATATATATATATATATATATATATATATATATATATATATATATATATATATATATATATATATATATATATATATATATATATATTGTGATTGTCCAATCACATGTTTACCAAATGGCGTCCTAGCTTCGTCTCTTCGATTTATATTAACTGACTGTTATATTTCGCTCTTGCGTCTCCCCTGATGATGTGATTATTACACGAAAGTGCACTTGGGAACCTTTCGTGTTTCATTTTCCCCGTGGACTCATAGGAATATCTTGCTCACGCGCAAAATTGTGATCCTTTCTAATATATATATATATATATATATATATATATATATATATATATATATATATATATATATATATATATATATATATATATATATATTTCATAAAGGAGACCACCTTCCCACTCGTCCGCAGCTTATTGGAGCGTCCACTCTTCAAACACCAGCTGTGATCAAACCTCCCACCCCCTTCCCCCCTCCCTCAAGGCGCTCTCTACCCTGGAGCAAGTATCGTTAATGACCATCTTAATGACCCTTCCTCGTGTGACCGTCACTCACGACCAGCGGAGTCAATTGAAGCAATGATTGGCCCAGGGCAAGAGGCGCGCGAGACCACCTTCGTCCATAACTGCTCGCTTCGAGCGCTTTTCCCCCCTTGAGATAATGCTTTCCAAAATCCATAGAGATTTGAGCTCCTGTCTGTCTATCTATGTATCTAGCTAGCTAGCTATCTAGTATCTATTCATCATCCACCTGTCTATCAGTCTATCTATCAGTCCATCTATCTATTCATCTATCATCTACCTACCAGTCTCTATCTATCTAACTATCTACAATCAATATATTTCCATTATTCTGTTTATTTATCTATCTATCTATCTATCTATCTCTGTGTCTGTCTGTCTGTCTATCTATCCATGAAATATACATCTCTATCTCTCTGTTTACCTACCAATCGATCCATCTAGCTTACATCTATCTATCCATCCAACCACTGAGAAAAAAATTAAGAAAACCCATATTTCTAGAAGCATATGTGAGATCAGTAATGACAGAGACATAGAATCAATGAATGACAAACACAGAAAATCAGTAAATGACAGAGACACAGAATCAGTAAATGACAAAGACACAGAATTCCTGATGAACATTTCTTTGTCATCGGTACACAGACACCACTGAGAGGTGCAGGATCAAACTATTGCTCGCCACATTGTATCTCCCGTCGTGAGGACATCTTCCTCAGCCATGAGGGGGGAAGAGGTCTTCCTCCACCATGTGGCGCATGGTTTTCCTCCACTATGAGTGGGGGTGTGGTCTTCCCCCATCATGTGTGGGGGATGGTCTTCCTCCACCATGTGGAGGCATGGTTTTCCTCCACTATGTGTGGGGATGGTCTTCCCACCTGAGGGGGATGGTCTTCCTCCACCATGTGTGGGAGGTGGTCTTCCTCCACCATAAGGGGAGGGGAGGAGGGAAATGATACATGGGCAAAAGATTATATGACATGGACCACAACCGCCCCTCAGATCTACCGTATAGGGGGACGCTTTCAGTCGCTCCCTCCTCTCTCTCTCTCTCTCTCTCTCTCTCTCTCTCTCTCTCTCTCTCTCTCTGGCTCGCTCGGACGCCTGCTCCTCCACTCACCAGAGAGACCTATGGAGTCGATGACGGCGGCTCGGGTGCCTGGGAAACGGAGGTTGAAGTCGTCCCACTCCTGCCGGAGCTCCCCCGACAGCTCCAGCACCTGCAGGAGGAGATGGTGATGATGATGGTGGAGACCCGGGTCTTTACTGCAGGACCATGGTGGGAGAGAGAGAGAGAGAGAGAGAGAGAGATGGGCGGAAGGGGAAAGAGGGAGGGTGGCTTTAGGGCTGCTCAAAAGACAGAACAAACAAGAACAAATTGATATATATATATATATATATATATATATATATATATATATATATATATATATATATATATATATATATATATATATCATAGATAAAAAAATGTCTTATATGGCTTACAATTCTGCCATTGGGAGCATTTGTCCCTTCCATGGCTGTCCCAGGCCCAGATAATAGAGGGTTCAGTCCCATGTCGGTCCCCAAGCCGGTATAATAGAGGGTTCAATCCCATATCCGTCCCCAAGCCGGGATAATAGAGGGTTCAGTCCCATGTCGGTCCCCAAGCCGGTATAATAGAGGGTTCAATCCCATATCGGTCCCCAAGCCGGGATAATAAAGGGTTCAATCCCATATCGGTCCCCAAGCCGGGATAATAGAGGGTTCAATCCCATATCGGTCCCCAAGCCGGGATAATAGAGGGGGTATGACCATGAGAAGGCTCGCCCTGGCCCATGGTAGCATATGGCACTGGTTTATCAGTCTCATGGACAGCCATGCATGCATGACTTTCATGCACCATACCCAAGTAGACTCAAGAGATGAACCTTCTAATATAAAATCTTCTCTCGCTTCTGTCCCCACTTTTTGAATGCGACCTTACAGGAGGGGAGGATCTCCATATCTCCATGGGATATAAGTCTGTACCTTTGCTGTTTTTCTGTAGTTCTGTTTATTGTGTACATATATGGGCTATTGTGTACATGTATGTGCTATTGTGTACATATATGTGCTATTGTGTACATATATGGGCTATTGTGTACATATATGGGCTATTGTGTACATATATGTGCTATTGTGTACATATATGGGCTATTGTGTACATATATGGGCTATTGTGTACATATATGTGCTATTGTGTACATATATGGGCTATTGTGTACATATATGTGCTACTGTGTACATATATGTGCTATTGTGTACATATATGGGCTATTGTGTACATATATGGGCTATTGTGTACATATATGGGCTATTGTGCACATATATGGGCTATTGTGTACATATATGGGCTATTGTGTACATATATGGGCTATTGTGTACATATATGGACTATTGTGTACATATATGTGCTATTGTGTACATATATGGCCTATTGTGTACATATATGGGCTATTGTGTACATATATGGGCTATTGTGTACATATATGGGCTAGGTCCCAGGTCCTTGTAGGTCCCTAGTAGGTCCCAGGTCCTTGTAGGTCCCTAGTAGGTCCCAGGTCCTTGTAGGTCCCTAGTAGGTCCCAGGTCCTTGTAGGTCCCTAGTAGGTCCCAGGTCCTAGTACGGCCCTAGTAGGTCCCAGGTCCTAGTACGGCCCTAGTAGGTCCCAGGTCCTAGTACGGCCCTAGTAGGTCCCAGGTCCTAGTACGGCCCTAGTAGGTCCCAGGTCCTAGTACGGCCCTAGTAGGTCCCAGGTCCTAGTACGGCCCTAGTAGGTCCCAGGTCCTTGTAGGTCCCTAGTAGGTCCCAGGTCCTAGTACGGCCCTAGTAGGTCCCAGGTCCTTGTAGGTCCCTAGTAGGTCCCAGGTCCTAGTACGGCCCTAGTAGGTCCCAGGTCCTTGTAGGTCCCTAGTAGGTCCCAGGTCCTAGTACGGCCCTAGTAGGTCCCAGGTCCTAGTACGGCCCTAGTAGGTCCCAGGTCCTTGTAGGTCCCTAGTAGGTCCCAGGTCCTTGTAGGTCCCTAGTAGGTCCCAGGTCCTAGTACGGCCCTAGTAGGTCCCAGGTCCTTGTAGGTCCCTAGTAGGTCCCAGGTCCTTGTAGGTCCCTAGTAGGTCCCAGGTCCTAGTACGGCCCTAGTAGGTCCCAGGTCCTAGTACGGCCCTAGTAGGTCCCAGGTCCTAGTACGGCCCTAGTAGGTCCCAGGTCCTAGTACGGCCCTAGTAGGTCCCAGGTCCTTGTAGGTCCCTAGTAGGTCCCAGGTCCTTGTAGGTCCCTAGTAGGTCCCAGGTCCTTGTAGGTCCCTAGTAGGTCCCAGGTCCTAGTACGGCCCTAGTAGGTCCCAGGTCCTAGTACGGCCCTAGTAGGTCCCAGGTCCTAGTACGGCCCTAGTAGGTCCCAGGTCCTAGTACGGCCCTAGTAGGTCCCAGGTCCTAGTACGGCCCTAGTAGGTCCCAGGTCCTAGTACGGCCCTAGTAGGTCCCAGGTCCTAGTACGGCCCTAGTAGGTCCCAGGTCCTAGTACGGCCCTAGTAGGTCCCAGGTCCTAGTACGGCCCTAGTAGGTCCCAGGTCCTAGTACGGCCCTAGTAGGTCCCAGGTCCTAGTACGGCCCTAGTAGGTCCCAGGTCCTAGTACGGCCCTAGTAGGTCCCAGGTCCTAGTACGGCCCTAGTAGGTCCCAGGTCCTAGTACGGCCCTAGTAGGTCCCAGGTCCTTGTAGGTCCCTAGTAGGTCCCAGGTCCTAGTACGGCCCTAGTAGGTCCCAGGTCCTAGTACGGCCCTAGTAGGTCCCAGGTCCTAGTACGGCCCTAGTAGGTCCCAGGTCCTAGTACGGCCCTAGTAGGTCCCAGGTCCTAGTACGGCCCTAGTAGGTCCCAGGTCCTTGTAGGTCCCTAGTAGGTCCCAGGTCCTAGTACGGCCCTAGTAGGTCCCAGGTCCTTGTAGGTCCCTAGTAGGTCCCAGGTCCTTGTAGGTCCCTAGTAGGTCCCAGGTCCTAGTACGGCCCTAGTAGGTCCCAGGTCCTTGTAGGTCCCTAGTAGGTCCCAGGTCCTAGTACGGCCCTAGTAGGTCCCAGGTCCTTGTAGGTCCCTAGTAGGTCCCAGGTCCTTGTAGGTCCCTAGTAGGTCCCAGGTCCTTGTAGGTCCCTAGTAGGTCCCAGGTCCTAGTACGGCCCTAGTAGGTCCCAGGTCCTTGTAGGTCCCTAGTAGGTCCCAGGTCCTAGTACGGCCCTAGTAGGTCCCAGGTCCTTGTAGGTCCCTAGTAGGTCCCAGGTCCTAGTACGGCCCTAGTAGGTCCCAGGTCCTAGTACGGCCCTAGTAGGTCCCAGGTCCTTGTAGGTCCCTAGTAGGTCCCAGGTCCTTGTAGGTCCCTAGTAGGTCCCAGGTCCTTGTAGGTCCCTAGTAGGTCCCAGGTCC
Organism: Panulirus ornatus; assembly: GCF_036320965.1. NCBI lineage: Eukaryota > Metazoa > Arthropoda > Malacostraca > Decapoda > Palinuridae > Panulirus > Panulirus ornatus. The sequence continues at coordinate 21,944,284 of NC_092265.1, forward strand.
TTGTAGGTCCCTAGTAGGTCCCAGGTCCTAGTACGGCCCTAGTAGGTCCCAGGTCCTTGTAGGTCCCTAGTAGGTCCCAGGTCCTAGTACGGCCCTAGTAGGTCCCAGGTCCTTGTAGGTCCCTAGTAGGTCCCAGGTCCTAGTACGGCCCTAGTAGGTCCCAGGTCCTAGTACGGCCCTAGTAGGTCCCAGGTCCTAGTACGGCCCTAGTAGGTCCCAGGTCCTTGTAGGTCCCTAGTAGGTCCCAGGTCCTAGTACGGCCCTAGTAGGTCCCAGGTCCTTGTAGGTCCCTAGTAGGTCCCAGGTCCTAGTACGGCCCTAGTAGGTCCCAGGTCCTAGTACGGCCCTAGTAGGTCCCAGGTCCTTGTAGGTCCCTAGTAGGTCCCAGGTCCTTGTAGGTCCCTAGTAGGTCCCAGGTCCTAGTACGGCCCTAGTAGGTCCCAGGTCCTAGTACGGCCCTAGTAGGTCCCAGGTCCTTGTAGGTCCCTAGTAGGTCCCAGGTCCTAGTACGGCCCTAGTAGGTCCCAGGTCCTAGTACGGCCCTAGTAGGTCCCAGGTCCTTGTAGGTCCCTAGTAGGTCCCAGGTCCTTGTAGGTCCCTAGTAGGTCCCAGGTCCTAGTACGGCCCTAGTAGGTCCCAGGTCCTAGTACGGCCCTAGTAGGTCCCAGGTCCTAGTACGGCCCTAGTAGGTCCCAGGTCCTTGTAGGTCCCTAGTAGGTCCCAGGTCCTTGTAGGTCCCTAGTAGGTCCCAGGTCCTTGTAGGTCCCTAGTAGGTCCCAGGTCCTAGTACGGCCCTAGTAGGTCCCAGGTCCTAGTACGGCCCTAGTAGGTCCCAGGTCCTAGTACGGCCCTAGTAGGTCCCAGGTCCTAGTACGGCCCTAGTAGGTCCCAGGTCCTAGTACGGCCCTAGTAGGTCCCAGGTCCTAGTACGGCCCTAGTAGGTCCCAGGTCCTAGTACGGCCCTAGTAGGTCCCAGGTCCTAGTACGGCCCTAGTAGGTCCCAGGTCCTAGTACGGCCCTAGTAGGTCCCAGGTCCTAGTACGGCCCTAGTAGGTCCCAGGTCCTAGTACGGCCCTAGTAGGTCCCAGGTCCTAGTACGGCCCTAGTAGGTCCCAGGTCCTAGTACGGCCCTAGTAGGTCCCAGGTCCTAGTACGGCCCTAGTAGGTCCCAGGTCCTAGTACGGCCCTAGTAGGTCCCAGGTCCTAGTACGGCCCTAGTAGGTCCCAGGTCCTAGTACGGCCCTAGTAGGTCCCAGGTCCTAGTACGGCCCTAGTAGGTCCCAGGTCCTAGTACGGCCCTAGTAGGTCCCAGGTCCTAGTACGGCCCTAGTAGGTCCCAGGTCCTTGTAGGTCCCTAGTAGGTCCCAGGTCCTTGTAGGTCCCTAGTAGGTCCCAGGTCCTTGTAGGTCCCTAGTAGGTCCCAGGTCCTAGTACGGCCCTAGTAGGTCCCAGGTCCTAGTACGGCCCTAGTAGGTCCCAGGTCCTAGTACGGCCCTAGTAGGTCCCAGGTCCTTGTAGGTCCCTAGTAGGTCCCAGGTCCTAGTACGGCCCTAGTAGGTCCCAGGTCCTAGTACGGCCCTAGTAGGTCCCAGGTCCTAGTACGGCCCTAGTAGGTCCCAGGTCCTAGTACGGCCCTAGTAGGTCCCAGGTCCTAGTACGGCCCTAGTAGGTCCCAGGTCCTAGTACGGCCCTAGTAGGTCCCAGGTCCTAGTACGGCCCTAGTAGGTCCCAGGTCCTAGTACGGCCCTAGTAGGTCCCAGGTCCTAGTACGGCCCTAGTAGGTCCCAGGTCCTAGTACGGCCCTAGTAGGTCCCAGGTCCTAGTACGGCCCTAGTAGGTCCCAGGTCCTAGTACGGCCCTAGTAGGTCCCAGGTCCTTGTAGGTCCCTAGTAGGTCCCAGGTCCTAGTACGGCCCTAGTAGGTCCCAGGTCCTAGTACGGCCCTAGTAGGTCCCAGGTCCTAGTACGGCCCTAGTAGGTCCCAGGTCCTTGTAGGTCCCTAGTAGGTCCCAGGTCCTAGTACGGCCCTAGTAGGTCCCAGGTCCTAGTACGGCCCTAGTAGGTCCCAGGTCCTAGTACGGCCCTAGTAGGTCCCAGGTCCTAGTACGGCCCTAGTAGGTCCCAGGTCCTAGTACGGCCCTAGTAGGTCCCAGGTCCTTGTAGGTCCCTAGTAGGTCCCAGGTCCTAGTACGGCCCTAGTAGGTCCCAGGTCCTAGTACGGCCCTAGTAGGTCCCAGGTCCTTGTAGGTCCCTAGTAGGTCCCAGGTCCTAGTACGGCCCTAGTAGGTCCCAGGTCCTAGTACGGCCCTAGTAGGTCCCAGGTCCTAGTACGGCCCTAGTAGGTCCCAGGTCCTAGTACGGCCCTAGTAGGTCCCAGGTCCTAGTACGGCCCTAGTAGGTCCCAGGTCCTAGTACGGCCCTAGTAGGTCCCAGGTCCTAGTACGGCCCTAGTAGGTCCCAGGTCCTTGTAGGTCCCTAGTAGGTCCCAGGTCCTAGTACGGCCCTAGTAGGTCCCAGGTCCTAGTACGGCCCTAGTAGGTCCCAGGTCCTTGTAGGTCCCTAGTAGGTCCCAGGTCCTAGTACGGCCCTAGTAGGTCCCAGGTCCTTGTAGGTCCCTAGTAGGTCCCAGGTCCTTGTAGGTCCCTAGTAGGTCCCAGGTCCTTGTAGGTCCCTAGTAGGTCCCAGGTCCTAGTACGGCCCTAGTAGGTCCCAGGTCCTAGTACGGCCCTAGTAGGTCCCAGGTCCTAGTACGGCCCTAGTAGGTCCCAGGTCCTAGTACGGCCCTAGTAGGTCCCAGGTCCTAGTACGGCCCTAGTAGGTCCCAGGTCCTAGTACGGCCCTAGTAGGTCCCAGGTCCTAGTACGGCCCTAGTAGGTCCCAGGTCCTAGTACGGCCCTAGTAGGTCCCAGGTCCTAGTACGGCCCTAGTAGGTCCCAGGTCCTAGTACGGCCCTAGTAGGTCCCAGGTCCTAGTACGGCCCTAGTAGGTCCCAGGTCCTAGTACGGCCCTAGTAGGTCCCAGGTCCTAGTACGGCCCTAGTAGGTCCCAGGTCCTAGTACGGCCCTAGTAGGTCCCAGGTCCTAGTACGGCCCTAGTAGGTCCCAGGTCCTAGTACGGCCCTAGTAGGTCCCAGGTCCTTGTAGGTCCCTAGTAGGTCCCAGGTCCTAGTACGGCCCTAGTAGGTCCCAGGTCCTTGTAGGTCCCTAGTAGGTCCCAGGTCCTTGTAGGTCCCTAGTAGGTCCCAGGTCCTTGTAGGTCCCTAGTAGGTCCCAGGTCCTAGTACGGCCCTAGTAGGTCCCAGGTCCTTGTAGGTCCCTAGTAGGTCCCAGGTCCTAGTACGGCCCTAGTAGGTCCCAGGTCCTAGTACGGCCCTAGTAGGTCCCAGGTCCTTGTAGGTCCCTAGTAGGTCCCAGGTCCTTGTAGGTCCCTAGTAGGTCCCAGGTCCTTGTAGGTCCCTAGTAGGTCCCAGGTCCTTGTAGGTCCCTAGTAGGTCCCAGGTCCTAGTACGGCCCTAGTAGGTCCCAGGTCCTTGTAGGTCCCTAGTAGGTCCCAGGTCCTAGTACGGCCCTAGTAGGTCCCAGGTCCTAGTACGGCCCTAGTAGGTCCAGGTCCTTGTAGGTCCCTAGTAGGTCCCAGGTCCTAAGAGGGTCCTAGTAGGTCCCAGGTCCTAGTACGGCCCTAGTAGGTCCCAGGTCCTAGTACGGCCCTAGTAGGTCCCAGGTCCTAGTACGGCCCTAGTAGCCCCGGGTCCTTGTAGGTCCCTAGAGGTCCCCGGGTCCTAGATAGGGCCCAGTGTTAAGTCTATCTTATATACGGGTCCGGGACGGGTTAGGGGCCCAAAAACCTTTTAAGTGTCTGTTTTCGGGGTCACTGGGCGGGGGGGTCAGTGCCACGGGGTTTCAATAGAGCTTTAAAAGAGAGAGGGGGGAGAGAGAGAGAGAGAGAAGAGAGAGAGAGGAGATCAAGCCATTAAAATTCAATTCATGCTTTCGCACACGGGTTCAAAGGGGGAATTCTTTTACTACACTCATTACCACAAAACCCAAACACAACACACAACACACACACACACACACACACACACACACAAAACACACCACACAAAACCCCCAAACCCGGGCACAAACGTAGACTCAAATATCTAAGATCCTCACTCACATTCCCGTTCTGTGAATCATCCACATATTTCTGTGTACAAGTTCTGGGGCCACAAAAAAGGACATGCTTCCGCCCGCTAACGGGGGAAGTTATATATATATAACATCTGTGTCAGGAATGTATAAACATTTTGGGGCAAGGGGCAACGCATTCACTCTCAAGGGCCTCCGACGCTGGCGGGTAGCTGAGTGCAGGGAAGGGCAAGGGGTGAAGGCACTCCTTCAAACTCGTTTGGAAAAAGTTCCGAAGGAAATGCAACTTTTAGAACGACGGGGCGACGACCCTTGAGAACGACGGGGCGACGACCCTTGAAAAACCGACGTACCCCCCTCTTCAAGGGTCGTACCGTCGTGTTACAAAGCTCTCAGTCGTATCTCTCATTTACTTCATTGGTTAGTTACGAATCCGTTGATATCCCCGTTATGATAACAGACGTATTGAATATATAAATTTATATATATATATATATATATAAATATATAAATATATAATATATTATATATAATATATTAATATATATCAACTGACTGTATCCCCTTATATGTGATTATTCACCCTTTGGGAACTTGTTCATTTCCCCCGTGGACTCAAGGAATATATATATATATAAATAATATATATAATATATATATATAATATATATATATATATAATATATATATATTTTTTTTTTTTAACCCCCACAAGGAACCTTGAACGTAAGTGGGAGAATGACAAAAAATGAGTGACAGAAATTCTGGCAATGTATTTGAAGATTGTTTAACTTTGGGTTGGTTGCAAAAGGGTTTTGGCGGGAAGTTGGCCCTTTTCTTTTTTTTTCCCTTTTTTTTTTCCTATTCCCTGGGGTTGGGAGTTGGTAAAATAAAAAAGGGTGTTAGGGAAAAGATTTTTCTTTTTATTTCAAATGACGTAATTACGATAAAAAGAAGGAGAGAAATTGGAAAATATAAAATTTTTTCTATGCTCAGATATTATTTGCGTTTGGAAATGTATTCGAATATTGTCAACAGATCATATGATATACAGAAAAAAAATTGTTTTTACATCTATTCCAATTTCAGCTCACGAGAAAAAAAAGGGAAAATTTTTAGAGCCATAAGTATTGTGTCTTCTTGCCAGCCCCGTTCTTAAAGGGTGCTGCACTCCGTTTATAAACGGTATGACAACGGAATGTAGCTAACATTCATGTGAAATCTCCGTTACCTAGTGAAGAGGAAAATTTGCATTAATCTTGTTATTTCTATTGGCCTGTTGGTGTATCTGCGAGTCGTGTGTGGTTTTACCTTTGCAAAATTTGAAAAAGATCCTTTTTTTTTCTCCCTCTCTCTCTCTCATGACTTATTTATCTAATGCAATTATTCAACAGAGACAAGAATTCCTTCAGTGCAAAGCTTTTCACCAAGGAAAAAAAAGGGGGGAAAATTAGATCTAATCAAATAGCTTTATTTGAAATATGCAAAGTTAATGTGCATGGTAAATAGAATTACTCATACGAGTGTCTGGGAAAATCTTAATTATTTTTTCTCCTCTGCCTAAAATAAGTCTTATTCAATTATCATCGTTTTTTCTACAACACTTTTTTAGAAACTTTATTAACAAGATTTTTTTTAAATAGTTTATTAAAGTCTGTACCTTGAAAAAGAATGGAACAAGACATCCACTGATTTTCTTGGACCGACTTGATATAGAAAGATACACCTAGGGTCAGTTGGCTTGCCAGGCCATCTGTTGACTGTACGTGACCTAGTGGGTCATCCTCTGTCCCTGTACGTGACCTAGTGGGTCATCCTCTGTCCCTGTACGTGACCTAGTGGGTCATTCTCTGTCCCTGTACGTGACCTACGTGACCTAGTGGGTCATTCTCGGTCCCTGTACGTGACCTACGTGACCTAGTGGGTCATCGTCTGTCCCTGTACGTGACCTAGTGGGTCATTCTCTGTCCCTGTACGTGACCTTGTGGGTCATCCTCTGTCCCTGTACGTGACCAAGTGGGTCATCCTCTGTCCCTGTACGTGACCTAGTGGGTCATCCTCTCCTACTGTACGTGACTTAGTGGGTCATCCTCTCCTACTGTACGTGCCTAAGTGGGTCATACCTGAATATATCTGTGGATGATGCCAAGGTCATGAGGGAGGTATGGAGCAATGGGGATTGCACCAGCTTACAAGGGGACCTAGACAAAAATCCAAAGTTGTCTTATACATGATCCATAAAATTCAAAGTAATAAGGAGGAGAAATGAGGAAATTGGGGGAATTGGACACGAGTATTATCGATAAGGAAATAAGCTGAGGGAACCTGTGTATGTGAGGGACTTTAAGGTCGACATTGTCCTCGACCTGCTGGCTCCAGAGCTCCACCTTAGCAGAAGTATAGAAGATACAAAGTGTCGGCTGACAAACTGCTAAGGTGCATAAGGAAACGTTCAGCAAGCTCTCCACAACGTTTATGATGACAAAACTAGAATGTCTGTCTTCTGTCTTGTCAACACGCTTTAAAAAGCACTGAGATCTAAATAAAGAGGATCCAGAGCAAAGCAACGAATGTGGGAGGGGATTCAAGAGGGCTGAGCTACAGTGAGAGGTTAGTGGACAAGAATTTGTCCACAGTGGAAGAGAGAAAAGTAAGAGAGGAACCTATCATAACCTTGAAGTTTCCAATGAAGTGTTATAGATTCAACAAGGAACACAGCTCGAAAGATGCTAAAAAACACCTTGAAGCCTTGACAATGAACAAGGACACTTGCTGGAGGGGATGTGAAGACAAACTGTCGTAGTACAATAGTGGTGGATAGATAGGGATAAATGGAGAAAAAAAAGATTTATGAATAAAACATACAAAAGTATCAGATTTTGCATGATAGAGAAAGTTCAAATCAGAGAAAGTTCAAATGATAGGGACCCCTTCGTATCTAAAAGTCTCTCCCCGTCCTGTACATATTACACACACACACACACACACACACACACACACACACACACACAGTATCAGGTTTCCCCAAATTAACTCAGGGCTATTTGGTACATCTGTTGGACCTTCATGATACGGTAAGAGCGGGAGAGGATGGGGAGAGTAACAGAGAAGGTGGGAGAGTAAGAGGAAGGATGGGAGAGTAACAGAAAGGATGGGCGAGTAGTCGAAGGGATGGAGAATAGCAGAGAGGGTGGGAGAATAACAGAAAGGATGGGAGAGCAACAGAAAGGATGGGAGAGTAACAGGTAGGGTGGGAGAGTAACAGAAAGAATGGGAGAATAACAGAAAGAGTGGGAGAGTAGCCAAAGGGAAGGAGAGTAACGGGATAGGAGCGAAAACAAAGGAAGGGAGTGGGAGCAAGAAAGAGATGGGAGAGTAACAGGAGGGAAGGGTGAGTAACAGTAGGGGAATGAGAGAAACAGAAGAGGTGAAGAAGTAACAGAAGTAACAAGAGAGGTGGAGGAGGTTCGAGTAAAGACTAGAGAGAGAGTGTGAGGGCAGAACAAGCGTATAGATTGAGTGAAAGGAAGATTTAGAGTCTAGAAATTGGGTACCAGTACAACACGCACACGTGTTCCTCCCATATAGTGGACAGGTGTGGCACGGTTCCAGAATGACAGATGTGCTAACAGCTGACTTCACCCCGTCCATACCATCCTCCAACAGTCGGCAGATGTGGCACAGTTCCTGCCTTACAGACGTGCAAGTCAACCCGGACTCCAACCCCCCCAACAATAAGCAGGTGTGGCACAGTTTCTGACTTTACAGACACGCTGGCCAGTACCACCACCTCACATCCCCCCACAGCGAGCAGGTGTCGTCCCCTGGCTCCTGCAGATGGACGAACCAGCCTGGCTGAAAGGGCCTCCCCGTGCCATGGTCGTCCCACTTCTTCAACCAGGAGAAATTAATCTAGGTTCCGTCTGCCGTCGGCTCGTATTGCAGACGACCTAAGATTGGACCAAACTCGCGTTTAAGACTCGCTTTAGGGTCATGGCCTGTTCTTGCCTGCGTTGCTTACTTCATATTTCTACATACTTTCTCGTCTTTTTTTTTGTGTTCAACAAAAACGTTTTCAACGTTTCTTTGTTTGCTATTATAGTTGTAATCATCAAAACGTTGCTCACAACACCAATAACAACACTAGTGTAGTATTGCTCTCTTGGATGCAGCAGATGTGTTCTTTTGGCAAAGAAAAATATCATTCATGATTTTTCTTCTTGTTCTCAAGAAGTTAACTGAGTCACCATCAGTACCCATGGCAAGGTCATGAATATATATATAAGTCATGCATGTCTTTCATGTCCAGCAATGGTGTAAATGTTGATCAGCTGTATCTCAAACCTTGAGTATATAGAGTGCCACAGTCAGTGTCTCTTTCATGATAATATATCAGACCAGACCCTCAAGCCATGGATTCCTCCCAGAGCTGAAGTCTCCATCCCACATTTTTTCCCCCCCTCCCTTTAGAGGAAGGAATTGCATCTGCCATGGACTTAGAAATTATAGAACTATTTACATACCAGCCGCTTCTTGGCGCCACCAGTTAGACCTGAGACCCTCGGCTTGAAAACACAGAATTCGACCCACTCGACGACCACCGTGCTCTATATAAACAATGATAACAGGGCCTTAAGTGGCAGCAAGGACGCTACCATCTGCGTTAGCTCGGGTGACTGTGAGTCAGCAGTGTGCGCAACAGGAACATTGCCCTTGTCTTGGGAAAGATGTCACCCTTCTCCTGCTGCTGCTGCTGGTGATGATGATGATGAGGGACATTTGGCCCAGGTGTGAGCGTTCTTGCTCAGGATATGAAGGACGTGGCCATGTTTGTTGATGTCTTATGGAGGATCGGAAGGACGTGGCCATGTTTGTTGATGTCTTATGGAGGATCTGAATGACGTGGTCATGTTTGTTGATGTCTTATGGAGGATCTGAATGACGTGGTCATGTTTGTTGATGTCTTATGGAGGATCTGAAGGACATGGTCATGTTTGTTAATGTCTTATGGAGGATCTGAAGGACGTGGCCAAGGTTGCAATTTGTCGTGTTGAGGATTTGAAGGGTCGTGGCCATGTTCGTTTGGTCTTGCGGAAGATGTGAAGGACGACGTATCCCGACATCTACTGCCTTTCCGAAGTTCTCAGAAATGTGATCTTCTCTCCAATACCGCGTAGAGGATCTTCTCAATGATCGCATCGTCTTTTATGGGATCTGAGTGGCATTGCTAAGCTTGTTGGACCAGGTCATTTGTCTTTCTTAACCCAGAAATTTATGGATTCTCAGATAGCTTGAGCATTGCCATCGCTAAAGTCTCTCTAAGTTCGCGATTTTCGAAAATCAAAATTTTTCCCGTTACTTAAGACTTGCAAAGCGCCTTCAGAGCTGAGCAGAAACTATGTTATAGGAATCGAACCTCTGAAAATTTAACAGAAAGATGAATCATAGACTGGCAGTGGTACTGCTCACCGGTCGGAGACGAGTCTGCCTGCTGCCTGACGTCTGGCTCAAACTGTCGTACACCAGTTTTACGTTTCTGTAGGTAGAATAGATCCCAGCGGCTCGTATCTGCGTAGATATCCGAGAGTCTTTTAATCCACCATTGGAAAATGAAAGAAAATGACGCTTCAAGTGCTAGAGGGGGATCGAGAGCCCATAGTAGCAACGACAGTGCTACAGAAGAATGGATACCAGGATGACCTGACATATCAAGGGGTCCAATGATCCTGAGGGTGAATTAGAGGAAAGGTCGACCCCTGTATACCACATCGTGGCATACCCCAGTGGCATACCCCAGTGGCACGCCCCAGTGGCACACCCCAGTGGCACGCCCCAGTGGCACACCCCTGTGCCACACCCCAGTGACACGCGATGCTATTTACTCTGGCTCGACAAATCCACATCTCACAAGGTTACATAATCATGTCTTCCTAAGGCCAGATCCCCTCCACCATACCTCCTCCACCATACCTCCTCCACCATACCTCCTCCACCATACCTCCTCCACCATACCTCCTCCACCATACCTTCGCCAACGTGTCCTCTCCACCACCATACCTCCTCCACCACACCCCTCGTCAACATGTCCTCTCCACCACCATACCTCCTCCATCATGCCCTCGCTAACATGTCCTCTCCTCCACCATACCTCCTCCATCATACCCTCGCTAACAGGTCCTCTCCTCCACCATACCTCCTCCACCACACCCTCGCCAACATGTCCTCTCCACCACCATACCTCCTCCACCACACCCTTGCCAGCCTGTCCTCTCCACCACACCCTTGCCAACATGTCCTCTCCACTTCACCCTCGCCATCAATCCACCAATATGATCCTCACACAATCAAATATTCATCTAGATCTCTCCATCACCACCATCACCACCACCACCACCACAATCACCAACACCACCACCAACACCATCACCAACACCTTCACCACCATCACCGCCACCACCATCACAAGCCACAGCCCAGGAGCCATCGGAGTGGAAGGGAACTTTTTTTCCCAGTTCACGTAACTTCGTTACGGACCATCAGGTCTCCTGTTATCTGCCTATCCCATGTACTCCCATCTCCCCCACTATCTCCACCACCAACACCAACACCACCACAACATTCCCACCAACACCATCATTAACAGTACCACTACACCCACCGTTATTACCACTACTACCACCACCATTATCACCACCAACTCTACCACTACCACCACTACCACTAACACCACTACTATTACCACTACCACCACTACCACTACCACTACTACCACTACCATTATCACCACCAACTCTACCACTACCACCACTACCACTAACACCACTACTATTACCACTACCACCACTACCACTACCACTACCACCACTACCACTACCACCACTACCACTACCACTACCACTACCACTACCACTACTACCACCACCATTATCACCACCAACTCTACCACTACCACAACTACCACTAACACCACTACTATTACCACTGCCACCACTACCACTACCACTACCACCACTACCACTACCACCACTACCACTACCACCACTACCACTACCACCACTACTGTTACCACTACCACTACCACCACTACTGTTACCACTACCACTACCCCACTACTATTACCACTACCACTACCACCACTACTGTTACCACTACCACTACCACCACTACTGTTACCACTACCACTACCCCCACTACAATTACCACTACCACTACCCCTATTAATGTTCCCACTCCTCATGCTTGATCTCCACTTGTATGTCTGTGTCACACTCACAAGCTCCTCATACTACCACTGTTCATACTACATCTCATTAACTACCACTGTTCATACTACATCTCATTAACTACCACTGTTCATACTACATCTCATTAACTACCACTGTTCATACTACATCTCATTAACTACCACTGTTCACACTACATCTCATTAACTACCACTGTTCATACTACATCTCATTAACTACCACTGTTCATACTACATCTCATTAACTACCACTGTTCATACTACATCTCATTAACTACCACTGTTCACACTACATCTCATTAACTACCACTGTTCATACTACATCTCATTAACTACCACTGTTCACACTACATCTCATTAACTACCACTGTTCATACTACATCTCATTAACTACCACTGTTCACACTACATCTCATTAACTACCACTGTTCATACTACATCTCATTAACTACCACTGTTCATACTACATCTCATTAACTACCACTGTTCATACTACATCTCATTAACTACCACTGTTCACACTACATCTCATTAACTACCACTGTTCATACTACATCTCATTAACTACCACTGTTCACACTACTTCTCATTAACTACCACTGTTCATACTACATCTCATTAACTACCACTGTTCATACTACATCTCATTAACTACCACTGTTCATACTACATCTCATTAACTACCACTGTTCATACTACATCTCATTAACTACCACTGTTCACACTACATCTCATTAACTACCACTGTTCATACTACATCTCATTAACTACCACTGTTCACACTACATCTCATTAACTACCACTGTTCATACTACATCTCATTAACTACCACTGTTCATACTACATCTCATTAACTACCACTGTTCATACTACATCTCATTAACTACCACTGTTCACACTACATCTCATTAACTACCACTGTTCATACTACATCTCATTAACTACCACTGTTCATACTACATCTCATTAACTACCACTGTTCATACTACATCTCATTAACTACCACTGTTCATACTACATCTCATTAACTACCACTGTTCATACTACATCTCATTAACTACCACTGTTCATACTACATTTCATTAACTACCACTGTTCATACTACATCTCATTAACTACCACTGTTCATACTACATCTCATTAACTACCACTGCTCATACTACATCTCATTAACTACCACTGTTCATACTACATCTCATTAACTACCACTGTTCATACTACATCTCATTAACTACCACTGTTCATACTACATCTCATTAACTACCACTGTTCATGCTACATCTCATTAACTACCACTGTTCATACTACATCTCATTAACTACCACTGTTCATACTACATCTCATTAACTACCACTGTTCATACTACATCTCATTAACTACCACTGTTCATACTACATCTCATTAACTACCACTGTTCATACTACATCTCATTAACTACCACTGTTCATACTACATCTCATTAACTACCACTGTTCATACTACATCTCATTAACTACCACTGTTCATGCTACATCTCATTAACTACCACTGTTCATACTACATCTCATTAATTAACCACTGTTCACACTACATCTCATTAACTACCACTGTTCATACTACATCTCATTAACCACCACTGTTCAAACGACACCTCATTAACTACCACTGTTCACACTACATTTCATTAACTAACCACTGTTCAAACTACATCTCATTAACTACCACTGTTCATACTACATCTCATTAACTAACCACTGTTTATACAACATCTCATTAACTACCACTGTTCATACTACATCTCATTAACTAACCACTGTTCAAACTACATCTCATTAACTTCCACTGTTCAAACTACATCTCATTAACTACCACTGTTCATACTACATCTCATTAACTAACCACTGTTCAAACTACATCTCATTAACTACCACTGTTCAAACTACATCTCATTAACTGCCACTGTTCATACTACATCTCATTAACTAACCACTGTTCAAACTACATCTCATTAACTACCACTGTTCATACTACATCTCATTAACTACCACTGTTCATACTACATCTCATTAACTACCACTGTTCATACTACATCTCATTAACTAACCACTGTTCAAACTACATCTCATTAACTACCACTGTTCATACTACATCTCATTAACTACCACTGTTCATACTACATCTCATTAACTACCACTGTTCATACTACATCTCATTAACTACCACTGTTCATACTACATCTCATTAACTACCACTGTTCATACTACATCTCATTAACTAACCACTGTTCATACTACATCTCATTAACTACCACTGTTCATACTACATCTCATTAACTAACCACTGTTCAAACTACATCTCATTAACTACCACTGTTCATACTACATCTCATTAACTACCACTGTTCATACTACATCTCATTAACTACCACTGTTCATACTACATCTCATTAACTACCACTGTTCATACTACATCTCATTAACTACCACTGTTCATACTACATCTCATTAACTAACCACTGTTCAAACTACATCTCATTAACTACCACTGTTCATACTACATCTCATTAACTACCACTGTTCATACTACATCTCATTAACTACCACTGTTCATACTACATCTCATTAACTACCACTGTTCAAACTACATCTCATTAACTACCACTGTTCATACTACATCTCATTAACTAACCACTGTTCAAACTACATCTCATTAACTCCCATTCCATTACATGGTGTGGTACACATTCCATGGCATCACATAATGCGTGCAACACACATAGTGATGTTGTCCTCTGTACTTGGAGGGGTAACAGAGCTCTGGGTCACACTGAGGGACGCCCCTGGTGAATGAATGCCACAGTCATGGCAAAAGCCCTCCTGAATGACCCCAGCAGGAGGGATGTGCCCTCTGTAAATATATATATAGCTACGTGTAGACAGCAGCTACCCTCAGAAGCAAAACTGTCATGCCCGCCCTTGAGGGAGTCTAAGAACAAATGTCTCACGCCACGCTCCATTACTATATACTAGAACTATGAAATACCTTCTAGTTACCTGGATCGCTCGTGATATCTGGTCGACTGTAGGTGTGAATGCTTTTAAAAGGGATAACTCACCACGACAGGAGAATCGGGAGCCATAAGAGAAGTGACCTGGCCATGGTTGGTGGGTGGAAGTCGACGGCCCCGCGTCCTCAACACAGTGTGCGCCTCCTCTGTGGCCCGCCCCAGGGAGAGAGGGAGAGACGGTAGCCTGATGTTTCCCGCCCCCCGAGCTGGGGTGGGTTACTGGCTCACACTCTGAAGAAGAACAACTGGTTGCTGCCAGTGAGGTGGAGCGACTACCTCACGTTTCTTTTTTCTTAATCTGGTCGATATCGTTAGAGGGGAAGGAGTATTAGGGGTAAGTCGTTAGGTCCAGTCGTCACCGATGGCCAATCACAACGAAGGTGTGCGTAAGTTATTACCAGACACAAACGACTTCGAAGGAGTGAAGGGAAAGGGTTCAGAGGAGGAGGAGGAGGTGGTGGTGCTGGTACCTCAAAGGGGGATAACTTGTCTCCTATTTGGTTTTGGCTTTATCAGCGTCCAAGCAGACCCCGCTGGCTGTGTGAGAGGTCTTCAGGAGGACAAGGTCCCACGCCCGATGGAGGACCTGGTGTCTCAAGGCAAGTACTCTTCGTCGTCCACTCCAGAGGACGCCAACTCAAGGGGACGACTCGGGTTAAAAGATTCCAGTCCGGTCGACCGTCGGAGACGAACTGTCGCGCCAAGGATGGAGGGAGGCTGTGGAGGGTCGCCTCGGCGGAGGAGGAGGAGGAGGAGGTGAGGGTAGACGCTCACACGACCCTCCTCCTCCTCCTCCTGCTCCTGCTTCAACGAAGCCTCTGACGTCAGGACTCCATCCATGCCTGGAAGAAATAGAAAAGATGCCCAGTGGTGACGAAGCCCCCAGGCCAGGCCAGGCCAAATATTATCAATCATGTCTGAAGTCCTGGCCGGCGAGAGAGGCATGCGGGTGGATCCTGTAGTTTTTTTTACGATGCCCTTGTTCACCGTCATGTGACGGGTGGTTACAGGTCAGCGGTTGTTAGTGAAGTACGAGGCGGTTGTAGGAGGGGAAGAAGGATGAATATATATATAGCAGGATATGGGCCATCTTGCCTGGGGGGTGAGACACCATCATGATAACATTGTCAATTGGTCGACCTCTCCACCCACACCTCCCCTGGTCATTCAAGATGCGCGTGGAACCTCTCTCTCTCTCTCTCTCTCTCTCTCTCTCTCTCTCTCTCTCTCTCTCTCTCTCTCTCTCTCTCTCTCTCTCTCTCTCTCTCTCTCTCTCTGCTCCCCTTCTCCTCCCTCCCCACACACACAAATTACATCCATCACCTCCTCACAGTTCTGCCTAACACACGTCTTTCTTCTTCCATCATTCCACCACATTTCCACACAATGGTTCCTGCACATTGCCACAATCCTTCGTCGCGGAAAGGAGTTGTGCACGTTTGGTTCCCTGATGATGTGTGGACAGGCCAAGTCAAGCGAGAGAACACACAGATGCCATCAATTTCTTGCAATAAGACTTTTTATTTCTTCCACGTCACTTCCATATGTAGGAAAACAAGAAACGGTTTTCTTTACAAGGGAAAGTTCCTGCCCAAGCAACACATTTCAGGAAACACTACATATATATATATATATATATATATATATATATATATATATATATATATATATATATATATATATATATATTTTTTTTTTTTTTTTTTTTTTTTTTTTTTTTGCTTTGTCGCTGTCTCCCGCGTTTGCGAGGTAGCGCAAGGAAACAGACGAAAGAAATGGCCCAACCCCCCCCCCCATACACATGTATATACATACGTCCTCACACGCAAATACACATACCTACACAGCCTTCCATGGTTTACCCCAGACGCTTCACATGCCTTGATACAATCCACTGACAGCACGTCAACCCCGGTATACCACATCGCTCCAATTCACTCTATTCCTTGCCCTCCTTTCACCCTCCTGCATGTTCAGGCCCCGATCACACAAAATCTTTTTCACTCCATCTTTCCACCTCCAATTTGGTCTCCCTCTTCCCCTCGTTCCCTCCACCTCTGACACATATATTCTCTTGGTCAATCTTTCCTCACTCATTCTCTCCATGTGCCCGAGCCATTTCAAAACACCCTCTTCTGCTCTCTCAACCACGCTCTTTTTATTTCCACACATCTCTCTTACCCTTACGTTACTTACTCGATCAAACCACCTCACACCACACATTGTCCTCAAACATCTCATTTCCAGCACATCTATCCTCCTGCGCACAACTCTATCCATAGCCTACGCCTCGCAACCATACAACATTGTTGGAACCACTATTCCTTCAAACATACCCATTTTTGCTTTCCGAGATAATGTTCTCGACTTCCACACATTCTTTAAGGCTCCCAGAATTTTCGCCCCCTCCCCCACCCTATGATCCACTTCCGCTTCCATGGTTCCATCCGCTGCCAGATCCACTCCCAGATATCTAAAACACTTCACTTCCTCCAGTTTTTCTCCATTCAAACTCACCTCCCAATTGACTTGACCCTCAACCCTACTGTACCTAATAACCTTGCTCTTATTCACATTTACTCTTAACTTTCTTCTTTCACACACTTTACCAAACTCAGTCACCAGCTTCTGCAGTTTCTCACATGAATCAGCCATATATATATGTAGGAATAGGAATATATGTATATATATATGCCGTTTCTGCAATAACCTACAATGCTGTGTTACACCTGCAGAAATACGATCATGTAACGCAATATACTCCACCATTAAAAAAAACATAGCCTCTCTCTCTCTCTCTCTCTCTCTCTCTCTCTCTCTCTCTCTCTCTCTCTCTCTCTCTCTCTCTCTCTCTCTCTCTCCTCCGTCGAGCCAATTCCAACTTATCCGTCTACTCTACATTTTCTTCCAATATATATATATATATATATATATATATATATATATATATATATATATATATATATATATATATATATATATATATATATATATATATATATATATATAAGCATATACGTGAAACACCTGGCAATCAGAATTGTGGAGGAGGGTTCAAATTCAGTGAGAACGTTCGCAGAGCAAACGTTTCACGTCGGGGAGCAAACGTTTGAGGGGCAGAGGAAACATCTGCCAAAAAAAAATGGGGGTAAACAATACCTGAAGTTGTTTACAGTGTAAATTTCTTACATTAATGATCTCAGTATTTATCAACTCAAATTCCATTTAAGTAATATATTGCGATCTTTATGTTTCTCTCATTTCAATATATTTTGTTGGTGGATTATGTACTAAGAACACAAAATGAAAAGAAAAGAGACATATGGACAACCGTTTCAAACTTCGTTTTCCTTTTAACAATATATTCCTCTAACCCCATTTTCTGTAGGAAATGTAAACACTGACCCCATTTTCTGTAAGGAAATGTAAACACTGTGGTTCTGTGCTGAACTGCCCTGTATGGCAAACTTGCTCTAGTGTATTGCTGTTTCCCGCGTCAGCGAGGTAGCGCCAGGAAACAGAGGAAGAACGGCCCATTCATTCATATAAGCATATATATACACAAATGTCCATACACGCACATATGCATACACACTTCAACATATACAAATATACATTCACATACATACACATACACAGACGTATACATATATATATATATATACACTTGTACATATTCATACTTGCTTGCCTTCATCCATTCCTGATGCTACCCCGCCCATCATGAAAACAGCATCGCCACCCCTGCTTCAGCGAGGTAGCGCCAGAAAAACAGACAAAAAGACCACATTCGTTCACACTCCGTCTTTAGCTGTCATGTAATAATGCACCGAAACCACAGCTCCCTTTCCACATCCAGGCCCCACAGAACTTTCCATGGTTTACCCCAGACGCTTCACATGCCCTGCTTCATTCAGTTCAGTGACAGCACGTCGACCCCGGTATACCATATATATATATATATATATATATATATATATATATATATATATATATGAAAGTATGGCGGTGCATGAAGGTGGTATACTGTCAATAAACCTACCATAAAAAGAAAGGTTGTCCTGCAAGAGTGAAATGCTCTCACGAATTTCAAGAGCTGCTTGATGTGGTCAACTCAAAAGTATTGGACTTGAAAAGAACGATGAGGTGACTTCATTCCTCCCTGAACGTCAGATGGGGGAAGCAGGTGAGGCGTTCACTGCCTACGTTAAAGTTGACGACGTATATTGGAAAGTAATTGGAGTAGTGGTGATGGCTATGATTTCGTACCCCCTTTCGCTCTGGTTGTGAACACGTAGCTACATTGCTCTGATGGGTGGGAGGAAAAGCAGACTAGTGACTGAAATCAACAAATTCATTGATAAATCAATAAATAAAGGAAATATCTGTGATAATCATCAATCAATAAAGAACGTATGTATGTATGCTCGAACGCCTTTTCCCGCGTTTACGAGGCAGCGCCACGAAGAGACGAATAACCCATTGTTTTCTACCGTGAAAACGCTTTTGAGATCCAGTCCCTCACATTACCTCATTCCTCTGAAATCCTTCTTTGTGAATCCCTTTCGCATGATGAGCTGATCTTTAAGTGACATTCTAATCCTAATGCATTTACCAATAAGTTCCGGACTTTCTCCAGCTATCATCCAGGATATTTTATTCAAAGTCTCTTTGTTCTCCCTTTTCCCTTACCCTAATCTACTCGTTCCTTGCTCTCATATGTCTTATCAGTTCATTCTTCCCTCTCTCTTAACCTTCTCTCCTTATCTCAGGCTGGACGTACCATGGCCTTACCCTAATCTACTTGCTCCTTGCTTTCATATGCCTTATCAGTTCATTCTTCCTTCTCTCTTAACCTTCTCTCCTTATCTCAGGCTGGGAGTACCATGGCCTTAGTCCAAATTAAGATCTCACAGAACCTCTCTCCACGAAGCCTTGATTTCTGGCCACTGAACTCCGTTTCCCAGAGGTCTTCTTCCCCCATTCTCATCTGCGCCACACGATCCATATCTGAGAAGTGGGGGTGGCGGGGGTGTGTTTCACTGGTTCACGTACCATCGTAATTGTTCTTTCACTGTTATCACTGGATAGTTCTTCTGTGTCTGTAGAAATGCCACTGTTCTGTCCTGTTCTACTCTGGTTACTGTTTCTATTCCCCTATTGCTGTGGATGACTAGTTCCCCGCCTTCACCACTGTCAGTCTCGCCATCTCACACATGACACTTGACAACACGTCCCTCACATAACTCACCCTTCGTCACTCTCTATGTTTTCCTGTGGTGAGTGCGACGGGCGAGCTCTGCTTTGCAGCAAGGTCTCATTATAAGTACTAAGTACAAGGCTCAAGAACAAGGTATTTGGAAAGATATTCATATCAACTCCACTTTTAGAACCTTGTCATAGGTTGAACGTTTTATATTTGACCATCAGGAAATAGATCATGTCTAGTGTCCTTTCATTATATTAGTTTGGGTTTAGATTAGTTAGTCAGTTCAGTTAGCTAATGATACACATTAATTATACCGTGTTGCAAGTTCCTTCACTCTCAAATGCCCTATCAGCAGTACTGATAGATTAGACATCATCTCGGGACATAATGTAGGTACAATCCAAGTCCCTCTGACTAACTGTTTACTCTACCAGAAATAACAGAGGACCCAGCATAATAAACCCAGAGGCACTACTCTCACCACTTTTTGCAGCTTGACCCCAGGCAGCCCAGCCAGTGAATGTTTAAGAAAGCATTGTGACCTTACTCAAAGTTCAGGCCATAGTAAGAACCTCCTGTCATAGAGGCCTGAAATGCCAATCTTTTCGGTCGTCCGAAAGCACATAATCAACCCTTCTATACATATCTTTCACTGAAGCTGTTTACTCTCATCAAGATATGAGTTTCTATGAATGTGTGTTATTCTGTGTGTGTGTGTGTGTGTGTGTGTGTGTGTGTGTGTGTGTGTGTGTGTAATTACCTATTTGTACTACAAGCTGAGGGAGTTTTACATTCGTGGGGTCCCATGTCTTGAATTCATTCTTCCATCATACAACTTTTTAAACTTATGTTTGTTATCTGCGTCCACAGTTTTATCCTTCTATTCATCAACTATTTTGGTACAACAAATATAATTCTTTACGTTTTTGTCTCACAACTTTCCTGCTGTATTTCATCTTATGCTCTGTGTCCAGTTCGCCAAATTGGTTTCAGATCTTGAAGGTTGTGAAGTCACTCCTTACTCTTCTCTCTGCCATGGGGAGACAAATTCAAGGCCTCTACCTCTGGCTCCATGAGAGTCCGATTTCCCCAGCCCGATCACTTTGTGAATGGAATTCCCCCATTGCCAATATTGTACTATCCCAGAGGGGTACGTGTTCTAGTTCATCATACACCAATGTAGATTGTTCTCTCGGTGTTATTATACGTTCTAGTTCATCAAAGTTCTCCCTGGAGGGTTGTATATCATCAACACCATCATACATCTCGTTCCTTTAGTTACGCTTCACATTATGTACTGATCGATTGGGTCATCTACCAATATTTCCCGTCACAAAATTAAGAAGGACAGTCCACCTCCTCCTCTGTCTTCTCTTGCTATCCTTGCTATCATGTATGCCTCATGCCTCTGGGCAGAACAGGTGAGATGTTAACGCTTTAGTTTCGTTCTGCACCTTCAACAATATCAGATGTATCTTTCCCTAATACGGTCCTTAAATTCCAGCTCTCTGCCAATTAGCATTAGTCCACTTTCATTTGTATATACATTTCTTTTAATGTGACGTTTCCATTATTCAGTATTCCTGAACTCTCTGTAATACTGTAGTTCCGTCTGTACTCTTGCCTCATGTGGTGTCTCCGGTTCTTTTGCCTCTCTGACTGTATTCTTTCCCCCCCCCCCCCCGTTTCTCTCTCTCTCTCTCTCTCTCTCTCTCTCTCTCTCTCTCTCTCTCTCTCTCTCTCTCTCTCTCTCTCTCTCTCTCTCTCTCTCTCTCTCTTGGTGTGCCATTACCTATTTGTAATGACGTATTCTTGACTGTATGGGGGGGTAGGGAAGCAGCTTTATACTCGCGTGGCTTCATCTCAAACAAACGCCTTAAAGAGGCTTATTCCAGAGGATGTTTTGGACGAGGCTGTATGGATGGGTGTGTGTGTGTGAGAGGGTCTGGTGTCAGAGCAGAGCGGAAGCCTTACATTTGCAACGCCCCTTCTCTTAAGCTTTCATTTCTCTGACAGTGTTATGTATTTTCCCGCCTAATCTGTGCATCTACTGAGCTTCGTCCATGTGTGTTTGCTGTCTTATGTCTCCGTCGATCTATTCATCTTATTTTCTCTCTGTCTCTTTCTCTTTTGTCCTGGTGACGTGCCTTGGACCAGAGCAGCTCCCTGATTGTTATGTGAGAGCGTGTGTTGTGAGAGGAGGTTGTGTGAGAGTGGGTGTTGTGCGCACAGTGGCCCGGTACACTCTCACTTGTCTCTCATTGTTGTTAGTCCTCCTTTTAATGCAGCAAAGGTCAGGCTCAAGTGGTTGTGCGGGTGGCGTCTGCATTCTTGGAGACAGCGGTGGAGGGAGGTGGTAGAGGAGGAGGAGGAGGGGTGGCAACGAGCGGTGTTGTAGGTGGCGAAGGAAGAGGTAGTGGAAGACAGAGTGTTGGGAGGTGGAGGGAGGGAGGGCAGTGAGGGAGAGAGTGTTGGGAGGTGGAGGGAGGGAGGGCAGTGAGGGAGAGAGTGTTGGGAGGTGGAGGGAGGGAGGGCAGTGAGGGAATGAGTGTTGGATGGTGGAGGAAGGGAGGGCAGTGAGGGAGAGAGTGTTGGAAGTGGAAGTTATTTGGAGGTAAGGCTAATGAATGGTGAAAGGGTGTGTGTAAGTGGTGGATGGGTGTGTGTAAGTAGTGGATAGGTGTGTTAAAGTAGTGAAAGAGTGTGTGTAAGTGGTGGAAGGGTGTGTTTAAGTAGAAGAAGGATATGTGTAAGTGGTGGCAGAGGGTGTGTGTAAGTGGTGGAAGGGTGTGTTTCATTAGTAGAAGGATATGTACAAATGGTGGCTAGGTGTATGTAAGTGGTGGAAGGTTGTGTTTAAGCAGAAGGATATGCATAATTGGTGGCAGGGTGTGTGTAAGTGGTGGAAGCATGCTTATAAGTGGTGGAAGGATGTATAAAAGTGGTGTAAAGGTTCTGTGTAATTGCTTGGATGGGTTGTTTGCCCCCTTAAACAAAACTGGAAGTCTTTCTCTTGATCAACAGAGAGAAAACGAAGCTTTCTCTCGAACACCAACGAAAAACTAGACCTGTTTTTTCCTCAATGAACAGACGAGTGGTGCAGCCTCGCGATGAACATTACCCCAGAGATAACAAGTTCTCGCTGGAGAACAGAGAACAGGTGAAGGCTTCACCTTCCCTGGTATTAAAGACAGCTGACAGGGGAGGGAGCAGAGTCGATGTTGTCTTTGTATGCAGTGGAAGGCACAACGGTACACTAGGTCGGGTACAGCAGACAGATACAAGTACGACGGTACACCAGATGAGGTACGATGGTACACCAGGTGAGGTATACCAGCCAGATGCAGGTACGACGGTACACCAGGTGAGGTATACCAGCCAAATACAGGTACGACGGTACACCAGGGTGGGGGTACACCAGCCAAATACAGGTACGACGGTACACCAGGGTGGGGGTACACCAGCCAAATGCAGGTACGACGGTACACCAGGATGGCTGAAGCTTTCCTCCTGGGTAACGAAGGATGGCTGAAGCCCTTTGTCCACGGGTAACTAGAGAGTTACTGAAGCCTTCGTCGTAAGAAATATTGGGAGGGAAGGGGGAAATAAAGGCTTCTTGTTGACCCCCAGAGAAAATTGAAGCCTTCCCCGTAAACAGTGTTTGGGAGGTCGAGGCTGCCTGGTCAACGGACATATGACTTTCATCATCAACTTTTTTGAATCAGCTTAGAATTAAAGCTTTCTGTTGGAGCTGTAAGGGGTCGCCCTTGAGCGATGAAGGGGACCTGAAACCATCCTCTTGAGTGATGAAGGAGACCTGAAACCATCCTTTGGAGAGGTCAAGAGCGGCTGAGGCTTCCCACTGCCATCCTACAGACCAAATAGAAAAGTTTCACCTTCTCTCTCTCTCTCTCTCTCTCTCTCTCTCTCTCTCTCTCTCTCTCTCTCTCTCTCTCTCTCTCTCTCGGAAACGTACACCGGTAAGTTCCTTCCTCAACAGGAGGACAAGAGATGATGAAACTTTCCCAGATGCAGGCTAGAGATAGAGAGAGGTTCCCTGTTAACCCGTTTTCAGCAACAGAAAACGGGGTGTAGCTCTCAAGAGGCACCGACAACCTCTAGTTTGAAGGGTAGGGAAGGGGCTAGTGTCTCTCTCCCCTCCCCCCTTCCCTTCTACATCCCCTATAACACTAGAGAGCCCTGTTGCCTCACAATGAGGGCTGGGGAGGGGAGGGAATGGGAAGGGGAATGGGAGAGGAGAGAGGAGAGAGAGAGAGAGGAGGAGGAAAATGGAGGGGCGGGTAGGTTGGTTACGTCAAGACACTAGCGTTTGGCCTCCTCCC
The DNA here is from genome assembly GCF_036320965.1 of Panulirus ornatus. Classification (NCBI taxonomy): domain Eukaryota; kingdom Metazoa; phylum Arthropoda; class Malacostraca; order Decapoda; family Palinuridae; genus Panulirus; species Panulirus ornatus. The sequence goes on from NC_092265.1 coordinate 21,968,254, forward strand.
CTCATCCTGTAAATGTAAACATGTAAGATAATGCGCTTATCACTGAAGTAGGGGGGGGGGGGATGAATGTACTCAACCCTCGCAGGTGTCTCGATGACGTCAAAGAAAACGGAGGCTGGGGGCCGTGGGGAGCTGGGAAGCGACGCGCGCAGCCCCCAGAATAATTTCATTAACTCCAACTGTTGTTGTCGTCGTGAGAAATGGGGTGAGGGGTGATGGGGGGAATGGGCGTTGTGTTAAATGCAGTCCCTGTGTTAAGCTGTGCTAACTCTTGCACAAACAAAGTCAGGCTATTTAAAACGCTGAAGACCAGGAAAAACACTGCATTGAAAATGTCGTGTCGTCGACCATTTTTTACGTTAGCTTCTTTTTTTTTTCTTTTTTACATTTTTTGTTGTATTTTACGGCTTGCAAGTACTTGAAGATGTCACATGCACACACACACACACACACACACACACACACACACACACACACACACACACACACACACACACACAGACGCTCACACACACATACACACACACACACACACACACACACACACACACACACACACATACACACACACACAGACACTCACACACACATACACACACACACACACACACACACACACATACACACACACACACTCACACACACACACACACACACACACACACACACACACACACACACACTCACACACACACACACACACACACACACACACACACACGCACACTATATATATATATATATATATATATATATATATATATATATATATATATATATATATATATATATACACACACACACACATATACAGACGCGCTGGATACTAACGTGTATAACACTAACGCCATCTATTGAGCTGGTGCTCAACATTCCTCATAGGGGAAGGGAATGTTCCATGTCATCATCATCATCATCCCCCATCAGCTGGATCACGCACGTCTGTTTACAGGAAAAGTGGTACATTCACAATTCACTCCTTTTTTCTCCTTTGTGGTTTGTAGCTGATGGATATAAATAGTAATGAGCAGTTAAGGTTTAATTGGCCACTCGTCCCGATGCCTTGAATGTCCAATGAGAGTAAGTAGGAAGTGAATGTCAGGAGAATTTCTTGAATGAACTGAAGACGAGTTAGAGAAGCGACATGACAGGGATGTTGGTTCGTATCCATGGAAGGTAAAGAGAGTGGGGTCCCTAACAGACCCCCCTAGTGCTGGGGGGGGACCACCACTGCTGTTTCTCGTTCGCCTTGTGACGTATGAATGACGCACGAGGCAAATTAGGGTGCCTGCTGTGACGTCATTCGGAGGGCTACAGCAATCACCAGACAGCGTCATTTAGATATAGCAATCACCGAACAACGCAACCCAGATAGATATAGCAATCCCCAGACCACGTCACCCAGTTAGACATAGCAATCACCAAATAGATAGCAGAGCCAAAACACTGCAAGTTGGTGGAGATAAAAAGGACTGAACACAGAACAGAATATTCCAATCATGTTAGAGCGATCAAGCAAGACAGCCTCTAATGACAAGGACTTAGAAGTGGTCATTCTAACTTGGTACCATCAGGTCAATCAAGGCTCACGTGAGAGGCAGCCAAAAAAAAAAAAAAAAATCAATAAATATCATCAAATAAAGATGTTGAGTCAAGTAGATTGGACCCAAAGTAGGAGTTTTATAAGTAGTTTATTCGCCTGGGTTGAATATAGGCATAGAGCTGCTCGAGAAGGTCCATAGGAATGCGCAGTGTGACGTCAGAATTGCCGAGAGTGAGTTAACGAGGAGGTGAGAGGGAGAGAGGGAGAGGGAAAGGGGGGAAATAGCCCTTAAACGACCCATCCCCTACAGGGAATGGGGTCAAGAGAACTACCTTCACATTCCTCAGGAGCCGTTGATGACCTGGCTAGGCAAATTGGCCATGAACTAACCTATTTAAACACCCCAGCGGCTCACGGGACATACATACATACATACATACATACGTACGTACATACATACATACGTACGTACATACATACAGTGGGAGCTTGGATGATCCTACGATCACCTACAGTTCCTGTTGTGTTCCCTTCCTTTGATTGGTGGTTGGAACTTGACCTCGGCGACCCTAAATGACCTCGACAGCATAGGCCTAAAGCCTGATTAGCCAACACACCTTGTCCTTCTCTCTCCCCTAACTACCTCGTCTCTACCTAAGACTCGAGAGAAATTCTTATGTCCTCAAATGGAGGGAAATTTGTGGGTAAGGATGTAGTCCACGCTAACAATCCTCATATGGTTCCTTCAGCAAAGGACAGATTGTAAACAAGTTTTTCAAATTTCAGAGGGACCAGGGCCCACCAGAAGGCCCAGAATGCAACTGAGGAAAAAGGTGAATTATATGATATCGTGAGGTGGCAGAAGAAATGTGAGGTCATTAGTATTAAGTGGTTCATTCCGTCTTCTTATCACGTCCATTCTGGTATTTCCGGTCCGTTCCTGCAGGAATGATAATGTGTGAAGGAATTGTAAGTATATGACGTAGGTCCCAAGAATCTAAAATACCCTCCTCATATGGGAAATTAGGTGATCACACACACACACACACACACACACACACACACATACACACACATACACACACACACACACACACACACACACGGGACTAAGCATGACCGAATGGGTTCGAATCCTAGTAAAGCGGCTGTCGGCCCACACCCAGCCCAGATGTTCATCCTTCCTTCGAGGCTGGTTGGTAAATGGAGAACTGGTTTAGGTTGGTGTGTGTGTGTATATATATATATATATATATATATATATATATATATATATATATATATATATATATATATATATATATATATACGAATACAGTGCATATGGATGCACACTGTCATAGAACACATAACACTCTCCAACAGCCAGGGTTCGAACCCATGATTACAAGTAATTGAATAGTCATAACCCTCTCAGAAATGATTATAGCCTATCCGTTAGCGTTCCCGACTACCATGCAAAAGGTCCCGAGTTCGAATCCTGGCTGTTGGAGGGTATTATGTGTTTTTTATGACAGTGCGCGTTCATATGCGCTATATTCGTGTTCATATACCTCCACTTTAGTGCAGGAAGGTTCTGTGAAAAGCTAACTGCTGGTAATGTACTCCTGATGTGATTTGACCGATGTAGACCCCGTTGCTCATGGATGTGAGACGAAGGGTATTCGATGAACTGTAACCCGATAGTCATTTGTCTCTTAAGGGTGATCATATCCTATCCGTTAGCGTTCCCTCCTACCACGCTGAAGGTCTTGGGTTCGAATCCTGGATGTCAGAGGACAATAAACGAAGAAATTCAAGAATGAGCCATGAAGACTAGGCTCCCCACCGGCAGTAATCTGTGCTGGAAAATGTGGCAACCCTACTACCTCCCTAAATACGATGTGGCAACTCAGCTCCCACATTCATGTGGTCTCATTGAGTAAATTATAACAGAAGTATTTGACCCATATGACACTGAGGATGACTTCTCTTCTGCTCAGGCATGAACTTTGGCTCTTACTGACCGAAGAAACAAGGCCAATGCAACCGGAGATGACACGAGTTGCCAGCTATACATATAAAAACTGGGCATTTGCGGGCAGGTTAACCAACACACACACACACACGCACACACACACACACACACACACACAGTCCGTGTGTATGTATGTTGCTATGTACGTCCTAATTAAGCATATAAGTAACCAAAAGCTCTTAAGTTCCATTTGATTGAGTTACAAGTTTGACCATTTGTTTTTTAATTACTGGACATGTGTCCATGTGATACAATAATGATTATAGGTTATTTTTGACGCCAAAAAAAAAGAAAGAAGAATTCTTGTGTTCAGCTTTCTCGTTCTTTCAACTGTGTGACTGAATGGATGACCAATTCATGCACTCAGTCCCTGTTACAGTGGCTAGCTGACTGAACTGAAACCTTGTGAGATTTATTACTTACACACTGAAGATATACATGTGACATTTAGGTAGCCAAAGTGAAATTCCTACGTTCATCCATGAAATAGATACAACCACATCTACGTAGCCATTTAGAACGACCCTACCATATCTAAGCTATGATAGACGAACCTCATTTATCTCTAGGGTGAGGCTTGTCTTATCTATGCTATCAAAAGAGTACACCCACATAGAACTCAAATGTTTATACTTTGAGATTTAAACCTGAGTAAACTTAAACTAGTTTTAAAGATAGGAAAAAAAGTTGTCTGTGGCCAAAGTTATGCTCTTTGTTGACTATATTTTCCGATGGCTGCCTCTCGACATTTGACTGCCTCTCCGATAGCTGCCTCCCCGCAGTTGACTGCCTCTCCACACATGAGACTGCCTCTCCACAGTTGATTGCCTCTCCACACATGAGACTGCCTCTCCACAGTTGACTACCTCTCCACAGTTGATTGCTTCCCCACAGTTGATTGCCTCTCTTCAGGTGACTGCCTCTCCACAGTTGACTGCCTCTCCACAGTTGACTGCCTCTCTGCAGACGGCCTGCCTCAACCACAGTTGGCGTGCCTCTCCACCACAAGCAGCGTCACACCCCACAGCTCCACATCCCACCACACACCCTTCAAACCTCGTAAGTCTCATTCCTATTCAACTCATCCCCATCATTATCATTATCATCATCATCATCATCATCATCATCATTATCATCATCATCATCATCATTATCATCATTTTCCCTCCACACTGTAACTCAAGAATCAGCCAGGATATGCCACAGTAACACAAGAACCCAAAAGATATATATATATATATGTGCTGCAGTAACTCAAAAAAATCAACCAGGATATGCTACAGTAACTCAAGAACCCAAAAGATATATATGTTGCAGTATCTCAAGAAACAACTAAGATATACTTCGGCAGCTCGAGAACCAACCAGAAATGTACTGCACCAACTCGAGAGCCAGCCAGATATATGCTGAAGTAACTTAAGAACCAAGCAAGGTATACTGCGTTTAGTGCCCCTTAGCTATATCATCTATCGCGTCTTTTTATCCATATCAGTAACTATAATCTATTGAATATATGAGATAAAGATACATAATATCATGTTAGCCACAGAAATGAAGTTAGAATACCATCCTAGCTTTTCTTTTCTTTTTCAAATGCCATAATACAATTATCAACATTTTGGAAGGTCATAATACCAGAGCTTGGGAGGGAGGAGGATTACCAGAGGATCTAATCGCACTAATGCCTCCTCCGCATCCAACACTATATACACACACACACAAGCTTTTAGGAGATTCTGAATAGACTCAAAAATCTAAGATGGCCTTCATAAACTCCAGCGTATTACTATCTCCGTTCGATGACCTCTTTAAATGTTGGAACTGCGTATTTGGCGCCAATTTAAAGCACATTTGACCAAACTATCGATGTTTTTTTGTTTTTTTTAACCTTTCTTTCCTGGCCCACTTTGCGAATATCTTGTTATTGTGCAAAGAAGATATGATAGTGGATCTTTGTTCCTATTGTTCAATACAACACCAGCCAGTAGCAATATTAGGATATTCTTTCCGCAACCTAGCATAATCTAACCTAGGAAAGCCTAACCTAACCTAACCTAAACTAGTAAATTCTAACCTTCTTCTTCCTCTTCTTCTTCTTCTTCTTCTCCTCCTCCTCCTCCTCCTTCTTCCTCCTCTCTCTCTCTCCTCTCTCTCTCTCTCTCTCTCTCTCTCTCTCTCTCTCTCTCTCTATATATATATATATATATATATATATATATATATATATATATATATATATATATATATATATATAGCCTTGGGGATAGGGGAGAAAGAATACTTCCCACGTATTCCCTGCGTGTCGTAGAAGGCGACTAAATGGGGAGGGAGCGGGGGCTGGAAATCCTCCCCTTTCATTATTTTTTTTTAATTTTCCAAAAGAAGGAACAGAGAAGGGGGCCAGGTGAGGATATTCCCTCAAAGGCCCAGTTCTCTGTTCTTAACGCTACCTCGCTAACGCGGGAAATGGCGAATAGTTTGAAAGGAAATGAAATATATATATATATATATATATATATATATATATATATATATATATATATATATATATATATATATATATATATATATATATATATATAAGAGGGACGGGGATGGTATGGAAATCCTCCCCTCCTGAATTACGACCTTGCAAAAGCTGTCTTATTCCCGACGCTACCTCGCTAACGATGGGAAACAGCGAACAAGCATAAAACATTCATTAGTTTATATATTCTAGAATATTTATCTTCCATGTATTCTATATCCCTTTGGTATATACCCTATGAATATTCATCCATATATGTCTTCTTAAAATGGGCGTAGAATATCCGGCTTTTAAATCTATCCTCATTAAACGCGTGTAGTCCCCATCTCTCGTACGCATGTAGTCCCCATCTCTCATACGCATTCTGTCCTTATCATATCACCTCTTTTCCTTCTATTATCAAGCGTCTCTTCGTCCTTACGCTGTTCATACGCACGATCTCGTTGCCTTCACCTCTCGTGACGCAGTTCCTATTTCTTCGTTGTATGTCATGTACTCAGGGCCAGCCCTTAGACTTTCAGGGCCAGCCCTTAGACTTTCAGGGCCAGCCCTTAGGCTTTCAGGGCTTCTGGGCTCCTCATTTCGGGCCCCTTCATCCCTTAAAGTCCTCCCCCTCCCTTCCACCCACATCCCTAAATCACGAGTACTAAGTGAGGGAGGGAAGGGCCAGGGTCATGCCATCCGAATTAGAAAATTTAGAAATTTAGAAATCTAGGGGTGTTGTCTGCGATGGCGTTCTCTGCTTTCTGAAAGTTGCCATTTAACTGTGGGGACTTAAGGGGTCCCCTTAGGGGTCGAAGCCCTATATTCTGAGCGTTATAGGGCGTCCAGGGCGTATTAGGAAGGGCAGGCCCTGCCTGTATTGTCTGCACTGTAAGAATATTTCTTTTTATATATATTGCAGTAAAGTCTTTCACAGTCTAGTACTAGTATGTGGGTGTGTGTGTGTGTGAGTGTGTGTGTCTTTGTGAGGGACCAATTGTGTGTTCGTCTTTTTTTATCTCCATTCACTTTGCTCTTGTCTTCTGTATAAGGTCTTTTCTTACCTAATTATAATTATGATTTTTACCTAATTATAATCATTATTACCTGACAAGGTCTTTTTTACCTAATTATACCCCCAATGTTCTCTATTTTATTTTATTTTATTTTTTCCAAATTAGGCAATTCGAAAAGTTTAGTTATTCCGGAAATATTAAGAGAAAACGAGATCAAAATTAAGCTTTAAAGAAAATGAAATATTTGGATGGGTATCTTAAGTTTTGGATTCAAAAATACATGACCAATATATTAACAGTTAGAATACAGTTAATTTTAGTGTTTGTTATCAGTTATATGGTTATGTTTAAATGAAATTACTATTTCACTGTCAAAATAAGAAATTCTATCTTTACTTCTATTGTTTCAAATAAAAAATGCAATTTAGAATGTCAATAAGGTGCTCACGACAGTAAATATATATACAAATTACTATAATTTAAATATTTGTATCTAAATTTGTCCTTTTTTTGCATTTTCACCGAAATATATGCAATCGCAAGATACTGAGAAATAGATCTTATTATAAAATATCTTTCATCTTGGACTGCATTTTAAGGAGAAAGTTGCAATGGCGGACCAGGGTCTCAGCACCTCGACTTATGTTCTTCTGTCGAGGCTGCCCATAACATGGCGACTTTCTGATTGACGGCGGTCAGCACATGTCGTCCTGTGATGCGAGAGTGAGCAGTTGATGCTTCTGATAAGATTGATAAGAAATAGATAACGAAAAAAATATTGTAGATAGATATTATATGTATGTGTCCTGAATATCCGTTCCGTGAAACGAGGGATTTCGCTCCGGATGCTGAAACCGTTTTTCACTATAGGTAAAAAAAAAAAAAAAAACAATAGATCTTCATAATTCCAAAGCTATTATTATATCATCCAAATAAGAGATAAAAAAAAAATTCAGCTGTTTCACAGACATAAAATCTAATGTGAAATTTCCTACATTTAAAAAAAAATGAAAAAAAAAATAGCCAAATTTTTTTTCGGCCATAAGGATTCTGCGCTCCATTGACCCTGTCTGACTGGCTCTATCGCGATTCTGAAAAAAAAATAGATATAAATGATTCAATTTGAAAAATAGATCAACGACAACTTTTTTTTTACAGAATCATTCGACAAGTGAATATTAAAAAAAAAAAGGTAAACAACAGGTGTATGTCAAGCAGTTCAAGAATGCTAAGGTCAGAAGACCTTCAAGGTCATTTTGTTAAAAGAAATCCAAAGAAACTAAAAATTTGAACACCTTCTTCAGAGCTCAAGATACGTCTCGGTTTGGACCATACGTATATATATGACCCTGGCAGAGATGTTGATATCTACAGCGCATTTTATAATTCGCTGAAAAAAAACAGTCGCAATTCTCCAAACCCAAAATATTGATCACCATGTTTGGGAAGAGCCAGCCATGGATCTAATGCTCTTCCTAGGTAATAATTTCTTTGTCAGCTACTATATATGTCTTCAAAGATTATCATCATCAATATCAGTATTATTATTATCACTATCAACATTATTATTGTTATTCATGACTTTTATGGATTTATACACTCCAGGTATATGTTAAATATAAAGAAATCCTTCTGGATCTAAGTCCTTGGTTTATAATAGCCATAATTATTGAAATAAAACTGCGATAAACGGTCGAATAATTAAAAAAGAATAGAAAATGATCATGTATATTGATTTTCACTTGGAGCAGTGTTTTACCTTTATCAATACTTCTGCATCTTTGCCAGAAAAGATTTATGTCTCGTAGGGACTGATCAGTAACCAAATGATGCATTCTAGATGATTATGATGTAAATGTGTAATTATGAATGTGTTTGAAATTATTACAAAGAAATGTTTATCATGTACACAACAGTTTCTTCAAAAAGGCGGAATTAATATTGAATGTGGATTATTGTGAGATATTACACATTTCTAAGAAAAAAACCATTTCGTAAGATTTGATCTCTATGTGGAATAAAACTTTCAATTTTTTTCTTAGGCTTCCCAAAAACCCAAATGATAATCAATACACAATAGTCACCCTAGACCTTTCGGTCAAAACGTTTTCTGTGATGAATATGGCACTTTTCGCAAACGTATGTAGCAAAATGAGTGAAATAATGTGTAATATCATTAAATTACTAAATTTCCATCTTCATAAATTCATACGGTGGCTCAAGATATGTATAATAACTTGATATACCCATATATAATTCATTTTAGCTGGAGGTGCGTGTCATAGTCGCCGCTATGCTGTACTGAGCTGCGTTTCATCTCCCCTTTCTGTTGTCAGGCGTGGCGTCAGTACGACAACATGGATCAGGTATGTTATTTTATCCGGATTTCTCCTCTTTAACGCGGACTGGTGTAGGAAGGAAAGTGGATTGGAACAATTTAAACTTGCTGTAGCACCGAATTTGCATAATTAACATTAATTAATGGGTTAGATAGAAGAAGAATTGGTAAATGTCTGGCTGGAGGCCGAGATCACGTGTGGCGATGCCGTAAACCTGTGTTGATGAAAAGCTGGTCCGGTTTTATATATTTAATATGGGTATAATAGGAGGAGGTAGGCATAATTGACTAGCTTATTGACCCATCAATACTAAGGGTACATCAAACCTATTAGCATAACAGCATTACTGTTATATATTTTCGATTGTTTTTCTCATAGTATACTCAATGCGTAAGATAGATATATATATATATATATATATATATATATATATATATATATATATATATATATATATATATATATAATCCCTGGGGATAGGGGAGAAAGAATACTTCCCACGTATTCCCTGCGTGTCGTAGAAGGCGACTAAAAGGGGAGGGAGCGGGGGGCTGGAAATCCTCCCCTCTCAATTTTTTTTAATTTTCCAAAAGAAGGAACAGAGAAGGGGGCCAGGTGAGGATATTCCCTTAGTGGCCCAGTTCTCTGTTCTTAACGCTACCTCGCTAACGCGGGAAATGGCGAATAGTTTGAAAAAAAAAAAAAAAATATATATATATATATATATATATATATATATATATATATATATATATATATATCGTCGGTTATGCTCATGGTTTTTGATCATCATAAGTAACCAGGTGAAAGAAAACCTTACATAGATAACTCAGTTCCAGTTTAGGGGCACCACAGACCATCACACTGAATGACCTCGCTGTTCAGCCCCTCAGTACTGTACTTTAGCTTAGGGTGTGATGTGGCGCTGAACATTTAAGTCATAAATTGCTGTTAAATCCGTTATAAATGCTCAGCACTTCGAGAAGTGGTCAAAGAATACAGTAAAATTGAGCAGTAGGGTAAAGCATTTTTTTCAATCAGGGTTGTTCGATAAAATGATTGTTGTGAGAGTTATATATATATATATATATATATATATATATATATATATATATATATATATATATATATCAGGAAATAAAGTGGAATTAAAGTTATTAACACTTAAGAAAATCAACAGAATCCATTTAAACTTTATGAAAATGGTTCAAGTCTCTGAAGAGAAAAAGATGCAACTGGGGATTGCATAGTTGCTTGTTACTTGACCCCTGTTACCACAGACCTGTTTCTGGATTGTGGTTGTGATTAGCACAGTTCAGCTTGACTATTGAACTTTTAAGAGAAATCTTGACTATTATGGAGATGAGGTTTCAATGAGTTTTTTAATTTTTTTATTTACAAATGATTACTCTTTTCTATAAGGTTCTCCTTAAACCATAAAATCCACTGAAATATAATAGGTTGGTGAAATGTTGATAATTGCAAGAGACCCAGTCAGCTAATGTGTCAAGAATAGCCGTTTGCTTGACTGAGTTTTTATGATTAGTCTCATAATCTTCGTCCCAATGATGTGACCCCATACTTCTTAGTCGTCTGAAAAATATTTTTCATTTAGTGGCAATTTTATTTTCTATTTTGAAATACAAGAATATCATAAAGAACAAATTTGCTAAGAAACATGATATAAGCCTCAGCTTACTCTGAGAGAAGCAACAAATTCTGAATTCCTGGTTTGACATTTTTTTTTTTTATATGTATGTTAAGCCAAGTCTTGTTTTGCATCCCTTGTAAAAGAAGGAGCATCAACTAAAGTTTATAATGCACTTCTCATTTTGTTAATTCATGTGCCTATGTTTTGAGTGAATTTTATATGCAAAAAGATACTTGATTTTATGTATGATTAACCCTTCCATGCATTAAAGGGTTCTCAGTTTTGATTGAATGCTTTGGTAATGATATATTTAGGGATATACTTGGTTCCATACATCATATTGCTATGTAAATTAGATGAACAGTCTCAGGTTTTAGGATGAAAGGAAGGTGATTGATCTTCAAGTCAGAATGTAGATTGTCCTTTCTAATCCCCAGGTGATGTACATCCTGTTGCTTTGGGTTTCGCTTATGGACTATAGTAATATGTTTTGTACCATTACCCTTGTTCTATAATTAGTACAGGGTGGGAGACAAGACATAACATTTGTTTGTTTACTGAATGTAGAATAGTGCGATCGCAACATTTATTGGTGAATGTACATGTTTGTAAAACGTTAAGTGGTAAGAGTAAAACATTAAGTTGTAAGATATATACTAATATGGAAAGAGGTTTTATATCATGCTACAAGCAATCTTAAAAACTGTGCTTGTAAACTAAGAAATATATCAAGTGACAGTCATTCCTTGCGCTACCTCGCTAACATGGGTGACAGCAACAAAGTATAATAAGAAAATATATATATATATATATATATATATATATATATATATATATGTTATTACTTTGGACATGCGGAGAAAATGAGTGAGGAAAGGTTGAAAGAAAGGATGTACGTGACAGGTGGAGGGAACTAGAACTTGGATACTAAATTGGAGATGGAAGGTTGGAGTGAATAAAGATTTTTAGTGATGGGGGCCTGAACATGCACAAGGGTGAAAGGCATGCATGGAATAATGAATTGGAACAATGTGGTATACTTGGGTCAACTTTCTGTCAGTGGACTGAAAAGGGCATGTGAAACGTCCAGGGTAAACCATGGAAAGGTCCTTGGAGCCTGGATGTGGATAGGAAGCTGTGGTATTGGCGCATTACACATGACAGCTAGAGATTGAGGGTGAATGGATGTGACCTTTCTTTGTCTGTTGTCTGGTGCTACCTCTCTGACATGAGGGAGCCATTGGGTGTGGGAGGAAAGGAGAATGTGTATGTTATCTCATTTCTTTTCCTTCGTGCATTTGTGCTTCCTTTGGGGCAGGGTGGCATCAGGATGGATGAAGGTGAGCAAGTATGGATGTGCACATGTGTATATATGTATGTGTATGTATATATATATATCTATGTTTATATAGGTACATGTACATGTAGTGTTTATGCATATATATGTATATACATCCCTGGAGATAGGTGAGAAAGAATACTTCCCACATATTTCCTGTGTGTTGTAGAAAGTGATTAAAAGGGGAGGGAGCAGGGGGCTTGAAATCCTCCCCTCCCGTCTTACTTTTCCAAAAGAAGGAACAGAGAAGGGGCCAAGTGAGGATATTCCCTCTTAAGGCTCAGTCCTCTTGTTCTTTATGCTACCTCGCTGGTGCGGGAAGTGGCGAATATGTATGAAAAGAAATGTGTGATTGAATGGATGTCTTTCTTCATATGTTTCCTAGCGCCACCTTGCTAACGCGGGAAGTTATGAAAGAATAAAAGTTATAAAAAACTACTTGCTCATTTTATCTCTTTTAATGCTTCAAAATGCATACTGCTTGTAGCTGATTAAGATTAATGTAATTGGACTGATCAGAATTCCTCAGCAGTTGTTAAAGATTGGCAGTCACCAATATTTGAAAGGATGGAGGTGGTAATAAACACTTCTTAGAAGATTGTGCTAATGCCAGCATACCTTAAAAGTATGGGAAGGTAAATTAGAATAATGCAGATTTTTAATCGCTAGATAATCAGTTGTGGAATTTTATGGGAAAGAAGTTTGCTCAAATTAATCATTTCTGTCTACTTTTTATGCAGTTAGTTTTTGATAACATCATCTGGTTTGTCAATTGGTGAAGGTTGACAGCAGTCATTGTGTGGTGCTTCATATTCATTTAGTACTTAAATGTATGAAGTTACCCCTGCTATCCTTCACACTTATTTGCTTCCTGCCTCCCCCAGTTCCACTCTTGTTTCTTTACCTATGATTTTATCATTACCTTTACATTCTCATTCACTTTTTCTGTTTCCCCAGTATCTCTTTGACCCCACTTCCCTGCTCCCTCTTCTCTGCCCTACTACCCTCTTTCCTCCCAACTTTTTTCACGCTACCTTGCAATTATCCCTGAAAGTCAGTCTTTCATGAATGCTGTTTAATTTCATCTCTTAAGAGACTGGCTGGGACCTTATTGTTTGCTGAGATATGATTCATAAATGAATTTTTATGTTAACAAATATATGGACTTTATTTTTTGTCATTTTTCATATTCAAAGTAAGTTATATATGTTTTTCCTCCATTTTTCAAGGGAAGCTGCTGCTGGAAATGCATCTGTTTGTAGAAGTTCCAATCATCGTCACAGGGGATTTGCAAATGATAGATGCTTTTGATTATTAAGGGGTTCTAAAACTTAGATCATGTAAAAAAATCTCTTAATGCAGTTTGTTAGAGTAGATGAGCTAGTATTAACCTAACAGGTTATTACAGAGTGAGCGAGCCTTCCAGAAGCAACCTCTTGTTTTCCTGAACCGAAAGAAGGTTCTGGGAAAGAGGCCACGTGGCTTAAGGTACACTCGGCAGGTGGGACTTGGATTCAAGGCCCCCCGCGAGGTAAGCAGGCATCCAGCAAATGGTAGCCTCTGTAGGAGGCAACCACTAGCAGGCATGCTGGCTTAGGCCTGTTTGCATTATCTGGTTGTTCCCAGCCCCTCCCAACCTACTTAACCTCTCTCCCCTCACAACCATCACAAGTGCCAAAGCTGGTCCCTGGCACACTCCGATTCACCTGAGTGTTTTGTGGGAAGTCTCTGTCACAGGAGGAGGAACACTGATGACAACAGAGGAATTTATTTGTTTGGAGTAGCTACTTTGTGTGTGAAAATATGTACCCAGAAATCCTTGTGCATTATCATTGTTCTTTCTCTGTAGTGAGAGTTCCTTTTGTCTTTTCCTGCATGATGTGTGTAACCTTTAACATCGGCACCTTGCATGGTTGTTCCAGACCGAGAAGGCTTTCCAGAAGCAGCCTACAGTCTTCCTTAACAGCAAGGGAGTCAAGGAGAAGGGAAGCAAAGCTAAGCGCTATTTGCGCAAAGTTGGCCTGGGCTTCAAGACTCCCCGTGAGGTAGTGATAATAGTGACTTGTTTCTTAAAAATTTTCAAAAGTAATTTTATGTTCACTGACCATCATGCTTGCCTCCATATGGGTAGCTGTAGTTGACCAGCTTGGAAGTAATATTTGCAGTTTTCTCCAATGTGGTTTTAACTTAAAGACCTTTTTCTTGGGAATTGTTTTAGGTAGTCATATTAAGGTGGTTCTCAGTTTACAGTGATTTCAAAATTGTTTTGAACTTTGAGGACTTAAATGTGAATTAGTGCTTAGTGTTCATGTTCAGTTTTGAGAGTGCCCAGAAATGAAAGAATAATTAAGTGGTGCTATGAGAGCCTTGGTAAATGAGAGGTTGGATTTGAAATGAGAAGCTTTCATGAATGGAAGTACTCCAGTTTATCAGTGGATGTAGCACTAATTTTCAAGGAAGTGATGTGTGAGAAATTATAGGGACTGAAATAATAAGAGATATAGTTGGAGTTGTAAAAATATATAATGGAAATAATTGAGTTACATAGTTAGGTTGTAGGACTGAAGCTGTAATGAGATATGATCAGTATGTATTGTAGGTGGTAGGGTAATATGAAAATTGGTTTACAGGTAAGGAGTAGAAATAGATCATAAGTTGTTAATGAATAATGTAATGTCTCATACTAGGTCAGGAATATCTGCTAATAGTATTTGATGGAAGTGACTGTGAATGACATTAGTAGAGAGGGAACATAAAGAACGTAAAGCAGAGTATAGGCAAATAAGTGGTGGTTTAGTAAGGTAATTTTATATTTAGATCAAATTAATGCTTTTGGAAACAACAAATTTATGTAGAATTTTTGGTTTATGAGAAGAAGATAAAGAGTTAGTAAGAATGGACGTCTGGAAATTCTGACTTATGAATGCAGTTAGAAGCTTTAATGAAGAAAACATTGGTTGTCTTTGAGGAAAATTATGAATGAGTAGTTTAATATGAATATAGGGGTTCAGCAAGACTATGTTAGGTACATTTTTAAGAGATTATTAGTGATGGTAGGATGAGAATAGATATAAACTATGATGGTGCAGACTGGAAGCTACAACAGTTATAGGTTGCAGATAGTGGAGCTCCACCATATGAATCAGATGAGTTGAATTACTCGGCAGAATGTCATAAGTTTTTGTAGGGGACATTGAAAGTCCAGAAATAGCAGGTGTCTTGTTTTTAAAGAGAAGTTGTGATGAAGTGTGTAACATGATAATGAGAAGGGGTGGTAGTAGGAAAGCTATGATCAAACAGTCCTGTTAAGTAAAATAACTAGATATGCTGTTTGACTTATGGTTAATTTGGTAGAATGTAAGCATAAAATGTGCCTAAGAAGCTTATGTGTTGATGTAGTCACTTTTTTATATATAGATATTTATGTAAGTTGAGAATAAAAGGAGTAAGTAGTTGAATTGGAAATGGCAATAGATTGTATTAAGAATAGGTAGAATGCATCAAATGGGGTGAAGATGGCATGGCTGGAGATAATGGGGTCTCATGTGACACAGTACTAAATTCAGAGGTGTAAGATTTTTACTGTATAGTGTTGTGGAAGCCATGATCTTTAGATTTAGACATAAAGTGAGTGTGTGATCTACATCATGTAAATGGGAACATTTTAAAGATAGTATTGTGATCCTCAAAATTATATTGGATTTTACTAGTTTTATGTAGGCCAATCAGTTATCTCTTAGGTGTTTGATATGTGGTTTCGTATGTAAGTTTTTTTTTTTTTTTTTTTTTTTTTTTTTTTTTTTTTTTTTTTTTAGTACTCTGTGTGTAAGTATATAGTCTAGCTGAAAGTAAAAAGAAGGTATTCAGTTTTGAAAGATAATTTTCCCCCCCTTTTTGGTAATAATTATTATAAGCACAATGACACCTGTGTATAGTAATCATGTGATTAATGGCTCGGTGAAGTGGAAGGTAAGTTTTTAGTTAAAAATGTGTATAATTCAAGGTTTTGATATCCTTAACTGTGGCAATTAGTTTAGTCCTGCTAAGTATTTTGATAGTTTACTATACTGCTAAGTAATTTTTTTTTTTTACATGATTACTGCATGTGAGGGAAAGAACTGTCTGTGTATATTTGATAAAGTTTCTCATGTTATTCAGACATCTAATATTTCATATTTGTCAACAGGCATCAAGATTTTGGGGTCTCCTGTTTCTATGTCCCCTGTCAGGAGGTGACATAATTTCCATTCGTGTATTTGTATTTCGGATGGAAATATACCAAAAGAAAACTCATATTATCATCACTCACAAACAGATTACAATGCAAAATTATTAGAAAACTAATATTTTTCTTCAAAGGCTCAATTCTTAATTTTGCCTTACAGAGGCAGGAGGGTATCACACACAGAAAAGTTTTAAAATGTTGTCTTGGGAAAGGAAGTAATGCAGTAACCATTGAACTGCAACATTTTTCATTTGAGTTCATCCATGAAACTGACATTCCTCATGAGTCTATTTATGAAACTGACATGTTTCATGTGAGAACAGATCTCTTCCTTTTTTTTTTTTTTTTTTTTTTTTTTTCCCTGCCCTTATTTGAATTCCCAATTGATAGATTATTCCAATTCATAATCACTCTGTTGTTAGCACCTTAACAACAACACTGGAAAAAATATCAAATCAGCCACTCATAAATCATCAAAGTCTCAGTGAGAGTGCATCATCAGAACAGATAGCTAGATTTGCATGGCCACCAACATAGTTCATTCTGTATGCGAATAATGTCAGGGTATGTAAATGTGCAAATAATTCAAGTGATATACAAAAATGTTTTTATCTAAAAAAGCACTTAAATGTTGTGACGGATCAAGGATGTGTAAAATCATGTTTGAAAAAGAGTGCATAATGAGTTTTGGTGTATGGAGAAATCACACCTTGTAAAATCTTAATCGTCCTTTACTTACAAGGATACGGAGCATAATGCTTCCAGCAAGGGCCCTGACCCATCACCTTAACCTTCCCATGCCAATTAAGGGGAAGATATTTCTTTATGGGTATTTTCTATAACAGCATGTGATGTAGGGGTACTGGTGAGCAAGGATCTTAACCCATTACAACAGTGCATTAGTGTGTAATAAGGCTAATTAGATTTTGGGGTTCATTGGTAGGACTGCCAATGAAAAAAAAAAAATAGAGTATTACTGCAACTTTATCTTGTGTTGGTGAGACTACATATGAATGATGTGGTACAGTTTTGGACTCCATATATGCAGCTGATATAGATTATTTAGAGAGAGTGCAAAGGCAAAGGACAAAAATGATCCCTGGAATTAGAAACCTCATTTATGAAGAAAGGTTAAAAAGACTGAATTTTACTCTCACTTATGAGGAGGTGGGCTAGAGGGGATACGAGTGAAGTTTGTAAATAGGTGATTAGCATTACTAGAGGTTATAATATAGATTAAGTTCTTAGAATAGCACTACCAGACTGGACAAGAAGTAATGGATTTAAATTAGAAAAATAGATTCAGGTTGAATGTGGGTAAGTTTTGGTTTGAGAATAGGGCAGTAGATTTATGGAACAAGCTGCCAAGTACAGTAGTGGAAGCTAGGTCTTCAGGTTGCTTCAAATGAAGGTTGGATGTGTATATGGGTTCAGGCAGTTGGTTGTACAGTGGACAGACTCAGGACCTACTTAGGCATGGGCTCATAGGCCTCTTGCAGTGTCCTCACTTCTAATGTTCTTATATGGAGATATGTGATGTGAAGAAGCACACTACATGTGTTTTGCTAAGGGTCACAGCGCCAGTGTCAAAATGGATGAAAGTTTGGGGTGCTGTGGTCATGCAGAACAAATTGCAGACTATTGTTTAGTCATATGTATAAGTGCAGGATCAAGGAGAGGTATACTTTAGAGTTATATGCCTAAGTAAAATTAATTGGACTAACAGTATATTAGACGAGGGGTTCCTTAGGAGTAATTAAGATTAGATGCAATTGAAGTACCATGTATTTAGAGGTGGTGTGAATGAAGATGTTCGTGTAATGTAAATCGGCTTTTGTAAAGAAATTAGAAAAGCACTTAATTAAGGGTGAAAGTTAATGTTTTTCTTTAAAGTTATTTTAATTTATCAGTCCAGTATCTTCTAGGTGTTCCCATTTACATGGTTGGATAAAGTGCATGGAGCACCACAACCTACTAGTGTAGTTTTTTTTAGGATTTTCCCTGGGCTTGTTCCCATACCTTCTCATGACGTAAGGTTGTGGCGTAAACTCCAGGAAGAGAAACAAAGCACAAAAGCAGAGGGTTCCTTGGTAGGCACTTTCTTTAAAATTGTGTTTTGACACTTGACATGAACCATGGTTGTGCATGATAAAACAGATGGGATTGTTTTCAGTCTTAAGGCAGGTATTCTCATACTAACTCAGTCCTTGATACAGGATGATTTTTTAGGCTATTGACGGCACATACATCGACAAGAAGTGCCCCTTTACAGGAAATGTATCAATTCGTGGACGTATCTTGACTGGGGTGGTCCAGAAGATGAAAATGCAGCGAACTATTACTATCAGAAGGGATTATCTTCATTATGTCAAGAAATACAATAGGTAAGGATCACAAGGATCATACTGTTAATTGTTGTTTCTTGAAACTAGTTATTTTAAGGTGTAGGCATGAAATGTCAAACACAACTCCACAGTTGAATAACTTGTCATTTAGTATACTTATCATACAAACAAGTTCCATATCCTTTAAAGGAGCAATAATCTCCATTTAGCTATATCATTACTGTTTTTATGCATACTTTTGACTCTCTCTCTCTCTCTCTCTCTCTCTCTCTCTCTCTCTGTTTGTTTTATATATATAGAGAGATAGGAGTATTGTTGAATGCCCATCACCTCTATAACAAAAATGGCATTGATATATATTTAGAAAGTAACACGCTTTTTTGTTGGGGGTGAGGCAGGTTTGTATTACAGAATTTACATTTTTGGAATGATACTAATGAGGGAAAAGAAAATGTAAAATTAGTTAAGGCGAAGACATAGGAGGATGGTGGGCATGAAAGTAGGCAGGCATCAAAAGTAATTGTCAGTACAGATATGTGTGTGTGTGTGTCTAGCCTTGTGTTCATTTTAGCTTGACTTGTTCATTTATTTTACAGGTTTGAGAAGAGACACAGGAACATGTCTGTCCACCTGTCTCCGTGTTTCAGGTATGCAGGATTTTAATGAGCTTTTTATTTTGAATGTAGAAGCTGTCTTGATGTATGAAGCTTGCCAGAAAAGTTTGACATCTTGCCAGCAGTATAAGCTGACTTGAGAAAAGTAATCTTGTTTTCCTAGGTTTGCAGTAATATGAATCTTTTACATAGATTTTTTTAAGTGTTTGAAACATGAAATTTTATTTTTACTTGGTCTGATGTATGTGTTAAATTTCCATTATGCTTCTGCATTTTGCGTTTGTTTCTGGAACATTTTGCTTTGGTGTTTGCAATTTAGCAGTGTAACAAACTTCCCGAAATGAAGTGCAACTATAACTGTGTGGTTTGCCTTTTGTTAGGGAGACAGAAAAATGGATAATGTAATATAAAATCTTTACAAAAAATGGAAATTCATATTTGTTCAGTAGGGTGCTTGTGTGCTTGATAAATGCAAGTAAAGGTAAAGTAATGATGTTTGAAAGGAAACAGAGTTAAAGTATAAACTTTGCAAAACCATATAGATTGAAGGAGAAAGTATAGTAAACTTTATAAATGTGGGGGAGAAAGACTGGAAGATGTGAGAAAATTTCGGTGTTTAGGAGCTAGCTAGTGTACATTTTGTGGTATGGATTGAGAGATAATGTTAAGAATAGAGGAGGCTAGAAGAGTTTTTAGGTCTCTTGATAGAACAAATGAAGGGTAGTGGTGTAAGTATGGAAATGAAGAAAGGATTAAGGACATCTTTGTCTTTCCATCCTTGATGCTGCTGAAACATGGACATTGGTTGAATCACAGAGGTCAAGAATCCAGGATAAGGAAATGAACTTTTTAAGAGGAGCTTGTAGTATGACAAGATGTAATGGAGAGAGAGATGAAGGGGGTGTATGAGAGGTGTGGTATGGCAGGGAGAGTTTTGTAGTGTCCTAGAGTGGGTGAAATGTAATACTTTGAGGAGGTTTGGGCATATGGAAAGACTCCAAGAAAGAGGGTTTACAAGGAGAGTGCATGATTGTACGATTAAAGGGGTTTGTGTGAAATAAGACCACCCTTGACATGAGGAAATAGTGGGGGGAGAAAGGTGCAAGAGGTGAAAAAGAGGGCAAATGAGAGTTGGGGTGAGAGAATATCATTAAATTTTAGGGGGAATAAAAAGATGTTCTGGAAGGAGGTAAATAAAGTGCATAAGACAAGGGAGCAAATGGGAACTTCAGTGAAGGGGGCTAATGGGGAGGTGATAACAAGTAGTGGTGATGTGAGAAGGAGATGGAGTGAGTATTTTGAAGGTTTGTTGAATGTGTTTGATGATAGAGTGGCAGATATAGGGTGTTTTGGTCGTGGTGGTGTGCAAAGTGAGAGGGTTAGGGAAAATGATTTGGTAAATAAAGAGGTAGTAAAAGCTTTACGGAAGATGAAAGCCGGCAAGGCAGCAGGTTTGGATGGTATTGCAGTGGAATTTATTAATAAAGGGGGTGACTGTAATGTTGACTGGTTAGTAATGTTATTTAATGTATGTATGATTCATGGTGAGGTGCCTGAGGATTGGCGGAATGCGTGCATAGTGCCATTGTACAAAGGCAAAGGGGATAAGGGTGAGTGCTCAAATTACAGAGGTATAAGTTTGTTGAGTATTCCTGGTAAATTATATGGGAGGGTATTGATTGAGAGGGTGAAGGCATGTACAGAGCATCAGATTGGGGAAGAGCAGTGTGGTTTCAGAAGTGGTAGCGGATGTGTGGATCAGGTGTTTGCTTTGAAGAATGTATGTGAGAAATACTTAGAAAAGCAAATGGATTTGTATGTAGCATTTATGGATCTGGAGAAGGCATATGATAGAGTTGATAGAGATGCTCTGTGGAAGGTATTAAGAATGTATGGTGTGGGAGGCAAGTTGTTAGAAGCAGTGAAAAGTTTTTATCGAGGATGTAAGGCATGTGTACGTTTAGGAAGAGAGGAAAGTGATTGGTTCTCAGTGAATGTAGGTCTGCGGCAGGGGTGTGTGATGTCTCCATGGTTGTTTAATTTGTTTATGGATGGGGTTGTTAGGGAGGTGAATGCAAGAGTTTTGGAAAGAGGGGCAAGTATGAAGTCTGTTGTGGATGAGAGTGCTTGGGAAGTGAGTCAGTTGTTGTTCGCTGATGATACAGCGCTGGTGGCTGATTCATGTGAGAAACTGCAGAAGCTGGTGACTGAGTTTGGTGAAGTGTTTGAAAGAAGAAAGTTAAGAGTAAATGTGAATAAGAGCAAGGTACAGTAGGGTTGAGGGTCAAGTCAATTGGGAGGTAAGTTTGAATGGAGAAAAACTGGAGGAAGTAAAGTGTTTTAGATATCTGGGAGTGGATCTGGCAGTGGATGGAACCATGGAAGCGGAAGTGCATCATAGGGTGGGGGAGGGGACAAAAATCCTGGGAGCCTTGAAGAATGTGTGGAAGTCGAGAACATTATCTCAGAAAGCAAAATTGGGTATGTTTGAAGGAATAGTGGTTCCAACAATGT
Source organism: Panulirus ornatus (assembly GCF_036320965.1). Taxonomy (NCBI): domain Eukaryota; kingdom Metazoa; phylum Arthropoda; class Malacostraca; order Decapoda; family Palinuridae; genus Panulirus; species Panulirus ornatus. Next base: position 21,990,366 of record NC_092265.1, read on the forward strand.
TGTATGGTTGCAAGGCGTGGGCTATGGATAGAGTTGTGCACAGGAGGATGGATGTGCTGGAAATGAGATGTTTGAGGACAATGTGTGGTGTGAGGTGGTTTGATCAAGTAAGTAATGTAAGGGTAAGAGATGTTTGTAAATAAAAAGAGCGTGGTTGAGAGAGCAGAAGAGGGTGTTTTGAAATGGTTTGGGCACATGGAGAGAATGAGTGAGGAAAGATTGACCAAGAGGATATATGTGTCGGAGGTGGAGGGAACGAGGAGAAGTGGGAGACCAAATTGGAGGTGGAAAGATGGAGTGAAAAAGATTTTGTGTGATCGGGGCCTGAACATGCAAGAGGGTGAAAGGCGGGCAAGGAATAGAGTGAATTGGATCGATGTGGTATACCGGGGTTGATGTGCTGTCAATGGATTGAATCAGGGCATGTGAAGCGTCTGGGGTAAACCATGGAAAGTTGTGTGGGGGGCCTGGATGTGGAAAGGGAGCTGTGGTTTCAGGCATTATTGCATGACAGCTAGAGACTGAGTGTGAACAAATGGGGCCTTTGTTGTCTTTTCCTAGTGCTACCTCGCACACATGAAGGGGGCGGGGGATGGTATTCCATGTGTGGCGAGGTGACGATGGGAATGAATAAAGGCAGTGTGAATTGTGTGCATGGATATATATGTATGTGTCTGTGTGTGTATATATATGTGTACATTGAGATGTATAGGTATGTATATTTGCGTGTGTGGATGTGTATGTATATACATTGTGTATGGGGGTGGGTTGGGCCATTTCTTTCGTCTGTTTCCTTGCGCTACCTCGCAAACATGGGAGACAACGACAAAGCAAAATAAATATAAATATATATATATATACGTATACATTTCAAAGTATACATATGCATATATACACATGTACATATTCATACTTGCTGCCTTCCTCCATTCCCATCGCCACCCCACCAGGTAGCACAAGGAAACAGACGAAGAATGGCCCAACCCACCCCCACACATTTATGCCCATACATGCATATGTACATACATATACATTTCAGCATATACATGACATATACATGCTCAGACATATATACACAAGTACATATTCATACTTGCTGCCTTCATCCATTCCCATCGCCACCCTGCCACATGAAATAACATTCCCCTACCCACCCACTAGCTAGGTGGTGCCAGAAAGACAAAAAATCGCCACATTCGTTCATACCCGGTCTCTAGCTGTCATGTGTAATGCACTGAAACAACAGCTCCCTTTCCACATCCAGGCCCCACAGACCTTTCCATGGTTTACCCCAGACATTTCACATGCCCTAGAGATATGTCTCATAATTTTCAGAACACTGCCAATGCATGTAACCATAATTTTGAATGGACATATTTTCCCTCTTGAGCTATCAATTTATTGTGCAAGATAAAGAAGCAATTAGTACTTACAAAAGCATGTTAGGCATGGGCTGAGTTTCATTGTCATGGCCCATTAGTTGTTATTTGGTGTAGGTGATTCATGTTTTGATTGATAAGTTGACTTGTTTTCTTACAGGGATGTGAAGCCAGGTGATATTGTCACTGTTGGGGAATGCCGCCCGCTCTCCAAGACAGTTCGTTTCAATGTGTTGAAAGTCAGTAAAGCTCCTGGCACAAAAAAGCAGTTTCAGAAGTTTTGAATAAATATCATGTAAGATATTGGTCTTTCTCTACTGTTCCCCATTTGCATATAGACAGGGATCCCACAGAACATGAGAAAATTGAAAGCTAAATCTTTCTATGTAGTAATGCTATGACTTTTTATGCATTCTGAATTGGAGCATTGCTTTTAACAGTTTGATAGGATAATGGTATTTTTTCTCATTTTCTGTTCTTGCTTGCCTTTCTCAGAAAAAATACCACTTTGATGTTCCTACTTTTAGAAAGTGAAAATGCAATGAAGAAGAATTTTAGCCCTTTTCCCCTCTTATTTGTCTATGAACATTAGAGGTGATGTGGGATGTCTTTCTTCCTCATCCCCAAAGAATAGTTTGCTATATCATTTGTGATCACACAACCACTTTTGTAGAATTTAATGTGATCAAGTACATTCAGCTCATGAGTTTTTTTTTTTTTTTTTTTTTTTTTTTTTTTTTTTTTTTTTCCCCAAGTATTTCACATATGAAAAGGGGGAGCCATGTAACCCCTAACCTTCTCCTGTAGCTGTACTCTTACAGCAGGTATATCAGATATGATGCATCATCTTCGTTTTATTTATAACTTTGTACGAGGTAGCATTTGGAGTAAACATTAGCCCCTTTTCAGGACAGTAACAGAGGAACTGAATTTGCGGATGTTAGATATTCTTCTTACTAAAAACATAAAAGATCTGCCATTGGAGAAGTTGGAGTCATTATGCAAAGGCAATTTCATATTATAGATTTTCAATGATACTAAGCTGATATTACAAGTGGAATGAGATGATGCATGTTTTCATATTTGATAATTTCAATTATGTACGGACCTCAAAGAGTACCAACAACGAATAGAAGGGAAGACTTAAAGGTCTGCCATTACACCTGCAGTGGTGATTGCAGGAATGTGCATAGACCTGTGCAAAGAGACTATAGCAAGTGATTGCCAAAAGTTCAGTCGTGACAATCGGGAACTCTTTTTTGAATTGTTAGCTGTTCCTGATCCATGAAAACAAACTAGTAGGTTTAATTGGCCAAATTATGAGTGTGAAAGAAATGTGGCTATTCCATCAATACAGTGAATTTGTCACATAAGAGGTTTGGAATATGGGGTTATGCAACTTGTGTTTCTGGACGGTAGGAGCTAATCCTAGACTAAAGTGACTAATTGACCTCACAAACATTTTTGTGAAAGCATCATCGAGAATTTATTTCTTTTAGAACGATTGAGTGCAGGGTAAGTACTGCAACAGAGGGCCGGCCCTTCCTATATGCTCAGAACACTAATCGCTATAGGGACACCTTAATCCCAACTGTTATATGACAGGCATCCTAAAACAGGATATACTGCCCCAGACACTATAGATTTCTGATTTTTTTCAGGGCATACCCCCTGGTTACCCTAAAACTTTTTTTTGGTGGGGGAGCGCCAAAAGGGAGCTAGCTTAGAGTCCGCGAAAGGTTATTTGGTTGCTAAGAAGGAAAAACATTTGAAGCTTGTGAGTACCCAAGAGAGAAGTGGCCAACTAACGATAGTCATCATGAAAGTATTTCTTATTACTGATCTTGGCACAGGATATTCTTTGAATCACCGGAGACAGGACGGTGATAAAACCCTATTTGATTGACGTTTTCATAATAATGCATGAGTTGTAGGTAAATAATAAAGGGGAAATACACAAGCAAACAGTTTATATGATGGAATCGGGCTTGGGTTCCATGCATCAGTCATTGCCGCAGTGTTCAAAATGAGTTAGTGCTTTTTTTGCAGGTATAACAAAGCACTTGTATGAAGCCATTCAAAGTTGGTGGTCAGCCAGCTCTGTTAGCAGAACGCATTTGTTAAACGTGTTATGAGATAAATTCATGTAGTTATATACTAATAGGTTGTACATGGATGCAGCACAATGATTATGGATAAGAGGAAAATAAGTGTCGAGATTGCAGTGTTTGGTTATACACGGAATAGGCTCCTTGATTGCTCGGAAAACAGCACAATAAAGTTTATCTCGAGGCATACATTAATGTGAACCATAAAACTACAAAATATTTTGTTGATAGAACTATTGGTCACGGAATAATACGTATTTAGCGAAATGGTGTCTCCCTGCTGGGCAAAATATTGAATTTGTTCCTGGGATGAGTAGGAAAACATGCAAATGCCTATAGGTAAAGTAGGAACACACGAGTGAACAAGATATTAGGAAATTACGCATCAATTGCTCCCAATTTTTGTTGACGTGTTACATGATAATTCGTTCTTTGAATGAGAAAGAAGAAACAAGAAAGTCTTATAGACCTATTGAAGTGAACAGGTAAAGAGAAATATGCGTAATTTGCAGAAAAGGAATTTGGTTCAGTACGAAGTTGGTTCTTCAAGGGCGCTGACATTGAAAAGAAAAATGTACCTGTATATCAAAAAGTTTCTAAAGCAGGGTTAAACTTTATTATACATTGCTCGCGCTGAACCAAAAGGTCAACGAAAACGTGATATCTAGAGTTTGGGAGTTTAACCTTCTAGGACCACTTTTTTTTTCTCTCTCTCTCAGACGGGGAAGCAGGAAGCTGTAGCTATAGTCTCTTTATCTAACGTATTATCTCTTCCAAAGCTTCTTCAGGATCTTAGTTACCAATACTTTTAAGCTAATAATCTTCGAAATGCTGTGATTTCGATTCATGTCATGGATTTCTTGGTTAAAGGTGAATCGAGAAATAGGAATCCCCTGTCCTTTACATGCATACTTAATTCTCAGAATTCCTTTTCAATATTTATCGTTCGGTAAAAAACCTCTTGGGGATTCCCATTGTCTGTTGAAGCGGATCCTGCAATCCAGCAGTCACTCCTAAATGATATATATAAAATCTACTCAAATTCCTTCGAATGTGTTATAATTATGGAAAAGTAGAGAAAGATATATACTTGAAACTATTCCTAATCTTGTGAAAATAATACGAGGTAGCTCGATAACCATGACATTTGTAAAGTACAATGGTAGACTAATTCACCATATAGAAATACTAAGATATATAGCTATATCTGTATATACATATATATATATATATAAATTCTTTACTTGGCAATGAAAGAAACATTTTGCATGCAGTCGTAGCAAGCTACATATGAGCATTTCTGTGAGAACAACGGAAGACTATTGATAAGAGGTCTGTACTGAGAAAGGCTAATGTCTTCAACTTCGTTTGACGTGGAAAGCAACTTGTGGCAATTGTTAAAGGTCTCAACTGGTTTACCTTTTTAGTTGTGCCTCGTGAAAATAGATGGCGCAGTGCTCAAATTTTTTGATGCAATATGCCATAGAGTATTATTCTATTGGTTTCCAAACGCTGCATACCGGATTTTAGTTTCATAATATACTTATAATTCGTACAACAGCCGTTAGGGAAAAAAAACATTTCAATCATTAATCAAAATGTTCACGTTAGAGTAATTCGGTGAGAAGTAAGACGCTCACCGTGTGTGTGTGTGTGTGTGTGTGTGTGTGTATCTGAGAAGATCCACCAAAAGTAAGCTTGACACAGGCTATTGTCATTACAATCCGTTCTCGGGTGTGCCATTAGTGGCACAGGTGGGCTGTCCGTTCTCGGGTGTGTCTTTAGTGGCAGTGGTGGAGTGTGCATGCTCGGTGTGCCATTAATGGTACGTGTTGGGGTGTGTGTGTGTGTGTATGCTCGAGGTGCCGTCATTGGCACAAGACGACCTGTCATGTGTAACTTGTGCACTGGGCTCCTGTAAGTGGATGTGTGTGTTGCATAGAATAGTATGAATTGCATTGTTTCACATAAATTCAGTTCATTTATAAGGTTTACACATAAAATGCATATTCCGACATATCATTTAGAAAACCGTGTTCTTAAATAGCTTTATGCAAGTATTGTAGATAATAACTTTGTAGACAAAGATTATTTTTCCTCTTTAAAAGTAAAATGATTTGATATTTTCAATTTCACTTTCAAACGAGAGGCAAAAAGTTTGAATATAAAAGGAGAAAGTTGAGCAAGGTAAGTATATAGTGAGAAGTGAAAGGAGCACAAATAAGAACTTCTGTAGCATGATGTTTGAATTAATCATAATCATATTTTATATATAAGATGTATTTAAACCTTCAGCTTTTATAAAATACTTATAAATACCGACCCGACTTATGGAAAAAAAAAGGATAAAGAAATATAGTTACCCCTAATATTTCTTATCTTCAAGAAATTCTAACGTTTTCTATGATTCATTTTAGAGAACGTTACGGTCGAGGTATTTGACGTCAAACTATATATTATGGTAGTAGTGTCAAGTTGCGATTCTGTGGTGCATTTCTCCTTACCACAACACAGCTGACAGTCGCTAGGCAGCGGAGCGGCTGCCTTGGGCGGGGACAAGCTTCCCTTAACTTCAAGGTTTTTTTTATTTTTTTTTCCTTGACCAACACTTCCTGTGACGCTGAGTCGCCCCCCCTCCCATGCGTTGGTGAGACTCGTGGTCCTGTATTAGACATCAGGTGAGGAGGAAGGAGCCGTAAACCAGTGCCAAGTTGTACATTGTGATGGTTGACGTGTCAAAGTGTTGTCCTGATAGCTATTCTCTAATTATGTGATGTATGCAAAGAAGCAGGTAACATAAAGGCCTTTATTAGGGCTCTCTAAGTGGAATTCTTTATAAAGGTATGTAGGTAAAAGCGTATTTTGGGGATGCGTATGTAGTTCATTGTCGTTTCTGAATAATCAAACTGGAATCTTTGTCTCAATAATTTATTAGTTACTGTAGGTACTGTAGATCTGGGCCCACGTGGATGTAGACCCATGTCTTGGCCTAACTGTAATTTTCATGTATAATTATTAATAATTGATAGTTGGCTTAGTATGGGCCATGTAGGTCTATTACCAGTTTTATAAATGTTGTGTAGTGTATCCTACAGTTGTAGAGTAGTGTATTCTACAGTTCTAGTTTAGTTTATACAGAATTTGTTCAGTGGTAGTGAGTTTGAGTCGCATTATACTTTATGATGTTAGGTCCAGCATTTTTACTGAGGGTAACGTGTAATAGGAAAAATGTGGTTACTAGTAACAAATGCATACAAAAATAGAAAAACCACCTCTAGAAAATTAACACAACTAGTGAAAACCTTTCATACATGTCGAGTTTATTGTAGAAATACATCACCACTAAATTGATGTGTCGCTGGGGATCACATGGAATGGTTGCTATTTAGGATTTGAGGTGATGGCATGACACGCCACACTTTTGACATTTGTATGATAATGCAGTGGCCAGTCATGGGTGTTACATGTATACCTCGACCAGAATATTAAATGTTAAGGTAAATATCAACTTTTACAAAGGTTAGGTGAGGTATTCAGAAGTTCTGTGATTTTTACAAGTGTTTTGTATACTTTTTTATGAGTTAACGCAACATTTTCCCCAAATATTCATAGCCCTCCATTATTGCCTTAGCTGATATTGCAGAATGAATTATAATGCTCCAGATTACACTCCGTAGGTCTTATTATAATATTTAAACACTTAGGATTGTAGAACAGAATCACTCGCTATCCAAAGCTTTTTTATGAGTTAACGCAACATTTTCCCCAAATATTCATAGCCCTCCATTATTGCCTTAGCTGATATTGCAGAATGAATTATAATGCTCCAGATTACACTCCGTAGGTCTTATTATAATATTTAAACACTTAGGATTGTAGAACAGAATCACTCGCTATCCAAAGCTTGTTTCAGTACCTGCGAAAAGGGATATTTTCTTCATGCAAGGATAGGATTAGGTTGGTTAGATAATGGTAGGTCAAGCAACTATAGATTAGATAAGGCTGGTTTAGCCTAGGTTAAGTAATGCTTATGGATGAAAATCAAAGTGGGCCGAGGCCAATGGAATTCAACAGAAGAAAAGCCTTGTTAGTGATCAGAGTTAATTACAGGTTGGACTTGAATTTTTTTTTAATTTCTTGTGCACCACTTGATGAATTAAAGAAGTTCTTTAGAAGAAAAGTTGCTATAGTTACGACTACCACCAATGCAGAAGGGTATTCTTGAAAGTTTGAATCGTATGATGGTATTTACTTTATTTACTCTTCTTGTGCTACCTTATTCAATTCGTCATCACCCTATAGAAGGAATGAAAATATGGACATATGTTGGAAGAGAGAAAACAGTGATACTGAGTTTTCACAAAAGAAAGTATGCAGTCCAGTGAGGCAAAATTTAGACTGTCCACCACGACAACTTTTTGATTGATGCCACATTAATGCTAAGATTTAGTCCTGCCACATTAATGCTCAGATTTAGTCCTGCCACTTTATTGGTGTTGGAATCTATTAGAAGCTCTTATGAAGTGGTAAAATGCATTTCCTCTTGAACAAGATGATATAGGAGAGGGTTATGAAGAATAGGGAAACTTAGGGTTTGATATTAAAGTAAGTGATATGAGTAGAGAACAGTACTTGAGCAAACTCCACATAGCTAACCCTACGAGTTAAGGTTTAAAGGACAAATACAGAAAGGTCAATGTGGTGTGTCATTGGAGACACGATAGTGTTTATGGGGATGCTGGGTAAATGGCACTAGCAGTCACTGTATTTTTTTTATTTACTTTTAACAGGTTACCTGATGCTGAAATTATGGGTTTGTTTAGCATATTTTGGCATTAACACTGATGATTGGATAGATTTTGACACTATAGAAATCCAGACTACTAGGGGAAGTTGACTGATGCTTCCATATGCTTTTTTATTTTCAGAATTGTTTCGTGTACCTATACTTTCTCACAATCTCTCCTCGTTATAGAAATATATATTATAGAATATTGGTGTATGCCAGTGAAGTTGGTGCCCTCTAGTGAGCAGTGGCAACTACGAGACATGCCAGCTTACCTAATGAGCCCACTTCAGTAACAGTTTATCTATTGCAGGAGGTGGGAATGCATTATTGTGCTCTCCACTTATTCCCTGGATTTTTTTTTTTCTGTGGTTGAAAATATTTACCTTACAAGTGACAAAATATCTTGTATATATGTACTTTACATGGGAAATAAGTCACTTAAGGGATTTTTTTTTTTTTTTTTTTTTTTTTTTATACTTTGTCGCTGTCTCCCGCGTTTGCGAGGTAGCGCAAGGAAACAGACGAAAGAAATGGCCCAACCCCCCCCCCCCCCATACACATGTACATACGTCCACACACGCAAATATACATACCTACACAGCTTTCCATGGTTTACCCCAGACGCTTCACATGCCTTGATTCAATCCACTGACAGCACGTCAACCCCTGTATACCACATCGCTCCAATTCACTCTATTCCTTGCCCTCCTTTCACCCTCCTGCATGTTCAGGCCCCGATCACACAAAATCTTTTTCACTCCATCTTTCCACCTCCAATTTGGTCTCCCTCTTCTCCTCGTTCCCTCCACCTCCGACACATATATCCTCTTGGTCAATCTTTCCTCACTCATTCTCTCCATGTGCCCAAACCATTTCAAAACACCCTCTTCTGCTCTCTCAACCACGCTCTTTTTATTTCCACACATCTCTCTTACCCTTACGTTACTTACTCGATCAAACCACCTCACACCACACATTGTCCTCAAACATCTCATTTCCAGCACATCCATCCTCCTGCGCACATCTCTATCCATAGCCCACGCCTCGCAACCATACAACATTGTTGGAACCACTATTCCTTCAAACATACCCATTTTTGCTGTCCGAGATAATGTTCTCGACTTCCACACATTTTTCAAGGCTCCCAAAATTTTCGCCCCCTCCCCCACCCTATGATCCACTTCCGCTTCCATGGTTCCATCCGCTGACAGATCCACTCCCAGATATCTAAACACTTCACTTCCTCCAGTTTTTCTCCATTCAAACTCACCTCCCAATTGACTTGACCCTCACCCCTACTGTACCTAATAACCTTGCTCTTATTCACATTTACTCTTAACTTTCTTCTTCCACACACTTTACCAAACTCAGTCACCAGCTTCTGCAGTTTCTCACATGAATCAGCCACCAGCGCTGTATCATCAGCGAACAACAACTGACTCACTTCCCAAGCTCTCTCATCCCCAACAGACTTCATACTTGCCCCTCTTTCCAGGACTCTTGCATTTACCTCCCTAACAACCCCATCCATAAACAAATTAAACAACCATGGAGACATCACACACCCCTGCCGCAAACCTACATTCACTGAGAACCAATCACTTTCCTCTCTTCCTACACGTACACATGCCTTACATCCTCGATAAAAACTTTTCACTGCTTCTAACAACTTGCCTCCCACACCATATATTCTTAATACCTTCCACAGAGCATCTCTATCAACTCTATCATATGCCTTCTCCAGATCCATAAATGCTACATACAAATCCATTTGCTTTTCTAAGTATTTCTCACATACATTCTTCAAAGCAAACACCTGATCCACATATCCTCTACCACTTCTGAAACCGCACTGCTCTTCCCCAATCTGATGCTCTGTACATGCCTTCACCCTCTCAATCAATACCCTCCCATATAATTTACCAGGAATACTCAACAAACTTATACCTCTGTAATTTGAGCACTCACTCTTATCCCCTTTGCCTTTGTACAATGGCACTATGCACGTATTCCGCCAATCCTCAGGCACCTCACCATGAGTCATACATACATTAAATAACCTTACCAACCAGTCAACAATACAGTCACCCCCCTTTTTAATAAATTCCACTGCAATACCATCCAAACCTGCTGCCTTGCCGGCTTTCATCTTCCGCAAAGCTTTTACTACCTCTTCTCTGTTTACCAAATCATTTTCCCTAACCCTCTCACTTTGCACACCACCTCGACCAAAACACCCTATATCTGCCACTCTGTCATCAGACACATTCAACAAACCTTCAAAATACTCATTCCATCTCCTTCTCACATCACCGCTACTTGTTATCACCTCCCCATTTACGCCCTTCACTGAAGTTCCCATTTGCTCCCTTGTCTTACGCACCCTATTTACCTCCTTCCAGAACATCTTTTTATTCTCCCTAAAATTTACTGATAGTCTCTCACCCCAACTCTCATTTGCCCTTTTTTTCACCTCTTGCACCTTTCTCTTGACCTCCTGTCTCTTTCTTCACTTAAGGATATTTATAATATTACCGGTGTGAGCCTGAGATCAGTAGAACGATGGGCAGAGAAATTTAATGATAGCAGTGGTACTGCTGCATTAACCCATGGGAAAAGAACTGGGAAGGCCAGAAAAATCTCTTCATACACTCTTAATGTTCTTAAACATCACTGGATGCAGATCCATGCTTGAAAGCAAAAGAATAAACCCTAAACTACCCAGCGATGTGTCAGTAAGTACAGTGCAGCACAGTGTACATGTGGACCTTAAGTACTGGAGTTGCAGCTTCCCAAATCATTTGAAACCCATAGACGTCAGAAAAAAAGTCTTAACATTTGCAAGAAATGTGTAGTGTGGGATATGGCTAAATTCTAAAGTGTCTTGTGGAATAATGAGTCCACCTTTTCTTTGACAGGTGGCCATGGTATGCCTGTGTACAGTCAACCAGGCTGTGATCTATTGACCCCAATTTCATTACAAGCACTTTGAAGTTCCCTGCTTCTCATGTGGTATGCGATTATTTCACTTATTATGGTGTTGGGATCTTGAAGTGTTGTTCATATAATGAACGTATGAACAGACATAGCTACCTCAAGCATCTGTGACTGTTTTCCAGATACATTAAAAAATGCAAGGCCGAAGTAGTTGTGTAATGTAGTGCTCCTTACCACACTGCCAAGCTAGTCACTAATTGGGTTTAGGACTGTGCATTGGAGTGTTTCAGTGATTGACCCTGGAATTCACGAGATTTTAATCCGGCAAAAAACTTGTGGGCACTTATGAAAATGAAATTGAAGTTATAGGGATGCTTTGTCACTATCTATGCTGGAAGTGGCCATTCATGAAGTTTGGGCAAAGATGGACCCTAAATTGCTTTACACCTCGCTGTGTATAAAGAGGAAAGGGAAACTAATATACTACTAGTTGGTGGTGAATTCACAGTTTTCATGGTTTTCTTTCATGTTTATCCTTGATGGTTGTGCCAGAAACACCCCCCCCCCCACCTACTGCATTGATAGGCACATGAGTGCATACAAACTGAATATATAATTCATTTGCTGCATACAAACTGAATATATAATTCATTTGCAGTTAATGCACATAGGTTTGTTTATGCAGTATTTAGAGCCCCAGATATTAGATGTGCAAAAGAAGGATATAAAAACAAATTATTCCTTTTACATATGTTTATATGTATATGTCTTTGTGTGTGTGTATGTATATATATATGTATATGTTGAGATGTATAGGTATGTATATGTGCGTGTGTGGACGTGTATGTATATACGTGTGTATGTGGGTGGGTTGGGCCATTCTTTCATCTGTTTCCTTGCGCCACCTCACTAACGTGGGAAACAGCGACAAAGTACAATAAATATAAAATAAATACGTAGTTCTCGTTGCAGCCATGGAGCAGGAGGTTCTCATCCAAGTGACTGACTCCCCATACAAACCTTCACCTTTCAAATGTCCATATACGACCAAGTGGAGGAGAAGATCAACAGATGAAAGTATGTCAAGTTTGTTAATCTAGACAACATTTAGAGTGGAGAGTTTGTGATAGTATGATCTTTGACATTAAATCATAGCACCATTAAATCTAATTTGAATTTCTGTAATATGAACTTTTAGGAAATGGTCTTTGAAGCTTAAGTTTTAGGTAGATGGATATAGATATAGTTAAGTTACTTACTAGAGGGGTGGATTGGAAGAGCCAATATGACAAGAAATTGTGACGGGAAGTGTACTGGAAATACAGTAAGGTATTATTTTTACAACCATGTTATTTTTTTATGTTTATCACCCCTCATAATTTTTCATTTTTTTTATGTATCCTCATTTAACATGGAAATGTTATACTTGTACATAGATGTAACATATACATACAAGAACAGTTACCTTGAGATTTTGTTTGGCCCTTAATCTTTGTACCAGTTGAAGTGAATCTTGTTGCCTTAGATGTATCTGTGAGCCCTTGGAATATATCCTTCGTCTTTTTGTGATGTAAATTTGTTATGCTGGTACTTCTCTGACTCACAGTTCCCTTTGTAGCCTAATGTTTCTTTAAAGCCTTTAGCCTTTAATATGAGAAAATATGTAACTATACCTGGCACGTAGAGGCTTTTTTCCTATTCATGTAGCTCAATTGTCGAATTTTCATTACTTTGCATAAATAGTAATCAGTCAACATTGTCCTCAAGTAAATTTTTTTAATCATTTCCATTGAACCAGAAGTTTGTAGAAATGAGTGATGGATGGTCTTAATTGTCAATAATCTTCCTTCCTGCCAGTTTAATGTATAATGTGGCCACCACATGGCTCATTGTATAATTTTCTGAAATTTCAAAGCTTTTCTCTGAAACCATAGGGCTGATTGAACCAGATCAAAAGAAAATATTCTTGAATTAGCCTTTTATGTATCATGTTTTCTCATTTCATTCTGTCCAGACATCTGATGTATCTGCTAAGCCTTTTTAGCAAGGCGATCAATAAAGGTTCACCTGAGCCTTCAGTTTTAAGTAACTCATTACATACTTTCTAACACTTTTTTGTCATTTTACACATACTTATATACCTTATCCCTTATCTGAATTCCCCTGTCTGCTTCATCTAATGATGTTGATGTGCTGTACTCTAGTACCCCTTTGCAAAAATTCATTACTCGCATGTCAATGATTTACATCGCACACTTCTTTTGCATAGTGTGGTCAGTATACAGTCCTGAACTTTCCTCACATGCACTGTTTTTTTTTACCGTTGTTGTCATAATTATTTAAAGAACATTCTTTGTATTCTGTATCCATTTATGAACTCAAACTCTAAATATGTTGAATGACCTTTTATATTATATATATTCCTTTAGGCTCTCTAGTAGCTCTGATTAATTTCTTGTCACCAAAGATGGCTGTGACATAGGCATTGTTACTGGTGGTTTGCCAGTCATTAGAAAAAAAATCAACAAATTTGGCATCATTGAGGAATACATTGCTACTGTGATTATTTGCAATTTTGGGTGTAAATTTTCAATTAGTTTTCATGTGTGGAGATACTAAGATGAACATCTGATCACAGATTCATATCATTCCTTACATTATTTAAACTGTTGTTAGTGTTGCTTGCCAGATGCATGTCATATTGTGTAAAGATCATAGATAGAGGTTATTTAATTACACTTTTTCTTTTGTTTCAGTGTCTTATCTCCCTCTTCACACTCTGAAACAGTTGAAGAAGGAGTTAAATATCATAGTACAAGGTAGGTCTGTTTTCTGACATCCATTCCTTCTGGGAACTCCCATTAAGAGATGGCCACGGCAAAAGTCTCCATCTATCCCTGTCCTAACATGCCTCCCTTGCATACACCATTCCATGCATTCTTCCATAGTAAATGGAAAGTAATGAGGATAGAAGACAGTGATAGAAGGTGTTGATATGAATATTGTTTTAGTGAAAATAAGCAACTGGGAATTCTATGTGAGAAGGATTTGGACAGACTGTGTGCTGGCAAATAATTGAATCTCGTTCAAGTACAAGGATAAGAAAATATTCAGTAATCTCTTCATACCATATATTAGATCAAAAATAGAATATTCTTCTCAAGATTGGTCACCTGACATAAAAAACAAAATATCAATAGGTCCTGAGGAGCACAGCAAATATGGTAAAAGGCTTAAGGGGGCTGAGTTATTGAGAGGTTAAGGCTATTAATTTGTCTACTATTGAAGAGAGGACAGTCAGGGGTGACTTGGTTACAACTTTTAAGTGTTAAACTAATTTGATGACAGAAGTGAATAGTCTTTTGAAAGATGCAAAGATAGAACAACCACAGGCAGTAGCATGAAAATAAGCAAGAAAGTAATTAGGAAATATGAAAAGAACATTTATTCAGTAGGATGAGTAGTGGATGAATGGAATAAACTTAATGATGAAACTGTAAAGGTGGACAGCATATGGAAATTTAAAGAGATGTGTGATAATTGACAAAGTTCAAAAGATGAGGCCTCAGAAGTGTAAATCCCTTTTCAATCCTGCAAACACATCTGTTTAGAATGTGCTTAATTGTTTTTTCAGATTGTGATTACCTCAACAGGGACCCCAGAGAATTTGAATTCTTTGCTGAATCCACTGCCTCTTCTCCTCACTGTCATGTTAGGGAGGGTTCTTTATATTATTTGCTAAATGTTCTCTTACCTTATAACTTTCTCATGAATGCACCTAAAATAATTAACGAAGCTTTCCTTAGAAATTTCTAATTCATAACTACACTTGTATGCATCTTAAACTCTCTGAAATTCCTCTCGGTAATATGAATGTATTTATTTGGAGAGCAGGTACAGTTCAGGATCGTTGTGTAAGACAAAGGCCATATGTATCTTTTGTGAGAATTTTGTGTGCAGGTCTCAAACTCAACTTCTCAGATTAGCGAATTTGGGTACAGCCAACTCCCTGGCAAGGAGATCCTTGGGGTAGAGAACTGTCATAATGTCACTTTGCATAAGTTAAGCAATAGGATTTTGCAGTCATAACCCTGCTACCCTAATTACACATGTAAAGTAGAAAGACATTGGAAATTACATTTATTTTCAGAGGCTTCCGGAGAGCTGGTAGGTCTGTTGCAAGAACGACAGACCTTGCAAGAGGAGGTAGACATCCGTTCTATAACTATAGAGCAGCTGCTTAAGTTTGCAGAGAGAAGACAACTCCAACTTGGTGAACCTTTGGCAATACAAATGAGTGTTGTCAGAAACCACTGTCAAGAAGCTAGTTCTGAGAGTGGGCTTGGCTAGTTTTGGTGAATGTAATCTAGTTGAAACTATACTCTGTGGGCCAGTAGGGAAAGCAGCCATGCTTAGTTGGAATATTGTTTGTTTTAGAGTAATGTGTTTTTATTACATTGTTTTTGTGGGGCTTATGAGGATTTTCAAACCACATTTGATTGCAAACTAAAGCAACTGCATATCATAAACATTGAAATATTGTTGTGTGTTCATTATATGATATGGGTATAATTCAAAGGGAATGTTTTTTGTCATTTCTAAAAAATCTAAAGGTTGCGTAATGAATTCCTTTATATGCACCTAAAATTTCCTTTTGAGGATTATAAAGTTGTTACTGTTGTATTTGGTGAAGGTGTTCTTTTGGGTTGTGACAAATGGTTATGAAAGTTCTTCATAAAAAAAGACACCAGGGATACATCATTCCTCTGTTTTTATCATTTAGTAATATACATTCCTCTGGAAAGTGTGATAATAAAAGATTAAGAACTTTCAAGTTAAATTTATCTCTTGTATAACCACAGCATGTTCAGGCAGTCTTGCCAGGCCTGCTTTGGAAACATGGCTAGATGTAAATTACAGTACATATGATATGCCCTCCAGTAGAAAAGACATTTGAAGTCCAAAGATAAGCAGTCCAAACTATTATTATCATCTCAGCATTTCCATGTTAATTTTCTGTAAGGTAATACTGTCATAAGAACAGTGTGTAGATAATATCCATTGAAACTAATTAGTTTTATTAGTGTTTTTTTCTGTATGATTGGAAAACTGGTTCTCATCAATATGTTTTACATGTTAGCAACTTGCAGTTGCCTGACATTTAAAGAGAATATGCTGGATGAAATTGTGGTTGGCATTGTGGTAAATTTAGATTCACTATAGTTATGTTAGTGATAAAACTGAGCTGAGTAAATGATACTATAGTTGTAAAAGCTTTTCCATATGCACATATAACAAATTTCAAGGTAGTAACAGGTTTGTATAATTTGCCAGCTATAAAGTTTATCTCAAACCATATAGAGAAGATGAAGCACTGTTGAAATTCAAAGGAAGTATGTTATAAGATTTTTGTCTTTTTGATTGTATTTGGGCATATTTATAACACCTTAAATGGTATAAAAAAATTTATACTTGGCTCACCCATAACTGTAACATTTCTGGACAGCATTTATCAATGAACTTTGTTAATGTAGTCAGTGTTTACACTTTCTTTATATGTGGTAATGTGTGGTATGTGTTACAATCTTTTTGAAAATTTTATTTTTTCCACATTTTGGGGTGCTTCATAAACATCCTCTGGAAACTTTCAGAAATTTCTTAGTCTACCAAAAGTGGCTATAGGTTAATCAACTTCTAATGATCATGTCATACTTAGTGTGCATTCATTTGTTTATGCCCCCTCATTATGTTTATTACCCCAGATACTTGCTTATCTATACTAATTTTTTCTTACAACCACAAATCAAATACAATAAACACAAGTTTCATGGGTGTGTATATAAATCATATTAAGCACATTGTTAGTAAAATGTACTTGCACTCATGTCTAGCTGGTAACAGAAGACAATATATTGAATTATATTTGCACTGATATCCATATATTGTCACAGGCAGTATTGAGATGCAGTAGTGTTCAGAGGATATGTAAGGAATTTTGAAAGGAGGCAAAAATGACAACCTTATAAACATTTTTTGAGTGTCCATTTTCAGGTAGAGCTCTCATACTGGAAAGTATCCAAAACTTCACCAGCCAAGTACTTTTGTGAAAAAAATAAGAATTTGAATCCAAATTTGAATTTTTTCTTGTAAATGTTAAAAAAAAGTCTGGCATAGATAGTTATATTTGTAATTCATTAATTCAAATACCTCAGTCAAATGCAAGTATTTTCCTTGAAAAAAAAAATCCCTTTTAAGTTTTCCAGGCTGTCATGCATTCAGATGTGTACTGATACGTGCATTTGACTGCAAAGTTAGCTTTAAAGAGAACACTAAGAAGTTATTTTTTGAGGAACCGACAGTAACAACACTACCCAGATCAGTGGGATTTGGCTCGGCCTCATTTTTTCATGAATTTCTGAAAGTTTTTTCTCCAGATCCATAGAGATGGCATGGTGCTGTACCATAGTGATGTATTTTTTCCTAATATATACAGTAAGTGTGGAGCTAGATTTTCAGTTTTCTAATATTTAAGTATGTCTAACCACTGCATAAGGTAATGTTCAAAAATATATGGTGCAGCAGTCCTTTTTATGACTTGGGATCCTTGCTGTATTTTGCGCATTTCAAAATTCCTGCTGTTCCAGTTGCTTGTACAAAAACGTTTACAGAATTTGGGGACACTAAAGAAGTTATAAGCTATGTATGTATTATTTGTAAAAAGAACACCTTATGTTACACAGCATTAGTCAGCTGTGTAGGATTAGTTGTTGAACAGCTCATATTAACATATACAGGAATAGAAGTTTAGTATTACTGTATGTAGGGCTATGTCTTCCTTCCTCTGTTATCCTTAATGTTATTTTATCAGTATTACTTTCTTTAATCAATATTTGACTTTTCCATTACGTGCCTAAATAGTTTAAGTACCTTTAGTCACTTATGGTAGTGTTTGACCTGTGACAGAGTCGTCATGTTAACTTTGTGATAATTTTTGTGACAGCTATTGTTTCTCCTGTCTGATAGTCTCATATTCATATTGATTATTTTTTTCATTTTTTTGTTATGGAAAGTAAAAGTATAACCCTTAAATTTTCTTGTAATATTGGTCTTTTCACTGCTTGAAAATTTCATTGTAAAATTAATATCAAGGGATTGTGGGCATTAATTGTTAGTTTTACTAAAAAAATGGAGATGTGATAAATTGCATCTTGCAAATATTTGTGCCAGTAGAGTTTAATGACTTCTGATTCATATTCCCTGATGAAATTGCTGACCTCATATCGTCTATTTTGCCGTTTAACAAGAACATTTATTTTTTATACATTATAGTCTTGATTGTAGATTAAGTGTTTTGTTAATTAGTTTTTCCATGCCTCATCTTCATTTTCCTTACTGTTGCTTGACAGATTATAATTTCAAGTTGGCAGGCATTAAATGATGATCCATGTAAAAGAGCTGAAGGAAGGGAGAATGTATTGTTGCAGTGAATTGCTCATTTTTTTAATGTTTGGTTTCACTTCATTTGGGGATAGATGGAATTGAAATTACATTGAGATTTTATTCCAGTCTGATGAGATTTCTTCACTTTGGTGTCTTTTCACTCAGTCTGAGAAAGTTTAGCATGAGAGTATCACTGAAATTTTGTTCCAGTTTGATAGGTTTTCTTCAGATATAATTTCATTATCATTTGAATATGGCATTGGTTAGAAATTTTGTAAAGCCCTTAAAGGTATCTTTGAAGACTTCAGGATACTTTCAGCTTGAAATTGTTAACCATTGAGGTGTGTGATGACAGTACAGTGTTTCACATTTGAATGCATTACTGTTGTAATGTGCATGCAACTAAGATATCCTCTTAATCCCTCCTCACTCATCCTGTTCACATATCCAAACAATTTTAGCACCCTTTTCAGCTCTTACTACGACACCTGTCTAGATGAGGCACATGTCAGGCTACTGCTTCGTGTAGTTTCTCTGTGATGGCCACATGAGTTTTAACTTTTGTAACATCCTTGAACAGCTTAGCTGTGGAATTCTTTCTTTTTTTCTTTTCAAATCCAAAAACCTTTCTGCATTTAAGAACCAGGTCTACAAACACCAGAGGACCTATTATTTGTTCATTCAGTATCTGATACTCAATTCACTTATCACCTGATTGGTTGTGATTCGAAAATGCTTTTGCCTGTGACGTGTTTGATATTATTAAAAGATATTATGTAACCCCAAAACCACTTTTATGGGGCTCCTGCAGCTTCAAGGCCACACACAACATAAGGGCATGACTTCTTTGAAATGAGAAAATGGTCCAAGACAAGACTGTACTCCTTTCTGTTTATTGATGATATGCTCCCTTGTACCCACTTGTAGGTGGAGTCAGGTTACATCAGGAGAGTATAGGTATATAGGTGTAAATGGACTCCACCTGCAAGTGGTTACTCCATGACTGAGAAGTAACTATCTCAGTCTATGGGCCAAAAGGAGAAACAGCCATGCTGATTACATTCTAAAGGAGTCCATCATTTCCTTGTTCCTTTGTGGAGTGCAAAAACTGCAAGGAGCCCAATGAAGGGTTCCTGGGATTGGATAATAATGATAGTAATAGAATATATACATATGTATGGATTTGAAGAGTTTGGTTGAGAGACCAGAAGAGGGTGTGTTGAAATGATGTGGACATATGGAGAGAATGAGTGAGGAAAGATTGACAAATAGGATATATGTGTCAGAGGCGGAGGCAACAAGGAGAAACGGGAGACCAAATTAGAGGTGGAAAGATAGAGTGAAAAAGATTTTGAGTAATGGGAGCCTGAAAATACAGGAGGGTGAGAGTCATGCAAGGAATAG
Organism: Panulirus ornatus; assembly: GCF_036320965.1. Lineage (NCBI taxonomy): Eukaryota > Metazoa > Arthropoda > Malacostraca > Decapoda > Palinuridae > Panulirus > Panulirus ornatus. The sequence goes on from NC_092265.1 coordinate 22,010,423, forward strand.
AGTGAATTGGAGCAGTATGGTATACCAAGGTCGACATGCTGTCAGTGGACCGAACCTGTACTAAGTTATCTGTTCTTGACACTACCTCACTGACACGGGAAATGATGATTATAGATACATCATTATATGCACTTATTTCTTATGTATCCACAGTTTAGTTGCAGAGAACAGGTTTTATCTTCCTTGCTCTATATCTCCTAATTTTTTTTACCTTGCAGATCTAAAAATTTGAAAGTTTAGGCTCTAGCCTTCATTAAGTTTGCAAAATACCTAAGACCAAACTAGTACTTCCAGCATTGTCAGACAACAACAGGTTCACAAGCAAAATTCATTATCATGCATGCTAGCAAAAAATATTTTGTGCATCTCTGTCATTATTAGCCCCTTTTTGTTTTATTAGTTTGTGGTGAATGACGTTTGTGCACCTTTTTAAATATTTTTAGTCCTTAGGGGGTTCTTTACATTAGAGTCATGATAAGCAAATTTAGATCAAGACTGAACGTTAGATGTCTCCCAGAGTTGAACTTATGCCCCCTAGTTTTAGCACACCAAAGGTACAACTGTCATCTCCCAAAAGATAAAAAAAAATTGTTTGTATATGTATGATGTAACATTAGTGCATCACTTGACCTGCTGATACTTTTTTGTTGAGAAAAAGTTATATAATTTTTTAACTGACATATGCTTTGTCCTCTTACCAACATTATTACATCATTATTGAACACTCATTTTCTCAGGCTTTTTTTGTTGTTTTGTTTTTCTTTACTCACATATGGTATCTTTATTTTCTATGCTCTTTTACTCATGGTGTGAAAAGCTTGTCTTTAAATTTCTAGTTATCACTTCTCATGACCATTCACCATCCCATCACTTGCTTTTTTGTCTTCATTTTGTTATGATGTTTCTCGCTTTACAGGTACTGCCTTACACTTCCAAATAGCTCTTCAAGCTTTTTGATGTTTCCCTCATTATATGTATACAGTTCATATGGCTGATTATGTCAGATATGTATAACAAGCAAACACTATTTTCAGCTGCTATACTGTAGGCCCATAAAAACTAATGGTTAAACATGAAATTTATAATATTTGAAAAGGTATAGAAAAGGTTTTGACCAAATTTTTGTCAGTAAATTAAGCCAAAAATGCATATGTTCTGTTTGGGGTTCAGTAAGTTGACAAATTATCATACAAACAAGAATGAAAAATTTATTTTCTCCGATGAAACACAGAATGCTAAATGTAGGCATATTACTTGTAGATGATGAAATTGTTAAGGTGTTATAGTTGTGAAGGTATTAATAGTTGGCAACTTGCACCATGAATTTCCTCAGGCATATGCTGAGGGTTTCTTCAGATTTGGGCAGATCACCTTAGAAATGTTTTTTTTTTTTTTTCTGTGATTTAGAAGAACAGAATTTGTAAACCAGTGGATTTTTAACTTTGGTGTGAAAGATTTCTATTTTTGCTATATTCATTACATCTTCATGGTAATGCAAGTTAAACGAACATTTGTTAGGCTGATTTGTTTTATTTACATTATTTGTTTCATAAGTTAGTATAGTTATTTCTAATGGGTCAAATATAAGTTTATACAAACCCTTTTTTTCACAAAATTCAAAATATATATCTTGCTGTGGCTTGCCCATTCTTCATCATTATCAGGGCTGTAACCTAACTGTGATTTGTACAATGCTAGTTAGGGAACGGATGGAGAATCCTTTTTGTCTGTATTAGACAGGCACATTTTGGAGTTGCATTACAATACTGTAAAAAAATTTTATTGACAAATACTCAGAATTACAGATGTAGTTATATACATTGAGTTATTTCTTCATTACAATCTACTTATTGAGAATGTACGAGTTGTATATTGCATTGCTTCTATCCAGTTCGCTAAGAAAAATTTACTTTTCATACTTTACATTTCCTGGTTTTAAATGGCTTGAAAGCTGTTCCTTAATTGTTCATGGGTTTAATTGCTGCATTATTGCTATTATGCTGTTGTTTGAGCTGGTGTTCCAAACTTATGTAGTTTCATATTTTTCCTAAGAGAAAATTGTTATCTTTTCTTTAGGAATTTTGGGGTCTTATAGACGTAGGACGTAATGTGATTCACATTTTCTGATTTGACCCAGTACTGAATTCTTTAATGTTTGCTCATTTATAAATTAGATGTTTCAATCATGCACTAGATCCTCTCTATGAAAGAAGTAGAATGTTGCAATGGACTCCTGACATAGTGCATTGTGCCTCATTATTAGGTGTATAGTTAAGTATGTTGTATTGTTGAAATCTGTAGTTTGTTTTTTGTCCCAAAAGCTATTGTTAATTAATGCTGTTAGGCAGATGGACAAAGGATGGACCAAATTTTATGTGTTTCAAGTTTATTTACTTAATAATGTGAAGTGTTTGATGAGAAAGGTAACATCATGATTGAGAATGAGATTTGTCATGAAAATTAGTTAACATGCAATGGTCTCCATGTTTTTTATAGGGAAGGCATATCCTTTGCAAAAGTAAAATACTGTTATCCTGGCATGTACGAGAATGTTGCTAATGACTATTTTACAGCATCGCCATTTCTAAGAATGTTTTATGAATCGGATAAATTTTCTTGAAAATATTATAGGAGTTAAGTGTTGTAAAGATGAAACTAGTATGAATTTTGAATGAAGTTTACTTGAAGCACTGGGATGTTACGGTGATTTGGATGGGAAAGGGGAATAACTAGGCAATCATATTTAATTAAAATGGTAGTAGCCAGATGTAGAAGTCAAAATCACTAGTAATTACTGTGAAAAAATGTGTAGAAAAGCGACTTTAAGGGAAACAGAATATTTATTAAAGATCGTCAGGTGAGAGGAGGCTGTTCAGTGGGTTTGTAGTGCATGTATTCAAGCTGAATTTGTAAACTTTTGTATCTACAGTTTTCTCTTTTGAATATGTAAGAAAAAGTCTCTGGTTTGAATGCATAGGAAGTCCAAAAGGATGATGTTTTTACAATTGGCTTAATGGTCTACTTGAAAAAAAAAGTTGAACAATCGAACTGTGATATAAATTTCAGTTTGTAGAGCAATTTGTTAGTGCTTATATAGACTTTGGCATTTGAGTGTGAGTGTGTGTGTATATATATATCTTTCTTTTTTCTTTCAAACTATTTGCCATTTCCCGCGTTAGCAAGGTAGCGTTAAGAACAGAGGACTGGGCCTTTTTTGGAATATTCTTTCATGTGTGTTCATTTTTTCTTTCATGAGCAAGATAACATTGTCAGGAACAGATGACTGAGCCTTGGAGGAAAAAAATTCTCATGGCTCTTTCCACGTTCCTTTTGAAAGCAATGATGAAGGGGAAAACTTTTAACCCACCACCATGCTCCTGCATAAGCAGTATTCTTTCTTTTTATCCCCATTTCAGATGGCACAGTAGCCCCAGTTGTGTTGTATGGATGAAAAAATGTGAAAGACGATGAATGTGTTGGAAATTAAGTGTCTGAACAGTATGTACTGTGAGAAGGGCTGATCAAGTATGAAATGATAGAACAAGAGATGGGTTTGGTAATAAAAAGAGTATGGTTGAGATAGCTGCAGAATTTAACCTGAAATGGTTTGCTCATCTGGAGAGAATGAGTGAAGATATTAACAAAGAAGGTATGTGTCAGTAGATGGAACAAGGAGAGGGGATAGACTAAACTGGAGTGAGAAAGGTTTTGAGTACTGGGAGTCTGAACATGCAGGAGGGTGCAAGGGATAAAGTAAATTGGAGGATGTGGTATAATGTGGATGAGATATTATCACAGGAAGTTGTAGAGGGCTTTGGTTTCAATGAGGCCATTTCTTCATATGTTCTTGGCTTTACCAATCTTTGGGAAACGACAAACGAGGAAAATATATATACATGTTCATTATGAACAACACCTAGAGAATGGATGCGAGTGGATGTGGTCTTTCTTCATCTATTGTTAGTGCTACCTCTCTAACAAAAGTATGAAAATGTGCATATATATATATTTATATACTGCCAGTATCTCTGCATGTCATACAAAGCAAATGATGGGGTGGGGGAGTTGCCTGGAAATATTTCCCTCTTGTATTACATGCTAAAAGAAGTAACAGAGGAAAGGGAAAAATCAGGATCTTTTATCCACAAAGACTTGCTCATCTGTTCTGGATATCACTTTGCTCACACAGGAAATCGCAAACGTATGAAAATGAAAAAATATATATTTACACGCACTCACATTACTGAATCACACCACAGCTCAACTCTTTAGGCATTAGATGCAGCTAAGATGCATTGGTCTGAATAATGTACAAGATTATATAATTGTTCCTTTATAACAGGTTTGGCTTTTAGTATGCAAGTGTTGGAATATAGGATTGATCAGTCTCTGTAGTTGCTTTTGCTTGTGTATACTTAAGTGAAAGTTATATTAGAATGTATTATGATTCTCAAGTTACTTCATTAAGAGGTTATTACATCACAAGTATGTGTGGCCTGTGTGTACAGGTATACCCATGAATGAAAAATTAATTTAGGAATGAAATACCATGTTAGTATACTTTTCAGTTTAGAGATAATACACAAAAGCAAAAGTTAACTGATATAACCTAAATGATTAATCAACTAGCCTTCACCCAAGGATGGATTTCTGTAGTTGCATTAAAGGATTGGCAGCTGTGCTACTTGTGGTTCTCCATTTTGTGTACTGTACATGTGCACTGCAGCCCCATATAGTGAACATACTCACGCTCTTGCTGTTTTCCATTTGTTTACTTCATTCCAAACTTTGTGTACACATGCTTCAGTGACCATCATTGTACTGTACTCAGTCTTATTTCTTTACTGCAAGTAAAGACAAAAATTAATGAATTGAAAACTAAACCAACAGGTGATTTCATAAGCTGTTGTTTAATATTCAACGTAGATGTGGAGAAGGCCGATATCCAAAATGCTTTGAGTAAAACTTTACAAGCACCACCCTGTTTTAAATGCAGGAAAAGGTATATGTATTGACAGATTAATTATATAACAGTCACTTCTATTTCTCCTACTTGTCTCATTGCAATGTCACACTGCCTCAATAAATCCTTTACGCATATATGTAAATTGTGTAACAGTAATCAGGTATGCTCTCTATGAAATACTCAAAGATTTAGGATAGCAATTCTGGTTATTAGTATATGTAGCAGAATTCAAGTGCTCTCTGTTAGATATTCATAGATTTGGGATAGCACTTTTACAGCTAATGAACATAGCAGCCTAGACATACAAGATTTTGACAAGTGTGCCTCATGTAACAAGTTGTCAGGAATAGTGAACTTTAAACACATCTTGATGGTACAGTTTGTCAGCTTTGTAATTTGATAAGGTATTGTTTTCTACATTACTAATTGAGGTGTTCATAGCACACAAGATTGTTTGTTACTAAACAAAAAGTTTAATTTCATATTTTTTATGAAGATGTTATTGCAGATCACATACTTGTAGCAACTTTATATGCATTGTAGTTAATGTATATGGTGTCATTTGTAGCAACTTTATATTCATTACAGTTAAAGTATATGGTATTGTCATGTGGTCCTTTCTTCACCTGATTATGTGAGTTGTGTACTGAATTATAAAAATATACATATGCATATAAGTAATACCTAGTTTCTGTTCAAATATATATTATTTTATTTATTAATATACTTGATCACCGTCTCCCACGTTAGCGAGGTAGTGCCAGGAAACAGATAAAGAATGGCCCATCCATTCACACACACACATATATATATATATATATATATATATATATATATATATGTTTCGGGCATTATTGCATGACAGCTAGAGACTGAGTGTGAACGAATGGGGCCTTTGTTGTCTTTTCCAGCGCTACCTCACACACATGAGGGGGGAGGGGGATGGTATTCCATGTGTGGCGAGGTGGCGATGGGAATGAATAAAGGCAGACAGTGTGAATTGTGTGCATGTGTATATATGTATGTGTCTGTGTGTGTATATATATGTGTACATTGAGATGTATAGGTATGTATATTTGCGTGTGTTGGACGTGTATGTATATACATGTGTATGTGGGTGGGTTGGGCCATTCTTTCGTCTGTTTCCTTGCGCTACCTCACAAATGCGGGAGACAGCGACAAAGCAAAATAAATGAATAAATAAATAAATAAATATATATTTTATTTTTTTTATTTTATTTTGCTTTGTTGCTGGCTCCCGCGTTAGCGAGGTAGCGCAAGGAAACAGACGAAAGAATGGCCCAACCCACCCACATACACATGTATATACATACACGTCCAACACACGCAAATATACATACCTATACATCTCAATGTACACATATATATACACACACAGACACATACATATATACCCATGCACACAATTCACACTGTCTGCCTTTATTCATTCCCATCGCCACCTCGCCACACATGGAATACCATCCCCCTCCCCCCTCATGTGTGCGAGGTAGCGCTAGGAAAAGACAACAAAGGCCCCATTCGTTCACACAGTCTCTAGCTGTCATGTAATAATGCACCGAAACCACAGGCCTTTCCACATCCACATCTCAATACATATATACACGTACATAATTCATACTGTCTGCCTTTATTCATTCCCATCGCCACCTCGCCACACATGGAATAACAACCCCCTCCCCCCTCATGTGTGCAAGGTAGTGCTAGGAAAAGACAACAAAGGCCCCATTCGTTCACACTCAGTCTCTAGCTGTCATGTAATAATGCACCGAAACCACAGGCCTTTCCACATCCAGGCCCCAAAGAACTTTCCATGGTTTACCCCAGATGCTTCACATGCCCTGGTTCAATCCACTGACAGCACGTCGACCCCGGTATATCACATCATTCCAATTCACTCTATTCTTTGTACGCCTTTCACCCTCCTGCATGTTCAGGCCCTGATGACTCAAAATCTTTTTCACTCCATCTTTCCACCTCCAATTTGGTCTCCCGCTTCTCCTCGTTCCCTCCATCTCTGACACATATAAACCTCTTGGTCAATCTTTCCTCACTCATTCTCTCCATGTGACCAAACCATTTCAAAACACCCTCTTCTGCTCTCTCAACCACACTCTTTTTATTACCACACATCTCTCTTACCCTATTATACATATCAACATAGAGGCATATACATACACAGACATATATACACATGTGCACATTCATACTTGCATTATCCATCCTTAGTGCTACTCTGTCTGACAGGGAACAGCATCACTACCCCCTGCTTCAGTGAGGTAGTGCCAGGAAAACAGACAAAAAAGGCCACATTTGATCACAGTCCCCAGCCGACATGTATAATGCACCGAAAACAGCTCCATATTCAGGATCCACAGACCTTTCCATGTCTTGGTTCAATCATTTACAGTAAGTCGACCCTGGTATACCACATCGATCCAATTCACTCTATTCTTTGCATGCCTCTCACTCTCCTACATGTTCAGTATCCAAGTCTCACCCACCTACTCATGGTTAACTCACTATTACACCCCTTAGGGGTAGAACTAAAGGGGGAGGTGTTGCTCAACGACATAAGGGCAATACTTTTAAATTAGGACAAACATATGAGATGTGCAGTCACTTTACGTTTTTCTGACAATTTTGGAGCCTCACTGCCTCTGGAAACACTGCGTTGGAGTTGCCCTCTGCCAGTGACCTGTCAAGGGTGAGGCACAAAAGGCTAAGAAGCAGCACTAGAGTCTACCAGTTATACCAAGGATTAAAAGAGATGAGCAATTGAGGGTGATTGCACTGAATGTGAATGGGATGACTGGTTAGAGTAAAAGGGGGTAGCTTTTGGAGAGATTTAAAAGTCTTTGTGTGGATGTGTAAGGGATTAGGGAAACTCATTTCCTTGGGCAGGGTGTGTGGAATGAAAATGGAAGTTATGGGAGGGCATGGAAGGATGTGTGGTAGGGACAGAAATAAGTGAAAATTATCGGGAAAGAGGAAAAGAAGGATATGCAATTCTGCTATCACCAAGAGTGTGGGAGGGTGTAATAAGGCATGGATGGAATGGATCAAGAATAGTATGGGTGAAAGGAAAAGAAAGAATGGGATTAAGAAGTTTGCATGGGTATGTGTAAGTGCAGCTGTGAATATGAACACTACAAGGGAAGTACAAAATGAATCCTGCCTGGAGAAATTTGAATAACTATATAAATGGTTTTGAGAATGAAACGTGGTTGCACCGGGTGAAATGAATGTGAAAGTGAGATGTGATGAAATTGGTGAGATAGTAAATGGGGAGTGCCTGGAATAAATGAGAACGGAAGTTACCTTAGGGATATTAGTGCTGAGAGGGGTTTGTTCCTTGCAAACAGCTTTTTTCAGCACAAGATGATCCAGTGTCTGTCAGTCCTACCATGCACTTTCTCCAAATCCATAAATGCCTCTTTAAGTATTTCTCACACAAAGAAAGAACTTGGTCCAAACATCCTCTACCACTCTTGAAGCCACTGTGCTCTACCCTAAATCTCATGCTTTCTGCGTGTCGCTACTATTTCAAAAACTCCTCTTGTTCCACTTACCAGGTATATTCAATAGATTTGCACCACTGACATTCAGCATTTATCCCCTTTGTCTGTATATAGTGGTACTATGCAGGCATTCTGTAAGTCCTCAGGCACTTCACATTAGACTACATATACAATGACAATCTGGACTAATCAATCAACATCATCATTACCCACTTTCTGGAGAAATTCAACTGTAAACCTATCCATTCTAGCTACTTTGCCCAACCTCATCTCATGTAAGGCTTTCACAACCAACTTTTCACCAAACCATTTACTATGATCCTCTCCTTCCACATACCTCATTGCCCCAAGCACCTGATATCCACCATCCTATTATCTAACACATTCAGAAATCCTTCATAATACTCATTCCATTTCAACCTCTTCTTTAGTCTATTACAATTTCCATATCTGTTCCTTCATTGATACTTCCATTCATTTTGTTCTTACTATTCGCTTACCATCTAGACATTTTTTTTTACTTTGTATGAAGTTTGCTATCTCATTCGTTCTCTTTTACAGCCCTTGCACCTTCCACCATACCTCCTGCCACTTTATCTCCCAAGTCCCTTTATCCTTCCGTGCAGGTAGTGCCTATACACCTGTTCTTTCACCATTCTTTCCTCATCCCACCTTCTGCATACTACACATTTCACCAACATATTTAAGCACTTTTTCCAAATATCTTTCACTCCTTACCTCATCCCCTTGCTTCATTAACATCTATGTAGCCCCTCTTCACACAATCCCTCTTGGCATCTCCATACACAAACCTTTTTTCAAGCCCACTCACTTTCATTACCCTTTTCCACTCATATCATTACTTCTTTCTTAAAGCCACTACAGACCTTTATGCTTGCCTCCAACAAGAAGTGGATGATGCTGACTCTGAACACTATGCAAGCCCTTATAAAATGGTGTTTGAGGTTGTATGGTTCAAGCAAAGTTCAGCAAAATATTTACAGTGTTGAAAATGCTTGAATTGGTCCAATTTGGTCATCCTGCTCAAAGAAACATATATTTGATATAAAAAGTCAAGACGAGGGTTAAAAGACGGCTTCAGAAACAAAGGAGCCAAGTTACAGGGACAGGTTTGCAACTATGAACTTGCGCAAAATGGTAGGGAGAAACTCGACCAACATACTGACTGGAATCAATGGCATTGTAATACAATAATTAATTTTCCTCTCCAAAGAGTACTTCACAGGAGACCCTCTTGCCTGTCATAGTAACAAATGCCTTCATGCCAAGCCCTTTATGTTGAAGCTAAATAACGATAACCTTTGGGCCACCTAAGTGTAAGTTCTCTTGCTTAAGAGGTGGATTATTACAGTGCACCTACCAGCATCTTGTGACTATGCTACTCTTATTTGGACATGTGCACCATGATTGCCAGTGCACTGACCTCTTCGAAGCCATGGCCAGCAACATATATGGTGCATTGCTCTGGTGTCCAGTTAACCACCAGCAGCTCAAAGCCTGCCATGAAGTCATCTAAATGGAGCTCTGACTTCTGCTATACTGCCTCTCCCACCCACACACACATACACACACATTGAGGATGGTTGGTTTCTGATACAAAAAATATTAGAGTTCCCAGATTTCAAGTTCCTCACACTTGACTAGGTACTGAGTAATCCACTTACCTGCTTGTCTCATCCAACTGTGTCTGAGCCCTTGCTTGGTTCCCAAGAACGACACCTATTTCCTTGACTTCTAACCTGGCTTCCATTCAAGTCAGTCTGCTCAGCACTGACCCTACACTCCAGATGCAACATACCTTACAGTCCAGCCACTACCTCTCTTGCTCTACCTGCTTCTTTTGCTGGTCGAAGTTTCTGCTCATCTTGATCCAATTACTTTCTATTCCATCCGGCTGCTGCTCATGTTGGTCCATTTGCTCTCCTTGCCAGTCTACCTGCTCGTGTTCTGACGTAATTCTTCATCTTCATGGTTAGCCTGCTACACATGATGGCCTACCAAACTGCTACTTTACTGTTTCCCCGAATCTAAGGCTTCTCTCTGTTGCTTATCTGGTCCTTCAACTGTTCATTCAGCCATGACCACTGACTGATGGTCCAAGCCCCCTCGTATATCTACTGCTGAAGCTGCTGTTTCTGCAACTGGTGAGCCAGGGTGTCATGCATCTGCTGCTCTTGCTAAGTTGGCTCTTAGTTATCAACGTAGCTCAGGCCACAATAGATTCCAATCATGGGCATCTCTGGTGGGAAGAAGAAACATTATGAGAAAATGAAGAAAGTCGTGATTTCCTCATGTGTCTGTAAATTCTACTCTAAGGAAGAGACACCACAAGAAGAAATGACAAGAGAAGATAATTCCACAGAAATATGGTGTTGGCTTTAGAAGTGGTCTCCACACAAACTATGGGAGGCGGTAGTTGGTCCTGTGACAAGGACCAGGCCTTCATGGCAGGGATACATATATACGATACCTGAAGAACACCACCACGGCAGCTTTACTAATAGAAACCATTAAACCATCACTAAATAAGAGAGCATATGTAGCAGGAGGTAATGTGTAACTCTATTCCAGCCAATATAGCTGCCTCTCGTCATCAAAGATGGCAGCATCATGGCCATCAAAGCAGTTCCTAGAAACGTTTGTCTGGCTATACCATGCAGAAATGACATGATCCCTCTCATTTCAAGAGGGGATGGGGGATGGACGTGCCCAACTGGAAGTAACAGCTTTAACACTGGGGTCACAGAACCTTAAGAGAGTACATAGAGTGTACGTTTAGAAAGAGGATTCAAAGAGCTCAAAGTTTTCATGTGGTCGTAATGGCTGTAATCAGTGAGGAGGGTAAAAGAAAGGGCCTTGTCTTCACTGGCGTAATGACATGTCGCCACAATGCTCTTAATTATCAAAGTCTAATAGTGTAAAGAAGATTACGACGGTAGTATTACAGGAGCCTCTACAATGGATCAGCAGAGTTCTGTGGATATTTCTACTTAAGGATTTTAATGGTAATTTCGTGAATGTTAACATTATCAGCAAAAGAGGTATTGACATTGCTAAATATGCTAATATTAACAATATCCACTGGAATCTTTACTTAAGGAATATTTACGAGATGACTGTAGGATCAAGATAAGCACAATCTGTGGAGAGATAATGTTAACAATTCAAAGTAATATTATCAAATCAGAAATTGATTTGTACATTGTGTCAGGAATGTAACAGTGCCATAGATTAGAATAACAGGTAATTAGATCACTAATAATATGTGCGAGAACAAACTGATTTAATTAAACCTTAGAATGAACGTCCATCTAAAATTGTTAACTTATATCTTAAGTACAGAACTACTTGAAATTATTACTTTAGTATACAGCCATCCCATAATATTAATTCATAGAGTTCCATTTCTCATGGAAATAAAATTTCTTAATTCTAAATCGCTCTACTGAGCTGGTGTTACCTGGCACGACCAAAATCTAATATACTACCAATATCAGTGCCTCTAGTTATCACTAATCACTAAAACCTTACTCTCCCACCTATATTACAAGCAAATTACGAAATGATATACCAAATGAAATAAGTAAAGACACTTAAATAAGTAATAGCGTAAGTTTTGATACCTTGGCCTCACCGTCTCCATGGCAACCGTTGTTTGACAACACAAGCCTATGTTCCAGGAATCTTCCCTGGAATGTCAATGTCATCTAGCTAACTAATCTCACTATATAATCAAGAAGATTAATATAATCAGACTCACTCATCTGTGGAAGCCTCAACGTTCCTTTGGGCCTCAAAACTGGTTTATTACTTGACACATACAAGAAAAGGTAATTTTGCACTTTGTTCACCATTCGCTTCCTGTCAGACCTAAGTTAAATTCGTGCATTTACATGTGATTAAAGCTTGTCTAATTACTAATAATAAATGCATGCCGATTTTATCTAAATATCGACAAAAATCATATCAATGGATAGGCTTTAGTAAGTAATGTCACTTTAAAGAAAGTTTGAATACGTAGTTTTTTTTTTTCAAGTTGGTCCTGTATTTCTTTTCCACAAACACAGATGAATATGAAGTGAAGGACTGTACCAACTAGGGACTCCTAACCTTGCACACGACAACCTAACATTTCATTAAGGTTACAGTTCCAATTTGGGGGCACCACAGGAATAATGTAAACACTCATCAACAGACTCTCAGAGGTTAATTAGCTCGTAAGAGCACGATTTTGAAGCATTATATCTTTACCCTACTTTAGAGTGATGGAGGGACTACCACAATTAGGTAAAACGTTAGATAAAAGTCAGAGAAACACCAGTATGATGAAGAGAACCTATGAGAACCTCTGTAACTTCATCTGAGGGTGCTGAGATTTAGAGATTTATGTCAATATTCGGTATTATAGTCGAAAATATATGAAAGACCTTCTCACCCCTCTTCTTTCTGCCTTAATGGCTGCATATGATTGAAGGAAGTAAACATTCTCAGCAAGCACTACACACACTCGATAAACAAACCTTCAGGCAAACAAATGCAAATGTCATTATAATATTCATATTTTTTTCAGTTAACATCGTAACCATGGTATATCTAGGTTGACGTCAAAAGCTAGGAAAAGTTTTTATAGGTTTCGTTGATTTCTATAGGTGCCTCCCTTACTTTTGTCCCACATTTTCCCAGATCATCACAGCCTTCCCCATACCAACATTAATCATCTGTACAGTAAAAAAAAATCATTCCACACCTGAATATCTTTTGAGTAAAAGGTGTTTAACTGATATGTGTTTCTTCTTGATCTATAAGTTATTCTTGTGGTGCTCCTAAACCAAAACTTTACCCTTTTAAATGACCATTACAAATGAAATAGGTCTACAAACTGTAACAATTCCATTGACATGATTTATGGTAATGATAAATTAGCATACTAAACAAAACAAGTACCTCATTTCATAGTACTCATGTCAGTAGACTGGTTGTCTGGACTTTAGACCTATCAATGGCCAGTTCATCAAGGCCAAGCTACATCCACCAACTAAAATACTACAAAACAATTTTCAGGTGTTAAAAACAATTCTAAAATAACATACACTCACTATGCACGTGGCCTATGTTGACCATGTAAAAAGCCTGAAATTCAAGTAGTTTCCAATTATTATCGAGTTATATGCAGGTTGTATTTAGGTGCAAATGAAAAAGATAGTGGATGTTTTTACAAATGTCATATCAGAGGTGAATACTCAGGTGAATACTTCAGTAGTAAAAGTTTAATTTTGTTATTGCCTTATTTATTAACTCTTTTTATCCCAAGCACTCCATAATCAACCATCAGCTCCAAAAATAAATAAATAGAAAAAGTGTGTTGTGCCTCTGCCTCACACTTCAACACTCTATACTTACAGACACCCCCACACCCAACAAACCTGACACTGACTATACATATAAAATACTGAAATGGCTCGACAAGCACTAAGCATCTACTCTCCTAAACCAGTGTTAAACACCACCTCACCAACCATAAACTCATGCGAAGTTACACTCCCTAGACATATACAATTCATCTTTCTCATCTGCATTCTGGATACTACCCATCTTTCCAACATTACTAACACTAATTCAGCATGATGCAACTTCCACACTGAAGACATTAAACACTTATTCGTCAGTGGTCTTGTGTTCACCCAACAAAGACACACAACATCACACCTCTTGACTTGTGATCCTGCCAGGTGGATATGGCTGGCTTCCTGAGCACTGTGGAAGCTTCATAAAGGGGACCATAGGGCAGCAAAGTAAAGTATGTATTTCCGTTGTAGTAAGAATACTGCACTGGTATTAGTTTTAGTTACTTACGCTAAAACTTCTAAGACAACATGCTGAAGCATAAAACTCATACATTAGTTCTCTTTTCAGACTCAAAACATGACAGAGAGACCTGTGTCAACAGTCACACGGAATGATCCTCAATATGTGGTACTGTAGTATTTTGTAACAGCTAAGAAATTCAGATTGTGTGTGCTCCAGTTGGAGGTGATGAGTTGCTATTTTAAGTTTGTACTATGCACTATAGTAAGAGAGGTGATAAGACTGAGATCCATCCAGATGTGAATTTTGGGAAATTTGTATAAGAGTGATTCTGTCTGATTAATGCTGCACATGTTTATCCCTTGTTTTGGTGTTTCTTGCTTAAGTTATTCTGATTGCAGTGGTGATTATATTTTCATTCCTTTATGGGTTTGATGTTCCAACAGTAGGTATTAATTTTGTTTACAAATCATTATATCATTATTTTCAGACATTCTGACATATACATTTCTATCAAGGGTGATCTTTAATAATCCGTCCATGTAGTCACTATTTGTCATTTCCTTTCCTCAGAAATTAAAGAAGGAATCCTGACTTGATTTCATGAATATTCCACGTATAGGGAAAATGCAGTTGACTTAATAATGAAGAAATGACTTCATCCTTCAAGGAGTATGAATGACTGCATGTGGATATTACAGGCTATTTTTTATGTATGAATTATCTAAAAAGAAAATATGTGCTTCATTTTAATTCTATTGGCCTTCTCCAAATATCTGCAATGTCACATATATCCATGCACCTTTTCACTTTTATCCTCTTTTCTTAACTAAAAAGGCTCCCTCTGATGACACATCAACTTGTAGAGTCCATGTGAATATGTCCTTGCCTGTGCAGTAACATCTTATATAAAGTGTCAAGTAGCACAAATTCTGGTGTGTATATGACCTCCTATGACCCATCAGGCATCACAGCAAATGCTGACATGACTAGGCTTAAATTTTGGTTAAGGTTATAAGACTTTGTCATGATAAAATCATTTCTGGAGACCTACATAAGAAGAAAATGGATGTTGATAAGAAATGATGACATATGTAGATGGAGATAATAGGAAGATATGTTTAAAGAATGTTGATAAACAAAAGGTGATAAAAATCATACACAAAGGCCTCATCTTAATCCCTTAAGCAGGCATACAAATTTCCTGCTACTTCTGATAAATGGGTGAAATTCAGGAAAATAACAATACCTCTCTTATGAACTGAAAGAACATCATATAAGAATAAGAAAACCACGGGGAAACAAGCAAAACAGGCCTCAACTTACCCTTAGAGAAATAAAAGACTTTTGATAACCATTTGTAATTGACAATTCATACCCTCTGGTGAAGGAGTTTTACACTCATGGGACCCCCATCTAATGAACTTTCTCTAGTGTCAAACAATTCCTAAAATTCATATATACTGTCTGTATTAGCCATGTCCTCTGTCATTCTGTTCCATTCATCCAACACTCTTATACCATAGAAGTAATTCTTTACATCTTTTTTAAAAATTTTTTGCTTAATTTCCTGTTATGTCCTCTGGTTGCTCTTACCACAACCTCTCTCAAAGAACCATTCAATTTCCACATCATCAAAGTGTTATAAAAATCATACAGGTTGTAATCAGGTCTCCCCTCACTCTTCTCTCCTCCAAGGTGGGCAAAGTTAAAGCCTTCAGTAATTCCCTGTAACTTATCTTTAGTCTGGCACTGTCTTTGTTGCCCTCCATCTCTATTGGCTCTTTGTGCTTCTTTCAGTGTGGTGACCAAACTTTAGGATCATATTCTAGTTCTGGCCTTATGGAGGATATGAGCAGATTGTTGAAAGTTTCCTTATCCATATCTTTGAAACCTATTCTGATATTTGTCAGGAGAGTTTATCTCCTTTGATCTTCTCCTAATGTAAGGCTCTGGTGGCAGGTTAGGGCCAATGTCAGGTCTCAAGTCCTTCCCATACACAGAATCCTAAAGCTTATTTCCTGCTGGATAATAATCATATTAAGGTCTTCTTCCACTCTGTCCCATGCTTATTACCATACATTTGCTCAGCGTGAATTTCATCAACCATGTATCAGACCAACTTTGGAGTTTGTCAAGGCTCTTGTAAGTATATGGAATTCTGCTTGCATTTTACTAACCTCATGACCTTTGCATCATCTGCAAACATATCCAGGTACATAATTCACAGAGATCAAGAAGAGTAACAGTGATAATTTATCAACTGTCTCATTAAAATCTGGATAATCTTAAGAAATAATGTGGAAATGTCAAACTACTACTTTATGTACTGGGCAACACGCCACAGAGAACATTTTACCTTTTCACTAACCAAACTTTTTCTTTTCAAAATCAAAAATCTATCACGTTATGTATGTGGTCTCTTGCTGCTGAATGAACATTTACATATGTGTAAAGGTCAGCAAAATAATTTGAATAATTTAGGGATATCCTTCAAATAATTAGCCTTTGCTTGCTGGTTCTACTCTTTCAGTTTCTCTTTCCACACTATTAGTTTCATGATAATGAATTTTGATCTTAGGATAAAGAAGAGACAGAAAATAACAGTGCAGAGGATAAAGACCAACAAGAAAGGGACTCAAAAGAGATGGATGAATTGCCAGCTACCCGGGCAGCATTTGCATTTGGAACAGCACAAGATCAGCGTCCAGTTACTTCAGGTAATGAGAATTCCAATCTATACAGCTTACTGTTTATAAATAAAAGGCCTTGTGTTGTTAGACATTAATAAGACATGAACTTTTACATATCTTTACTTTCATAGAATTCTTTTTCAAATCTGTGAATTCGTTTATAGTGTCTACACTCACAGCTTCACCTCTTAGCTCATGCCAAGCATTTACAGGATGTATTAATCCAGAGGTACTTCTTCCAATCTTTTAAAATTTTCTTCTTGTATAGTTTCTGGCTGTTACCTCTTGTTGATCTTTCTGTTAATTTTAAAGAACTGTTCACTCATGACAAGCAGTTTTACTCTAAGAAATAATAATAATAATAATAATAATTCATGTGAGAAACTGCAGAAGCTGGTGACTGAGTTTGGTAAAGTGTGTGGAAGAAGAAAGTTAAGAGTAAATGTGAATAAGAGCAAGGTTATTAGGTACAGTAGGGTTGAGGGTCAAGTCAATTGGGAGGTAAGTTTGAATGGAGAAAAACTGGAGGAAGTGAAGTGTTTTAGATATCTGGGAGTGGATCTGTCAGCGGATGGAACCATGGAAGCGGAAGTGGATCATAGGGTGGGGGAGGGGGCGAAAATTTTGGGAGCCTTGAAAAATGTGTGGAAGTCGAGAACATTATCTCGGAAAGCAAAAATGGGTATGTTTGAAGGAATAGTGGTTCCAACAATGTTGTATGGTTGCGAGGCGTGGGCTATGGATAGAGTTGTGCGCAGGAGGATGGATGTGCTGGAAATGAGATGTTTGAGGACAATGTGTGGTGTGAGGTGGTTTGATCGAGTAAGTAACGTAAGGGTAAGAGAGATGTGTGGAAATAAAAAGAGCGTGGTTGAGAGAGCTATTATTATTTATCCCTGGGGATAGGGGAGAAAGAATACTTCCCACGTATTCCCTGCGTGTCGTAGAAGGCGACTAAAAGGGGAGGGAGCGGGGGGCTGGAAATCCTCCCCTCTCACTTTTTTTTTTTTTTTTTTTTTTTTTCTTAAAGAGGGAACAGAGAAGGGGCCCAGGTGAGGATATTCCCTCAAGGGCCCAGTCCTCTGTTCTCAACGCTACCTCACTAATGCGGGAAATGGCGAATAGTATGAAAGAAGAAAGAAAGAAAATATTATTATTATTATTATTATTATTATTATTATTATTATTATTATTATTATCATTATTATTATTATTATTATTTTCCCTGGGGATAGGGGAGAAAGAATACTTCCCACGTATTCCCTGCGTGTCGTAGAAGGCGACTAAAAGGGGAGGGAGCGGGGGGCTGGAAATCCTCCCCTCTCAATTTTTTTTAATTTTCCAAAAGAAGGAACAGAGAAGGGGGCCAGGTGAGGATATTCCCTCAATGGCCCAGTCCTCTGTTCTTAACACTACCTCGCTAACGCGGGAAATGGCGAATAGTTTGAAAAAAAAAAAAAAAAATTATTATTATTATTATTATTATTACTATTATTATTATTATTATTATTATTATTTTTATAATTATTTTTCAATCCCAGGACAAGGAACAGACACATCGTCTCTGTACACAACATCACTTAAATTCAGCCTATCTCATGCATAGCCTCCTGCATGTTCAAGTGCTGAGCACTCAAGACCTTTTCCACTCTTTCCTATCATCTCCAATTCGATCTCCATCTTCTCTCCATCCCCTCCACTTCTGAAACATAAACTCTCCTTGTCAACCTCTCTTCTCTCATTATTTCCACATGTACTGTCCGTTTCAGCACATTTTCTTTAGTTCCTTTGATCACGTTTCAGGTATAGTAGCCCCAAAGGTGTTGTGTGAATGCGAGGCATGGGCTATAGATGAAAATGCATAGACGAAATTTGTTGTAAATCAAATGTCTAAAATCATATTTAACCTCTGGGAGGAAATAAGGCAGTGTAAAGGTCTCTTGACCTCTGTATTAATATTGTGACAGAATCCATATCAGGTTTATAGAGTGCTTGTTACTTAGAATCTCTATGCCATTTTCATATTTCAATAGTGGAACGCATGGGAAATTCTGATCGGCCTGTGACAAGAGGAGGTGGTGTGTTGGACCATCCTCCCTCTAGATCTGGCATGTCTATGGAAAGACTTGACACTGGCCAAACATTTTCATTTGGTGAACGTCCAGTGACACGACAGGTAATGTACAAACTACAATATATTTATAGAAATTTTCTATGGTAACCTGTTTGCACTTGGTTTTCAATTGTCCGACCTTTATAAAGTCTTCAGCTTACACTTGTAAATCTTATTTTTCATTATTTAATAACTGCAATAATAGCTACTTCTTGTACACATATAATCATTAATTGTATTTCATTTTCAAAGTTCACCTTGTATTGTCTAGGTTCAGCAACAGGATTCTTTAATCTCAGATTCAGTGATTTTTGAGAAATGCTTCTATTTACTTTATACACATTCCGCTAACTTTATCATAAGTAAATAAGTAATGCAGTCCTAAATATGGGCCTCCATGGTATTGTGGTTAGCTTTACTGACCACAACACACCCACTGGCCCACCCAGGACTGGGACCACCAAGGTTCAAAACTTGGATAGGGCAGTTGGCCCACCATCCACCCAGCTGTTCATCCTCCACTTGCTGATGGTAGTAGATAAACTGGATAATTTTAATCACCCCAGGACCAGTTTCTGTGAAAGAGTCTTGGTGTTACCCAGAAGAGAACCTTGGTTAGGGCTTTCACTTGTCCATGCCATTTCAGCAAAAGTAAACCATACATTGTGGATATATTGCTAAACAGAGCAGCATTACACTTTTAACCTAAGATTTTAGTTCAATCTCGTGATTGGGTAGGGATAGCAGTCATTATGTGTCTTGTATTGATATCAATATCATTCTACCATAAGAGGAACACAAGACTAAGCTAATTCTTTTCTCATGAAGACTGAGAAATATCTATAATAAAATATTGTTTATAATTATAACATGCATTGTAACTTACTTCAGGGTGATGGAAACAGTAGGCCCACAACATCAGGTCGACCTATCACAGCTCGCCCAGTAAGTGCTGCACTGCGAAATGCACCAGGAACAGCTTCTCGACTTTTATCCACAGCAAGCATGCAACGGCCTGGAACAAGAACTGGTATAGCTACTGGAATAGGCTTTAACACACCAGTAAGTATATGACAAATAATTTTTTCACTGTTGCTGCAGTGCCCTGCAGCACTAAGGGTCCAGTTATGAGATGTGAACTTGATTTACCACACATCACATCCAAGTACACATACAATTGTGTGCATTCATAAATTGTTTGTGTGAACAAGATGTATGCAATACATCAGTTTTAAACTACATAAATGTTAACAGATAACAGTACACTAAAGCTGAAAAAGCATTCATTAGGGGTTCTTTGATCACTGTAGTGTAAAACCAGGAACTTGTTAAATACCCCTGGCTACCCTCATGTCTTCAGGGGAATCATCATTTAAGCTTTATCAGGAATGTTGGGTAGACACATGAGGCAGAAGTATTCAGTAGGAACATTAGGTGGGTGGAAGCCTCTGAAAACACTGGGCTGAAATTGTTGTCTGCCAGTGGCCTGCTAAGTATGAGGCACTAAACCTAAGAAGTGGCACAAAAGTTGACAAGCTATGGAGACTTTTTTGCCATGTCCACCCCCTTGAGGGAGTTCCTGAATGGGGTGGGCATCAGAAATATAGATAGATAGATAGATGTATGATCTATACATATATTGTCACACACACGCACATATCAATAATCACCCCATGACCAATAATTAAAATAAATCTTTTTATGTATGTATGAGTGTATATATGTAAGTGAATGTACAAAGAAAAAAATGATGAAAAGGAACTCCCTACTAGAAACACCTCTCTCTCTCTCTCTCTCTCTCTCTCTCTCTCTCTCTCTCTCTCTCTCTCTCTCTCTCTCTCTCTCTCTCCAAGAAAAGAAGAAAAAGCAAATGTGTATATTTATATTTGTAATAAAAGAGGGGTTGCAAACTACCCTGACAGTACTACAAGGACCTGACATGGCTCCCTAGAAACTAATTGCTACATATGATGTAGCAAGCTGGTTAGCTAGATTCACAACCAGCAATGTGATCCACTTGCCGTCTCTATATCTCTCACTTTCCCTGTTTTTTTCTAAATTCTCCTTACTACTACTGCAGTTCTTCTGTTCACCGTCTTTATGTAATCTTTACTGCCACTACTGCTATACTGCTGTTACTACTACTACAGCTGCTAATTTTTCCACTTTCTGCATTAATGGATGACAAATATTCTGCTTCATTTATGAATATCATGCAATGACTACGCTTTATCTTTTGGGTGATTTTTCAGATCAATGTTGTAGATCGACCCATCACCCAGCAAGGATTAAGTGGTATGAAGACAGGATCAAGAGGACCACAGAGACAGGTATGTCATCACAGGGATTAGAATTTAGTTTTTTCACTGCAACATTACATGTTATATACAACTGGTCAACAGCTATAAAAGCAGAATTCCCTATCCACAACCAGGCCCCAAAGACCTTTCCATACTTTCCCATGAATGTTTCATGTGCCATAGTTCAGCCCAGTGACAAAAAATCACCTCCTGCATATCACAGTGCTCCAATTTGCTCATTCATATGCACACCTCACATTCTCCTACATGTTCAGGCCCTGATATCTCAGTGCCTCTTTCACTCCAACCTTACATCTCTTACTCAATTGTTTCTCCACCCTCAGTGAGGTAACAGCAGGATCAGACATACAACAGCCTCACCTGCATACTATAGCTATCATTTATAATGAACTGCAAACAGTCTGCCAGCCATAAACAAGCCTCACAGACTATTCCAAGATTTATGCTTTACCTTACCTGATCCCTTTTACAAACTATGAAGTTACTGCAGCACTTACGAATTTGGCCATGTCCACTGGGCACAACCACAGGATAAGGAGTGTGATGATGATGACGACAAAATTCCTGAATACTTACATAATGATACCTTTGCATGCAGAGAAATTTTGAATAAAATTTTCACAAAATCAAAATTGCAAAATTCCAGGTACAAGACAAAAGTTATTTCATGGGCATTCTTCGAACCAAGATAACAGAGCTGGGTACTGAAATAAGTCGTCTGAGTGGTGAGATTGACTTGATGAAGCAAGAACAGTCAACTTTCCTTACTTATGATAAGCGGGTGAAGGAGATGGCCCAAGAGCTCACTGGTAAGAGTCCCTATTCATAGGATACAGTTAGACTGCAAGAAATAAATGCAGAGAGCTATTTGTGTACCAGAAGTAGATGTTTCCTAAACTGTGTACATTTTGAAATCTGCCATATCTGAGACAAGCTCTTCATCCCTGCTCATAGTTGCGTCGTATTTTTTGTATTAATAATGGGTATTGCATGAGTAACAAATACAGAGATTTCTTGTGCTAACTGCTCTGTTGTACACAGCTATTCATATCAATACTTCTTGCACAGCAATCTCACTGTAATCCATTCACATTATCATTATTCTTCCTTTGCATCTCCTTATATTAACTTCACTCAGATACACAAATATTCTTTAAATTTTGAGAAGTGAGTTGAAATACTATAGCATCAGTGTTTCACTCAGACATTGCATTGGATCTCAGTGCAGAGGTAAAGCCAGTTTTATTTTTTCTTCAAAGGCACCAATAATGGACAATAGTTTTCATTGAGGCCTAGGCCTTAAATGAACAAAAAAGTGAGTCAAAGAAGTTTAAAGAACCTTGCTCCCACCCCTTTCTCACTCTATTTCAGGGAAATACTAGGATAAGAAAGACTGCTAAGGTGAGTCATTAAGGAACTTCTCATTCCTAAGAAGTTCATTAATTCCTGATTGGAGCACAGTCTTGAAGCTAAAGGAGCCCAGTAAAAGGGGTCCTAGTTTTGTATAACTGAATCAAGTAATAATATAACTGTAGCATGTGTTGTATCACTGTAGTGACACAACACTCAATACATTTATCAATCTCTACATTTGTAAAGTGCAATGAATGACCTTTTTGAATACTGAACCAAAACATAGTCTTCCAGCTGAGCAGGATTAAGAATGATCTGGCTGTCTACTACATATTGCATTACAGATGATATCAAGCTAGAGATTAAATTATTAGGAATATGAAAAACATTTTATACAAAATACTTACAGCATTTTTCCCACTAATAGCATACTTTACAAAAATCATTACTGCTAGTGATCCCTTAATTCTTAGCCTTAGAATCCAAGACGGCAACAGTCAAGGAGTTTTACTCTGTATCACTTTTAGATGACAAGATTCAGTCATACCTATAGCATTAGTTTTAACTTTCATGTACCTTCTGGTATCAAATAAGTTTATAATTGGGCCCTCATTCCTTGAATATGGCCCAGGTGCTATCATGAATATTCATAAATTTGTAACATGCCTTGGGGGCCTAGTTTCTTTGGCCATATGATAGAAAATTTTGGATGAAATTATTTCATAACAATAACACAAGGATGAGAAGAAACTATAAAAGTGAAAACTAACTATGAATGAGACTGATGTTAGAGCTTGAAAAAAAATTAGTCATCTTCATATCTACTTTAATAATAATGAATTATCAGTGCTTTTACTATGAAAGTTGTATTGATATATCGGTTAACTTATCTATAGTGTATGTGTCTTTTTACAGAGCTGCAAGGAACCTTAGCTGATTACAACCTGTTGTTAGACCTCATAAACACTGATACTGAACGGGTGGAGATTGATGATGAGACTCGAGAATTGAAAGAGGTCAATAAAGGGGAAGCAGATAAGTTGGAAGCATTATTTACACGTAAACAGGATTTGGAGTCCATGATGCGACAACTTGAGGCAGAAATTGAAGAGGTAATATCTAATCGTCTGATTAATAAACATACTGAGTGAAATGTTTCATTTTCAACATGAAAATTGATAGTTTTTGAGAATCAGTAATGGCATACCAGTCGTCTTAGAACAAATAATAATTGAATTTTTAATAATTTTTTTAGAATGAAGATGAATATATGGTTGTAAACATGCCTAGTGTACCTGTTGGCTCATAACTTAGAATCCTAGCTATCTATCTCTATAGCTCTGATACCCATTCCCTTTGGGAACTCCCTCATGAGGGTGGCCACGGCTAAAGAGCCTCCATAACTGTTAAACTCCAATGCAGCCTCTTAGCCCTTGGTGCCTCACCCTGAAAAGGCCACTGGTAGTAGGCATTTCTAGCACAGTGTTTTCAAAGGCTTTTACCTAATGTTCCTACCAACTTCTATCTAATGTGTCTACCTAATATTCCTGCTTAATGTTCCAATCAGCTACTTCTATTTAATGCTCACGGCAAATGCTCCTACCTAATACTTCTACCTTTTGCTCCTGTTGAACATTTCTACCTACTACTTCTATCTCTTGCTCTTACCATTTCACCAAAAGGTAGGGCTATTGCAAAGCACTAACCATAGGAAAATCTAAAGTTGAGAAGAATGAGTTGTGGGAGTTAATTGTTGTCAAGTGTTATGTGTGACAAGGAGAGACTATAAGTACGTGGAAAGAATGCCAACAGTCCATATGTGGGTGAGACAGGAAGAAATGATAGCTAATTGGGTGAAATGAGTGCAACTTGACAAACTTGACAACACTGAAGTGCTGGCTTACTACACTGTTACTCATTATGTGTAAACATGAAAGCACTCATCTTTCACGGAGATTTTAAGGCAGGTGCAAGATACACCTAAATCATCTCTGGTGTTTTACCTTAGTGTGAATTAAATACACTTCTTAACCTTCACGGATTGTTTTATTATACGGAGCACTTGTTTACTGGTTAACTGTGAGTAGACCCAACAAGCAAAACTGATTTTAATAGTTTTGATTGGCTTTCATTGTGTCTTTTTTGTGTTGCTGGTAAGTTTAGGATCAGAAACATCTACTAGATATGATAAAAAATTTCAAATGTTGATGATAGTTTTGTAGAAAACATGGTAACTTTAGAGCAACAGCAGTGATGATTTTGTAGTAGTAATAGTAACCTTGTCATAAGACTGTGATGGATATGTGTCCCCAAAGGTCTCTTCCACACACTCACACACATACACATTCATGTATTGTGTTTCCTCTCACATTGTAGTCATATAGAGGTCTTCTTTCACTGTGTCCAATCTTCATTACTTTCCATTTGTTTGGAGTGAACTTCATTAAAAATGTATTAAAGCAGCTCTGGAGCTTGTCTCTGCCTATCTCTAAGTCGATTCAGTCCTTAACACTCCTCGCTTCTCTCATGACCATAGCATCACCTGCAAACCTATCCAGATATGAATAAGACAGTGATGACTGTGATGGTAATGATACCTAATTCATACCCCTCTGTCTTAATGGGTATATACAGGATAACTTTCCAATTGTCCATTCATTCATTCCTCCATACATCCATCTATCTGGGAAGTTTGTTCCCTGTGTAGTCAATGATTCAGGCATTTCAGTTATATTTCAATTAGTGAAAATAATATTTGATTTGGAAATGACTCTCCTCACCCATCTAAATTTGGAGGAACAAAGGGATACACTCCAGCATGAATTACCAGTATATATTGGTGAGGAATGCTTGTCTCAGAGAATGTATTAGGCATACCATTTCTCATTGGGAAATATGTTCATGGTTTACATCCATCAAATGTGGATGATTCTCAGTAAAAGGCAGTCATCACTATTTTAACTTTTTAAAGTAATTGCTAATCTTATCAGATATCATATAGTCTTAATAACTTACTTCTCTTCTTCACTGATAAGGTTACATTCTGAGACCTGTGTACTATTCAGGGTGTTTTCATTAATTTCACACTTGCCTTTTTTTGGGGGCAAATTTGGTTTCATTTTTATTATCTTGAATATAAAGAATATACATATCAAGAATAAGGATTGTTCAAGCAAGAGCAGTATTTAGTTTACATGGGCTTTCTTTCTTTCATAATTGTAACACTAGGATTAGACAAAGAAAAGGGTCTCATTAGCTCACATCCATTCTGTAGCAGTCTTATGTAATGCATCAAAACCACAGCCCCCTATCTGGAATCAGGCCCCACAGACTTTCCCTTGGTTTCACCTGCCAGCTTCATATGCCCTGGTCAATCCATTAACAGCAAGTGGCTCCCTGTTTACCACATTGCTTCAATTCACTCTATCCTCTGCATGCATTTTCATAGTTTTTTTTTTTTTTTTTTCTCTTTTTTTTTTTTTTTATACTTTGTCGCTGTCTCCCGCGTCTGCGAGGTAGCGCAAGGAAACAGACGAAAGAAATGGCCCCCCCCCCATACACATGTACATACACATGTCCACACACGTGTATACATACCTACACAGCTTTCCATGGTCCACCCCAGACGCCTCACATGCCTTGATTCACTCCACTGACAGCACGTCAACCCCTGTATACCACATCGCTCCAATTCACTCTATTCCTTGCCCTCCTTACACCCTCCTGCATGTTCAGGCCCCGATCACACAAAATCTTTTTCACTCCATCTTTCCACCTCCAATTTGGTCTCCCTCTTCTCCTCGTTCCCTCCACCTCCGACACATATATCCTCTTGGTCAATCTTTCCTCACTCATTCTCTCCATGTGCCCAAACCATTTCAAAACACCCTCTTCTGCTCTCTCAACCACGCTCTTTTTATTTCCACACATCTCTCTTACCCTTACGTTACTTACTCGATCAAACCACCTCACACCACACATTGTCCTCAAACATCTCATTTCCAGCACATCCATCCTCCTGCGCACAACTCTATCCATAGCCCACGCCTCGCAACCATACAACATTGTTGGAACCACTATTCCTTCAAACATACCCATTTTTGCTTTCCGAGATAATGTTCTCGACTTCCACACATTTTTCAAGGCTCCCAAAATTTTCGCCCCCTCCCCCACCCTATGATCCACTTCCGCTTCCATGGTTCCATCCGCTGACAGATCCACTCCCAGATATCTAAAACACTTCACTTCCTCCAGTTTTTCTCCATTCAAACTTACCTCCCAATTGACTTGACCCTCAACCCTACTGTACCTAATAACCTTGCTCTTATTCACATTTACTCTTAACTTTCTTCTTCCACACACTTTACCAAACTCAGTAACCAGCTTCTGCAGTTTCTCACATGAATCAGCCACCAGCGCTGTATCATCAGCGAACAACAACTGACTCACTTCCCAGGCTCTCTCATCCCCAACAGACTTCATACTTGCCCCTCTTTCCAGGACTCTTGCATTTACCTCCCTAACAACCCCATCCATAAACAAATTTTCATAGTAAAGCAATTAATTTAAACTATAACTGAAATTCCTAAATCACTGACTGCAGAGGTAAAAATTTCCCAGATAGATGGATGTATGGATAAAAGAAGAATCTGTAGATTAATATGAACATAATAACTACTTCACAGACCATTTCATCAAGCAAACGTATGAGTATGATGAAAGATAGGGAATGTCATAGGGAAAAATCTCATTTCTAACACTCCTTTCATTTTCTCATAGTTGTGGTTTCATGGGGTACTTAGTTTACTTTAGTTAGTCTTTCAAGCTGCATTGGGAAATACAAAATTGGGTGTTCAGCACTTGTTTTTTAAACAGTTTTGATGAACTTGATAGTCTCACTAATTACAGATGTTAAGAACACAGCAGTGTTATGGAATAATCACCTACTAAGTTACAGTTACTAATCTAAGTTAATATGTTGTCAGAATTATCACTACTCCCCCAGGAGCGACACATGGGAGAGAGCCTTGTCCAGGCTATGCAGCCAGAACTGCGTCACAAGTACCTGGATCTGCGAAACTTAAACACAAATCTCCTGCAACATCTTGATGGAATGCAGCATGAATTAGATGCACTTGACAACCGCAAAGCTACATTAGAGGATGAGCTCTCTACATCAAAGGTTTAAAACATCTTTAATGTAATACGAGTAATTTGCTAAACAGAGGAGGTGAAAAACTATAGTGCTTAGTAGTGTACTGAATGAATAGCGCTTCTAGTACAATACCCACTTTCTGACTTTGGTATGTAGACTGAATACTATTATGCTTTTATTTTGTAACAGGTAAAGCAAGAGGCAGTTGGTTTATATGAGAAGCTTCAGGAACTGGAGGAGAAGAAAGAGGAGATCATTACAGAGAACCAGAAGAGGGGAACCCCAAAGGAGGAGAGAGAAAGACTTTTGCTGCAGGTAAGGAAAAGAACCTACTCATGAGAAGGAAAGAATACCTATTAGATACTATGGAGATAATTATTGGCATAGTGTACATAGATCCAACATGCTAGAAGGATACAAGACAGTAATAAGGTGTATTGGAGATTATGATAAAGAAAGAATTGCAGGGTGTTATGCTCAGAATTCATTCAGTCAGTCTTTGAAATAATTGCCTGGATTTTGAAAGTGTCACAAAACAACAGCTGGCACCAATGTACATACTTGCAAAGAAAAAACTTTAGTAAAATCTCTTTCCCTCTCTAAGATGAGCTCTCGATTGATGATTGTTAGTTAACTAAAACATTACATGTCTCATTAAGTTTCTAGATTTGATGAATATGCAAGCAAAAACACGGTTGATGAGAGGTTGTTCCATGACCACACCAAAACATAATGTCTATTTATATGTCATGCTTCATTATTCAACAGTATATTTCTTAACCTGCTACTTCATTATATTTTCTTATTGATGAATTCATTTTTACAGCATGCTGAACCATTTGAATTGTACTTATTTAATTAAAAGAAAAGTTGTACAAATTGTGTGAAAGAGAACAATCAGAAATGATGGTCTCTTTTCTACTTATAGAGCTTTCATTACTAAATGCCCTGATGTGTTTAGTTCAATGGCCTGTAGACACAGACACAGCAACCACATGAAGAACAATATCCGTCTTACATGTTCAAACTGCCACATCCTGTATGACTGCCATCAAGACCATCTCAAGTAGACAGATCATAATTTTCATGTATTTGCTGTTTTGTCTATATGCCATGCTTGTAACTAAAGAAAGAAAGGTTTTTTAGATTGTATGAAAAAGAAATAGGAAAATGTATATGGAAAGTTCAAGCCATCTAACCTTGAATTGGAGGGAAAAGTATGACTGTGTGACTGCCATCAAGACCATCTCAAGTAGATAGATCATAATTTTCATGTATTTGCTGTTTTGTCTCTATGCCTTGCTTGTGACTAAAGAAAGAAATGTTTTTTAGATTTTATGAAAAAGAAATAGGAAAATGTATAGGGAAAGTTTAAGCCATCTAACCTTGAACTGGAGGGAAAAGAAAAGTTGACTTTTTTAGGAGAAGAATTTATAGTATAATAGATATGAAAAGGCACAGGAAAGGCAGACAGACAGAAATTGTCAAAGATACCTTTGGTAAATCATAGAGTTAGTCTGTTGGGCATGGCTGTGTATGGTAGGCTCAGGTTTTGTTACAATATACAAGACATCTTGAGATTAATGTTGTAAAATGAGACGAGACCTACTTGCAAAATTCTCTCCTGTCTGTCTAAGTTCAGGTCATTCTCTCAGAGAGATTCAATGAAATCCAGTGTAGTGGCCCTTGTCATACTGCAAGTTTTGATAGGGTGTAGCATTGGGGTCTGATCTCTGAGCAACCCTCTTTTGTTTTTCCTTGCTTATTTTGTTCTGCCATGTCCATCTTCCCCTTTGGCCAGTATTACCCCATTATTGTTGATTTCTAAACCTCTCCCTCTTTTCCCATCAGCACCAATCACCCTAAGGTTCTCTTCTATCTTTTGTGCTCTTCCTCCCTTTTATCAATAATTTCCTTTCTTCAACAGATAGCCAATTGCACACCTACAATGATGGCTCAACAATGCACTCCTCCACTTTTTTCAAACTACTCCATCTTCCCTTGCTGGACCTGTTTCTCATCTCATCATTACTGCCTCGGTAAACTTGGTAAACTCCTTTGATTGGCTCCCTAATTTCACTACTTTACACAGTAAATATACTTGGTCTCACCTTTACATATAGTTTATCTTGGAAACCCCACAAACCACAGATAGCTAAATCTGCTTTTACGAAATTGGTAGTCCTGTTCAGATACCCAAAATTTTTCTCTTCAGAAACATTTGCTTCAGTTATACAAAGGAATGATTTGTCTTTCTGTGAAGCACTGTTCCCAAAGATTTGGGGAGAATCTAAATTTATATTCCTACATAATAGAGTCAAGTCTAAAGCAGTCTAACTCATTATCCCCCTAGACTTACCTCAGACTTAACCTATTTGCCCAGTCGTAGTATTTGTTCTCATTCCCTCTTCCATTAGCAACTCTAAGATAAGCTGTTGTCATGTCTATTTCTTTCCATGCAATGCCAAGCTTTGAAACTTTTGTCATCTTATGCCTTTCCTTAAAGTTGTGACCCTCCCTCTTTTCAACAAAAAGGTTTCCACTTCCTTCAGAACTCTTACATTATTTTTCCTCTTCTCTACTTTGCTATATTTTTAGCACTTTTTATCTTTCATTTGAATTTTGGCATAGAAAAGGACTTTTATGCATGACTGGAGCCTATGACATAATAAAAGAAAAAAGTAAAGTGCAGCTACATATCTGAGTATCAATCATTTATGAAATTGTTTGCAAAAATATTATGGAAATTAAATTGAATTTTATCAGCAAACAATCCATTATATGAAGTACCTCAAACACTTACTAAGCGATTATCCACTACTGTTTATATATACAGGTAAAGGAAGATAATGCGGAGATTGCCACAATGGAACGTCAGCTCAGTGAAGTTCAAGAGCAGATGAAGCGAGTTCATGATGAGATCCAGCAGCTAGACCAGGTTAAGATATCCTCACAGTTCTGATTGTTCATCAGGAAAGGATGTGGCATTTCATGATATTTCCTGAAAGTTCTTACTTTTCTTGAAAGGGTATCAAAACTTATCTTTATAATGTAGTATATTTTCATGGCTGTTCTGTTCTTCATCCAATATCAAGATAAGCATGAAGACTTATGTGTGTACATAAGAAATGTGATATACAGTGTACATGTGTTTTGTGTGAGATTACTTGATTGTGATTATTTGAATGTGCATATAGGGTGGGAGCCTGACATTTGTAAGTTCCAGTCTCTCAGCACATTAAATCCATCATACAACCTTTTGGATTTTTCTACTGCTATCCACAATAATTTGTTCAACTTGTACACCATATATCATAACTAAACCAGAGTTCACACCTAGTTTTCCCATCACAGTCTGCATTTTGCCATACCATTTCCTGTAATTTGTTAACACTCATTTGCATATCCTTTTTCAAATTCAAGTAACTCCTTTATGTTCCTTCCACATTCTTCTAAATCTGTTTTAATGACTGTGTCATCTTTTGCAATTTTCCTAATGGTTGTATTATCCTTGCAGTCTTTTGGCCACTTCTAATTCCATGAGTCCTTTAGTTTCACTAATCCTTATTGTATAAGGTTATGTTGCCTCTCCTACAAGCCAATTACTTCAGCCTTGGAAAGACTTTCTTTCTGAAATATGGTAAACTTTTCATTCCAAGGGACTTCACCCTCCAATTATTTTTCATGATAGACTGTTTTGAAACCTGTTCCTGAACTTGAGGTTTAAGGTAAAGCATAAGCATAACATAATTAACTAAGATTTTCATGGAATATTGTAGTATAACTACTGTGACTGCATTTCACATAGAGTGGTACCATACTGTCAAAGTCATCATGCTTATCCATGGAGTTGTGCTGTACTAGCACAATAATAATGCTTATCCTAGATAACTGCAGAATTCTAGGAAAATTCTTCAGTGTAATGAAATGTATTATGATCATTATGAGGACATATTTAAATACTCTTTCAAGAAAGAATGAGTCACAGTTTACTAAAATGCAAATTGTAGCAAATATTATGCTTTGAAAATTTAGAAGTATAGATTGATAACTGATAAATAGATCATGCATAGTATCTATCTACCTTTCTATATCTCTGACACCTGCTCCCTCCTGGAATGCCCTCCATGGGGTGACCACAGCAATAGAGTGCCCATAATTAGTGAACTCAATGCCTTTAGTGTCTCACCCTTAACAGGTCACCGGCAGAGGGCAACTCTCGCACAGTCTTTACAAAGGCTCCTACCTAATGTTTCTACGACAACCTCTACCTAATGCTCCTGCTTAATGTTTCTACCTACTACTACCACCTAATGTTTCTATGTAATGATCTTGCCAAAATGTTCCAATGTACTACTTCTGTCTATTGCTCCTACCATTTTGCCAATAGGCAGGACTAGGACATAGTGCTTACCGAAGGAACATCTAGAGTTACAAAGAATGAACTGGGTGAGTCAATTTTTTTCAAGTGTTATGTGTGACAAAGAGTGACTGTATGATTGTGGAC
Organism: Panulirus ornatus; assembly: GCF_036320965.1. NCBI lineage: Eukaryota > Metazoa > Arthropoda > Malacostraca > Decapoda > Palinuridae > Panulirus > Panulirus ornatus. Next base: position 22,042,899 of record NC_092265.1, read on the forward strand.
AGAATGCCAGTAATCAATGTATGGGTGAGGCAGAAAGAAAAGACAGTTATCTTGGTCAGAGGATTGCAACTTGACAACCTGTGAAATGCTGGCTTACTAAACAGCTGTTACTAACCCTCCCAATACCCAGGCGGATAGTACTGGTAATATACCTCCTTGGTCGTTGGTTGCCTATAAACATCTACCTATACCTTCATATTATAGAAAAACAAAAAAAATGATGATTTCACTACTGAGTATGATTTGTATATTGTAGTGATGTATTCAATTCATCAATTTAAAATTCTATTATAATGAAAATCTCTTATTCTGAAAGAATAGCTCTATTTTTATATGTCACTGTAATTACAATTATTGAGAGTATATGAAGTGACTGATTGCTAAGTTTGCTGTTGTCATTCTCATGCCATACTAATTACCTCTCAGGAATTGGAAGAAAATCAGAGTGAGAGGAGTCAGAAGTACCGAGAATTGCGTAAACGGGAAGAAACAATGGAACAGTTTCTTGCTACATTTGACCAGAATAAACATGAGGAGCTAAATCGATTAGAAACTTTAGAAAATAATAATGTTTCCATATTGGAAAAATTATCACGTCATCTTGCCCACTTTAAACATTTACCAAGGTAAAGTTTTCCATCATTTTTTTTTTCAAAAGCATTTACCAGTGTATATCTGGCTATCTACCTACCTATCTATCTGCACAGATATGTGACAATGAGACCTTTACTTCATTTGCTCCTGGTGCTACCTTGCTTACACAGGAAGTGACAAACAAGTATTAAAGTATTATCGAGGAGGTGCCAGGAACAGATGAAGAAAGACAGCATCTGCACACATCCATTCTCTCACTGTCAAGTGTAATGTACCCAAAACCACAGCTACTTATTCACAGCCAGGCCCCACAGACCTCTCCATGGTTTACCCCGAACCCTTCACATGCCCTGTTTTAGTCTACTGACAGCACGTATACCATATTGTTCTAATTAACACTGTCCCATATACACCTTTCACCCTCCTGCATGTTCAGGCCCTGATCACTCAAAATCTGTTTCACTCCATCCTTCCATCTCCAATTTAGTCTCCCAATTCTCCTTGTTCCCTCCACTCTTGAAACACATATCCTCCTGCTTGAGGTTACACCATAAGTGAAAAGTTACTGTTGGTGAGGTTGTATTACAGGGGGTGCAGTGTCATCAAAGAACTTCTTATTCCAAAGGAATTGTATTGTATACAATTGGGTTTAGAACCTGTTTGCTTATGTTCCTATGAGGTTATATTGCTTACTCTTGGATGTTTGTTTAGAAGCATGCAACTATTTTCATTACCAATTGGAAATGGACATTGATGAGACTGCTGAATATAAGAAACTGAAAATATAAACACAGATAGAAATGCATTCTGTTAAACACCATGGTTCTGTTTGTAGTGTTCTGCATGATTTCTTGCCCATACCATTGAAGGTAATCATGTTTACAGTCATTCAACACAAATATTATGAGACTACCTTTTTTAAACAGTCACTGTACTACAGCACTTTTGGATAACTGAAAATGGGCTGGACAGTTACCCAGTAGAGGGTTCACGTATCAATTTGAGGGTGTGGTAAATGGGTAGGACCATACTGATGATGGTGATTCCTAACATACTCGTATACTTGAAAAACTGATACCAAATCATGATTTAGGGAACAACTGGATTCACTCTTTTCCACATGTTAGTATCCCCTACCTTCCTCATGAAGGTATTTGATCATAGGCATTACAGGCTTCACTTATAATACCAAAATTGCTATAAGGGACTAACGTGATGCCTCTGACCTCTAGCTGTTACAAAAATTGCAGACTATGGACACATTGCATACTTTCCAAATGTTTCTACTGCTTGTGTTTTAAATATAATGACTGTAAAGACAGTTTCAGTAGCACATCAGTCAGTCAATTTAAACAGTTTACCAACTCAATTGTATTCAATATGAGCATATACTTAAGTGATAAAGTACCTACCTCAGAGAGTCTGTCCATTGTGACTTTAGCAGTGGTCAAACATACGGCATTGGGTGGCACGGTTAAACCAGCCCCAACACATGCATACCAATGCTGACACAAAAGCTCAAAAGAATAGTTCAGACTAAGGACCTCATGGTGAGGGAAGAGGAGTATGAAGTCTGCCCCAGGCATCAGCCCTGCAGCCTTACACAATGTTTTGTCAAGAATGTTGCTCAACAGACCACAACCAACCCAAGGAATTGTTTGCAAGGGCACCAAAGCCCTTTCTCATAGTATCTATTACTGGTCTCAAGCCAGAGACCATATTACACCAAAGCCTACAATTAGTCATGGGCAGTAATGACAAGTACAGTTGCATGTCATGAAGCCAAGACGACATGGTTGGCAAAATATATCATCAAGCAAAGAGTGCAGCCACAGCCTAAATGATGAAGTGATGCACATGTAAACCCCTGTCACAGTTAGCTATGAAAGGCTTACAACAATGTTGAACAGCATAAAGTTTTGCATTTGGAACCCCAGTGAATATCCCCTTTCCACATTACAAGGAGATGTACATCTTTATACATTAACATACTGTTGGGAACATCCCAATACCAGGTGGACTAGCTGAAAAGCCTAAGGTCTAGTAACCTCCTTGCAAACTTTAGAGACAAAAATCAGTCAAGCAAGACCTTGCCAGAGAGAATCAAATGTGTCGAGCAAGTCATTCCTTGGATGTTTTTTCTGTCACTTGACTTCCTTCTTGAATTAGCCTTTTTTTTTCTCTTTCATATATCTCTCATATTAAGTTTCTCTATAGGCTCTTTTGAAGATATTTTTATGTGATAATCTATATGCCTCTTACCTTTTTCTAAAGTAAAGGCTTCTCCAATAATGCTTTGCAAATATCCTTGACTACATATTTCAAATGCAACATCTGTGTAATAACATATCAGGTTATTTTCATTTCAGTACACAAGATTTTGATGTGATGCGAAGTGACCTAGCTTTTAAAGAAGGGGAGCTGGAGAAGTCTCGCTACACAGAGCAGAATCTGAAACATGAGAACTTAAACCTTCAGGCTAACTTGCAAAAGGTAAAGTAATCAGAGTACATGTGATCCATTTATGCCATTTCCAAACTGAACTTGAAAGAATTGGCCATAAAACAGTCAGAATGAAGGAAAAAATAACTGCGCACACCATAATGATGACCTATGCATGAAACAAGGCAGCTATACTGAGTAGTTTAAAAAGTAATGAAGAACTATTATCAATTAAAGAGTTAATAGTTTTAAACTGTACACACATGATGAAACACTGTAGCTCCTGAGGTTGATCGACAACTCATCCAAGGTATTGTAGATGAATACTGCAGCTATTTATTTTTACCAAGTTTGATCACAAGTACCAGTAACTCGGGATGAAATTCATGCAACCTGAAACCCACAACTCTGAATCCATAACAGGCCTCAACTTTGTAGTCATAGGATTTACAAGATGGCAGTAGGAATTACACTAGTAAGGGAATGGTCATGGTAGATGTATCACACACATGACATCACCCCAGTTATCATCATGGTAATTTTCGAATCATTTTCTAAATAAAATCTAAAGTAATTCCAGCACAGATGCTCAAATCTAGATTGATTAAGAATGAGCAAAGATCTTACCTCCATTTCAGAAGGCAATAAAATTGTTCTACACATCCAGTTTCAATTAAATAGTTTAAATGAGATGTATCAATAGATGTCATGCTAGTACAAAGGTCTCATGCTTGTACAAAATATAGATCATTGACCTGTATTTACCTTGAGATGGGATAGTTAAGGTATGTGTTCCTTAGTGATTTTTTGTAGACGGGGAAAGTGTTATGACTCTGAGGTTTGAAAGGTGGTTAATAAATCATTAAGTATTTTCATTATCAAAGATGAAGATTTGAACTTGCATTGCATGCTGTGTTCAAACTTGACAGTGATTATATATGGAGACAGAATATCCAGTCAGCTGACTTACCTCAGAACTTTTAGCATTTACTCTAACCTTTTAAGACTATGGAAGGCATGCAGTAGGGCATTTGATACAAAATCTTACTTTATAGTGAAACTATGGATCAGCATTTGTTTGTAAATGACCACACTTAGAAATTGTTTTTCATCTTTTGGGATTAACAGATCTTTTTCTCAAAACCTCCCCATAAGGAGCAATATTACAAAGTGAGTACTTTCTTGACAGATGATAGAAATTAGATATGCTCATTGCAGATTGAAGCCCTTGAATCAAAAGTGCAAAAAGAGATGGTAGATTTGAAAGAAAAACTGGCTGTTATGGAAAAGGAAATTGTAGAATTTTCAGATCTAGATGGTTTGAAATCAAGAGCTGATGAGAAGCGCAGGCTTTTGGCCCAGGAAAAGGAAGAACTAGAGGGCAAAAAGACCTCTGTTACTCAAAGTCTGCAAGAGATAACCAATGCTGTTGCTACGCAGAAGGTAATGTTCCCAAATATATACATATATAGTGTTTTAAGAAATTATCATATCACTCAAAAAAATTTTATGCTGCATTATATTTGAGATGTTTCAAGACTTTTTTAGATTTTTTTCCTTATATATTGTATCATTGTATTATATAAAAATCTAGAATTTTCAGCTTTACCTCGGAAGTTCCTAACCTTTGGTGTATTACAGAACCAGCTGCAAGAAAATGAAACCTTCACCCAACTCACAAATTTGGAGAAGAAATGGGCTCACCTTGAGCAAACCAATTTCACTCTGCGGGAGTTTATTGCTCAAAAGAAGGCTGAATCTAATTATATCCCTTTTCAAAATAAAGCCATGAAACTTGTTCAGGAATATAACAGAGCTCTGCAAGAAGTAGTGCAGAGTGGTGGCTCTCTTATGTGAATTTCTGATATAAGAATCATCATATCTCAATGATGTAGGATTTTGGGCTTTTGGATATTTAATCATTGTCTGTTTTCAGAATGTTGAATTTTGGAAATTTCATGGTTCTAGAAAGAGCCTTGCAACTGGACTGAAGTCTTGAAAACCTTTAAATGTACAGCCTTTTCTGTATCCTGCTTTTTAATTGGAAACTTATTATCAACGAAATTATGGCAGGAAGTAGAACCACAATTCTACAGCAGGGAGCATCGGGAGTTTCCCTTTTACTTATCATTTTTTTCTTTTTAGGTCACATTTATGCTGTAGAACATATTGGTGATCTGACAAAAAATATCAAACTTGTCATTATCCGTAAAGCACTGCTATTTTTCTATTGTATTATATTTTGTATCCTCTCCTAGCCCACTTTGCTTTTCTGCCATACTTCCCTTGTTTACTTACCAGGACAGTGTTCATAATTCTGCTTATTCTAATTTTTCAGTGTAAGTCACTTTCATCATTTATGTAATAGCTGTACCAGCATTCAATATTTTTCATGTGATGTGGATGTTGTAACGAATGAAAATGTTCAAATGGTCAGCAACAGCAGTATGTAAGACTTTGCTCGTACCAGCTACTTGTTAATACTGAAATAGGTGTACCTTTTACTAGATATATAATATTACAATTATAACTAAATCATCATAAAAATTGCTATTTATTGTTATTCTCATCTTAAAGTGCAGTTCAAAGACTGAATAAAATATGCTACAGTCAAAAGCAATTAACAAATCATCACAAACTGTTTTGCTTTGCTAGATCCTTAAACCAAAGGCCTGTGACAAGTTGTTAATTCATACTCTTGTTATTCTTAAATTAGGATGATGTAAACTTGGATGGAATAAAGGATGGCATTTCTCTTCCTTATCATTCAAATGAACAGCAAACTTCAATGCTTTTAGCTATAACTATGTTGTAACCATTTCTTTCTCTTTTCCACTGTCTGTGCTGTTCAGCATATTCAGTTAGGTAAGAAGTGTTAATGGGTTCCATCTGCTTCTGGTTAAACCACAAGTGAAAAGTCTCCATTGGTGAGGCTGTATCATTATCAGTTGATGAAAGCGAGTACTGTACAGGATCACCGAAGAACTTCATACTCCATAGGAGTTTGTCATTTTCCTGCCTCTGATTCTAGCAGCCTTGAAAATGCAGGAATCCCTTAAAAGAAGTCCTGGGGTAATCATCAAAGAAATTATGATGAAACGAGGAGCCTCAAGGATGTCGGAGCCTCATACAATAGGTACAGGGGTTACACATAACAATCATAATGAAGTTCGTTGATGTTGCCACAAAGTGTGTTGCTAGAAACTAACATATTTTGGCTACACCTTGCATAAAGGGAACTGTATGCAAGAAACAACACAGTCTTAAGGGAAGAAATTCATGTTTAACAAACCTACTGGATCTCTATGAGAGAATGAATTCCATTTATCTGGACAGCCAGAAAGCATTTGACAGTGGACCATATCGAAGGATGGCAAAGAAGCTGGATCTTAAGACAGGAACAAAGGAAAGACTTTCTAGCTGGCAAGAAGATTACCTTAAGAGAAAAGAACAAATGAAACATGTTAGAGGAACATTCTTGAAAGGGACTGGGTTCACCAGTGGCGTGCTGTAGGGCTCAGTCTTGAACCTACTGCTTTCCTTGACCTATGTAAATGACTTAGCATTCAAGCCCAAGGCTCATATACAACACTGTTGGGACTGCTGTATCTTCAAACCTACCCATTTTCACCCATACAGACACTGACCTCTCCTTCCATAAGTTTCTTAATGCATCCAGGATCTTAGTCTTCCACCCATAACCCACTTTAGCCTTCACGGTTCTAACCGCTGCCACGTCCTCTCCCAGATGCCTGAAGTACTCTATTTCCTCCATGCCCTCCTTATTCAGAGTTACACCTAAACCATCTTATCTCACCCCCACTCCTTGCTTCACAACAATACCCACCTATATCTATAATAACCCTCCAATTTCTTCCTTCACATACTCCCCCAAACTGTTTCTAGAGTCTGCTACCAAAACTGTCATCTGCAAACAGAAGCTTGCATCTGGAAAAAATTATAAGTATAACCAGGGTGGCATCACACTTCCCTGATGAGGACCTAACTAAACCAAAAACTACTCACCCTTCTCCCTTCCTACTTGCAAAGATGCCTTACTCTCCTGATAAAAACTCCTTACTGCATTTAGCAGCCCCCTCCCACAACATGTATGTATCTGTATTTGTATTACCTAGACAAGACCTTTCTGTCTACCTTATTGTATGCTTTTCTAAATATACAAATGTCACTTACAAAACCCTATCTTTTTCCAGTATCTCTCATACCTTGAAAGCAAATAACTGGTCCACACATCTACCATTTCTGAAGTTAAAAGACATATACCACTGCAGTTTCAACATTCACTTTTGACACCCTTGCCCATGTACAAGGGCATTATGCATGTATTTTACCAGTCCTTTGGCACCTCACCTTGGGCAATACAAATGTTGAACAACCTGACTAACCAATCAACACCATCCCCTTACTTAAGAAACTCAACTGCAAACCCACACACTCCAGACACCTTTGCCACACTTTCCCTTAAACAAGGCTTTCACAAACTCTCTCTTCACTACATCATTCAAGACTGTAATTCTACATACTACCTCATCCAAAATCACACTTTCCTTCCACCTTTGATCTGCTGTATTCATCAGCCCTCCAAAATACCTACTGAATCTCTTTCTCACATCTTTGCCTACTTCCCCATCCACCCTCATTGTCACTCCTGTTCTCTTTTTCTTACACGATTCACCTTTTGAAAAGTTTTTAAACTCCCAGCTCAATGACTGTCTCTCATCCCATCTCTCTTTTGCCCCCTCTTCAGCTTCAGGTTATTTCTCTTGACCTCCTACCACTTTGTCTTTTACTCCTGGTCACTTGCAATCTTTCACTGCAGGCACCATCCATACAACTACGTTTTCTCACCAATGATTTAGCTGCCTCATTGCAACACATTACCTTTTTCTCATACTTCCATACACCAACATCCGCCTGCTACACACTTGCTAAAATCCTTTATATATATATATATATATATATATATATATATATATATATATATATATATATATATAGGGAGTGGGGGGCTGGAAATCCTCCCCTCTCGTTTTTTTTTTTTTTTTTTTTTTTTCCAAAAGAAGGAACAGAGAAGAGGTCCAGGTGAGGATATTCCCTCAAAGGCCCAGTCCTCTGTTCTCAACGCTACCTCGCTATCGCGGGAAATAGCGAATAGTATGAAAAAAAAAAAAAAATATATATATATATATATATATATATATATATATATATATATATATAGATTGGATTACGTGTTAATTGACAGGCGTGCGAAAGAGAGACTTTTGGATGTTAATGTGCTGAGAGGTGCAACTGGAGGGATGTCTGATCATTATCTTGTGGAGGCTAAGGTGAAGATTTGTATGGGTTTTCAGAAAGGAAGAGTGAGTGTTGGGGTGAAGAGGGTGGTGAGAGTAAGTGAGCTTGGGAAGGAGACCTGTGTGAGGAAGTACCAGGAGAGACTGAGTACAGAATGGAAAAAGGTGAGAACAGTGGAAGTAAGGGGAGTGGGGGAGGAATGGGATGTATTTAGGGAATCAGTGATGGATTGCGCAAAAGATGCTTGTGGCATGAGAAGAGTGGGAGGTGGGTTGATTAGAAAGGGTAGTGAGTGGTGGGATGAAGAAGTAAGAGTATTGGTGAAAGAGAGGAGAGAGGCATTTGGACGATTTTTGCAGGGAAAAAATGCAATTGAGTGGGAGATGTATAAAAGAAAGAGATAGGAGGTCAAGAGAAAGGTGCAAGAGGTGAAAAAAAGGGCAAATGAGAGTTGGGGTGAGAGAGTATCATTAAATTTTGGGGAGAGTGAAAAGATGTTCTGGAAGGAGGTAAATAAAGTGCGTAAGACAAGGGAGCAAATGGGAACTTCAGTGAAGGGCGCAAATGGGGAGGTGATAACAAGTAGTGGTGATGTGAGAAGGAGATGGAGTGAGTATTTTGAAGGTTTGTTGAATGTGTTTGATGATAGAGTGGCATATATAGGGTGTTTTGGTCGAGGTGGTGTGCAAAGTGAGAGGGTTAGGGAAAATGATTTGGTAAACAGAGAAGAGGTAGTGAAAGCTTTGCGGAAGATGAAAGCCGGCAAGGCAGCAGGTTTGGATGGTATTGCAGTGGAATTTATTAAAAAAGGGGGTGACTGTATTATTGACTGGTTGGTAAGGTTATTTAATGTATGTATGACTCATGGTGAGGTGCCTGAGGATTGGCGGAATGCGTGCATAGTGCCATTGTACAAAGGCAAAGGGGATAAGAGTGAGTGCTCAAATTACAGAGGTATAAGTTTGTTGAGTATTCCTGGTAAATTATATGGGAGGGTATTGATTGAGAGGGTGAAGGCATGTACAGAGCATCAGATTGGGGAAGAGCAGTGTGGTTTCAGAAGTGGTAGAGGATGTGTGGATCAGGTGTTTGCTTTGAAGAATGTATGTGAGAAATACTTAGAAAAGCAAATGGATTTGTATGTAGCATTTATGGATCTGGAGAAGGCATATGATAGAGTTGATAGAGATGCTCTGTGGAAGGTATTAAGAATATATGGTGTGGGAGGAAAGTTGTTAGAAGCAGTGAAAAGTTTTTATCGAGGATGTAAGGCATGTGTACGTGTAGGAAGAGAGGAAAGTGATTGGTTCTCAGTGAATGTAGGTTTGCGGCAGGGGTGTGTGATGTCTCCATGGTTGTTTAATTTGTTTATGGATGGGGTTGTTAGGGAGGTAAATGCAAGAGTTTTGGAAAGAGGGGCAAGTATGAAGTCTGTTGGGGATGAGAGAGCTTGGGAAGTGAGTCAGTTGTTGTTCGCTGATGATACAGCGCTGGTGGCTGATTCATGTGAGAAACTGCAGAAGCTGGTGACTGAGTTTGGTAAAGTGTGTGGAAGAAGAAAGTTAAGAGTAAATGTGAATAAGAGCAAGTTATTAGGTACAGTAGGGTTGAGGGTCAAGTCAATTGGGAGGTGAGTTTGAATGGAGAAAAACTGGAGGAAGTGAAGTGTTTTAGATATCTGGGAGTGGATCTGGCAGCGGATGGAACCATGGAAGCGGAAGTGGATCATAGGGTGGGGGAGGGGGCGAAAATTCTGGGGGCCTTGAAGAATGTGTGGAAGTCGAGAACATTATCTCGGAAAGCAAAAATGGGTATGTTTGAAGGAATAGTGGTTCCAACAATGTTGTATGGTTGCGAGGCGTGGGCTATGGATAGAGTTGTGCGCAGGTGGATGGATGTGCTGGAAATGAGATGTTTAAGGACAATGTGTGGTGTGAGGTGGTTTGATCGAGTGAGTAACGTAAGGGTAAGAGAGATGTGTGGAAATAAAAAGAGCGTGGTTGAGAGAGCAGAAGAGGGTGTTTTGAAGTGGTTTGGGCACATGGAGAGAATGAGTGAGGAAAGATTGACCAAGAGGATATATGTGTCGGAGGTGGAGGGAACGAGGAGAAGAGGGAGACCAAATTGGAGGTGGAAAGATGGAGTGAAAAAGATTTTGTGTGATCGGGGCCTGAACATGCAGGAGGGTGAAAGGAGGGCAAGGAATAGAGTGAATTGGAGCGATGTGGTATACCGGGGTTGACGTGCTGTCAGTGGATTGAATCAAGGCGTCTGGGGTAAACCATGGAAAGCTGTGTAGGTATGTATATTTGCGTGTGTGGACGTATGTATATACATGTGTATGGGGGGGGGGGTTGAGCCATTTCTTTCGTCTGTTTCCATGCGCTACCTCGCAAACGCGGGAGACAGCGACAAAGTATAATAAAAAATAAAAAATATATATATATATATATATATATATATATATATATATATATATATATATATATATATATAATATATATATAATAAAAAAAAAAAATATATATATATATATATATATATATGGATGTTAATGTGCTGAGAGGTGCAACTGGAGGGATGTCTGATCATTATCTTGTGGAGGCTAAGGTGAAGATTTGTATGGGTTTTCAGAAAAGAAGAGTGAATGTTGGGGTGAAGAGGGTGGTGAGAGTAAGTGAGCTTGAGAAGGAGACCTGTGTGAGGAAGTACCAGGAGAGACTGAGTACAGAATGGAAAAAGGTGAGAACAGTGGAAGTAAGGGGAGTGGGGGAGGAATGGGATGTATTTAGGGAATCAGTGATGGATTGCACAAAAGATGCTTGTGGCATGAGAAGAGTGGGAGGTGGGTTGATTAGAAAGGGTAGTGAGTGGTGGGATGAAGAAGTAAGAGTATTAGTGAAAGAGGAGAGAGAGGCATTTGGACGATTTTTGCAGGTAAAAAATGCAATTGAGTGGGAGATGTATAAAAGAAAGAGACAGGAGGTCAAGAGAAAGGTGCAAGAGGTGAAAAAAAGGGCAAATGAGAGTTGGGGTGAGAGAGTATCATTAAATTTTAGGGAGAATAAAAAGATGTTCTGGAAGGAGGTAAATAAAGTGCGTAAGACAAGGGAGCAAATGGGAACTTTGGTGAAGGGCGCAAGTGGGGAGGTGATAACAAGTAGTGGTGATGTGAGAAGGAGATGGAGTGAGTATTTTGAAGGTTTGTTGAATGTGTTTGATGATAGAGTGGCAGATATAGGGTGTTTTGGTCGAGGTGGTGTGCAAAGTGAGAGGGTTAGGGAAAATGATTTGGTAAACAGAGAAGAGGTAGTGAAAGCTTTGCGGAAGATGAAAGCCGGCAAGGCTGCAGGTTTGGATGGTATTGCAGTGGAATTTATTAAAAAAGGGGGTGACTGTATTGTTGACTGGTTGGTAAGGTTATTTAATGTATGTATGACTCATGGTGAGGTGCCTGAGGATTGGCGGAATGCGTGCATAGTGCCATTGTACAAAGGCAAAGGGGATAAGAGTGAGTGCTCAAATTACAGAGGTATAAGTTTGTTGAGTACTCCTGGTAAATTATATGGGAGGGTATTGATTGAGAGGGTGAAGGCATGTACAGAGCATCAGATTGGGGAAGAGCAGTGTGGTTTCAGAAGTGGTAGAGGATGTGTGGATCAGGTGTTTGCTTTGAAGAATGTATGTGAGAAATACTTAGAAAAGCAAATGGATTTGTATGTAGCATTTATGGATCTGGAGAAGGCATATGATAGAGTTGATAGAGATGCTCTGTGGAAGGTATTAAGAATATATGGTGTGGGAGGAAAGTTGTTAGAAGCAGTGAAAAGTTTTTATCGAGGATGTAAGGCATGTGTACGTGTAGGAAGAGAGGAAAGTGATTGGTTCTCAGTGAATGTAGGTTTGCGGCAGGGGTGTGTGATGTCTCCATGGTTGTTTAATTTGTTTATGGATGGGGTTGTTAGGGAGGTAAATGCAAGAGTTTTGGAAAGAGGGGCAAGTATGAAGTCTGTTGGGGATGAGAGAGCTTGGGAAGTGAGTCAGTTGTTGTTCGCTGATGATACAGCGCTGGTGGCTGATTCATGTGAGAAACTGCAGAAGCTGGTGACTGAGTTTGGAAAAGTGTGTGGAAGAAGAAAGTTAAGAGTAAATGTGAATAAGAGCAAGGTTATTAGGTACAGTAGGGTTGAGGGTCAAGTCAATTGGGAGGTGAGTTTGAATGGAGAAAAACTGGAGGAAGTGAAGTGTTTTAGATATCTAGGAGTGGATCTGGCAGCAGATGGAACCATGGAAGCGGAAGTGGATCATAGGGTGGGGGAGGGGGCGAAAATCCTGGGGGCCTTGAAGAATGTGTGGAAGTCGAGAACATTATCTCGGAAAGCAAAAATGGGTATGTTTGAAGGAATAGTGGTTCCAACAATGTTGTATGGTTGCGAGGCGTGGGCTATGGATAGAGTTGTGTGCAGGAGGATGGATGTGCTGGAAATGAGATGTTTGAGGACAATGTGTGGTGTGAGGTGGTTTGATTGAGTGAGTAATGTAAGGGTAAGAGAGATGTGTGGAAATAAAAAGAGCGTGGTTGAGAGAGCAGAAGAGGGTGTTTTGAAGTGGTTTGGGCACATGGAGAGGATGAGTGAGGAAAGATTGACCAAGAGGATATATGTGTCGGAGGTGGAGGGAACAAGGAGAAGAGGGAGACCAAATTGGAGGTGGAAAGATGGAGTGAAAAAGATTTTGTGTGATCGGGGCCTGAACATGCAGGAGGGTGAAAGGAGGGCAAGGAATAGAGTGAATTGGAGCGATGTGGTATACCGGGGTTGACGTGCTGTCAGTGGATTGAAGCAGGGCATGTGAAGCGTCTGGGGTAAACCATGGAAAGCTGTGTAGGTATGTATATTTGCGTGTGTGGACGTATGTATATACATGTGCATGGGGGGGGTTGGGCCATTTCTTTCGTCTGTTTCCTTGCGCTACCTCGCAAACGTGGGAGACAGCGACAAAGTATAATAAATAAAAAAATATATATATATATATATATATATATATATATATATATATATATATATATATATATATATATGGTTGTTTAATTTGTTTATGGATGGGGTTGTAAGGGAGGTAAATGCAAGAGTCCTGGAAAGAGGGGCAAGTATGAAGTCTGTTGGGGATGAGAGAGCTTGGGAAGTGAGTCAGTTGTTGTTCGCTGATGATTCAGCGCTGGTGGCTGATTCATGTGAGAAACTGCAGAAGCTGGTGACTGAGTTTGGTAAAGTGTGTGGAAGAAGAAAGTTGAGAGTAAATGTGAATAAGAGCAAGGTTATTAGGTACAGTAGGGGTGAGGGTCAAGTCAATTGGGAGGTGAGTTTGAATGGAGAAAAACTGGAGGAAGTGAAGTGTTTTAGATATCTGGGAGTGGATCTGTCAGCGGATGGAACCATGGAAGCGGAAGTGGATCATAGGGTGGGGGAGGGGGCGAAAATTTTGGGAGCCTTGAAAAATGTGTGGAAGTCGAGAACACTATCTCGGAAAGCAAAAATGGGTATGTTTGAGGGAATAGTGGTTCCAACAATGTTGTATGGTTGCGAGGCGTGGGCTATGGATAGAGATGTGCGCAGGAGGATGGATGTGCTGGAAATGAGATGTTTGAGGACAATGTGTGGTGTGAGGTGGTTTGATCGAGTAAGTAACGTAAGGGTAAGAGAGATGTGTGGAAATAAAAAGAGCGTGGTTGAGAGAGCAGAAGAGGGTGTTTTGAAATGGTTTGGGCACATGGAGAGAATGAGTGAGGAGAGATTGACCAAGAGGATATATGTGTCGGAGGTGGAGGGAACGAGGAGAAGAGGGAGACCAAATTGGAGGTGGAAAGATGGAGTGAAAAAGATTTTGTGTGATCGGGGCCTGAACATGCAGGAGGGTGAAAGGAGGGCAAGAAATAGAGTGAATTGGAGTCATGTGGTATACAGGGGTTGACGTGCTGTCAGTGGATTGAAGCAAGGCATGTGAAGCGTCTGGGGTAAACCATGGAAAGCTGTGTAGGTATGTATATTTGCGTGTGTGGACGTGTGTATGTACATGTGTATGGGGGGGGGGGGTTGGGCCATTTCTTTCGTCTGTTTCCTTGCGCTACCTCGCAAACGCGGGAGACAGCGACAAAGTATAAAAAAAAAAAAAAAAAAAAAAAAAAAAAAAATATATATATATATGTACAGAGCATCAGATTGGGGAAGAGCAGTGTGGTTTCAGAAGTGGTAGAGGATGTGTGGATCAGGTGTTTGCTTTGAAGAATGTATGTGAGAAATACTTAGAAAAGCAAATGGATTTGTATGTAGCATTTATGGATCTGGAGAAGGCATATGATAGAGTTGATAGAGATGCTCTGTGGAAGGTATTAAGAATATATGGTGTGGGAGGAAAGTTGTTAGAAGCAGTGAAAAGTTTTTATCGAGGATGTAAGGCATGTGTACGTGTAGGAAGAGAGGAAAGTGATTGGTTCTCAGTGAATGTAGGTTTGCGGCAGGGGTGTGTGATGTCTCCATGGTTGTTTAATTTGTTTATGGATGGGGTTGTTAGGGAGGTAAATGCAAGAGTTTTGGAAAGAGGGGCAAGTATGAAGTCTGTTGGGGATGAGAGAGCCTGGGAAGTGAGTCAGTTGTTGTTCGCTGATGATACAGCGCTGGTGGCTGATTCATGTGAGAAACTGCAGAAGCTGGTGACTGAGTTTGGAAAAGTGTGTGGAAGAAGAAAGTTAAGAGTAAATGTGAATAAGAGCAAGGTTATTAGGTACAGTAGGGTTGAGGGTCAAGTCAATTGGGAGGTGAGTTTGAATGGAGAAAAACTGGAGGAAGTGAAGTGTTTTAGATATCTGGGAGTGGATCTGGCAGCGGATGGAACCATGGAAGCGGAAGTGGATCATAGGGTGGGGGAGGGGGCGAAAATCCTGGGGGCCTTGAAGAATGTGTGGAAGTCGAGAACATTATCTCGGAAAGCAAAAATGGGTATGTTTGAAGGAATAGTGGTTCCAACAATGTTGTATGGTTGTGAGGCGTGGGCTATGGATAGAGTTGTGCGCAGGAGGATGAATGTGCTGGAAATGAGATGTTTGAGGACAATGTGTGGTGTGAGGTGGTTTGATCGAGTGAGTAACGTAAGGGTAAGAGAGATGTGTGGTAATAAAAAGAGCGTGGTTGAGAGAGCAGAAGAGGGTGTTTTGAAGTGGTTTGGGCACATGGAGAGGATGAGTGAGGAGAGATTGACCAAGAAGATATTTGTGTCGGAGGTGGAGGGAACAAGGAGAAGAGGGAGACCAAATTGGAGGTGGAAGGATGGAGTGAAAAGGATTTTGTGTGATCGGGGCCTGAACATGCAGGAGGGTGAAAGGAGGGCAAGGAATAGAGTGAATTGGAGCGATGTGGTATACCGGGGTTGACGTGCTGTCAGTGGATTGAATCGGGGCATGTGAAGCGTCTGGGGTAAACCATGGAAAGCTGTGTAGGTATGTATATTTGCGTGTGTGGACGTATGTATATACATGTGTATGGGGGGCCGGGGGGTTGGGCCATTTCTTTCGTCTGTTTCCTTGCGCTACCTCGCAAACGCGGGAGACAGCGACAAAGTATAATAGAATAAATAAATAATATATATATATATATATATATATATATACACACACACACACAGAGGAATATAGTGCATATGAACGCGCACTTTCATACAACACACAATACTCTCCAACAGCGTTCCCAACTACAGCTCAAAAGACCCCGGGTTCGAGCCCTTGCTGTCTGAGGGCATTATGTGACCCTGGTATGATCGCAGTGCAGCCATGTTGCTGCAGAAGCGAAGTAAATGGAGTCCTGGGATGATACGGGAAAAAAAATGAACACGTAGAATACACCAAGTCAAACACTATGATGATACCAAATCGTACTGATAAGATTAAGAAATCTCAAAACATTAATCTGAGATAAGAATCACCTGTACGTTAACTCCCCCCGAAATCTTGATACAGTTCACCCTGCACATCAGTAAGGTCGTGTGCTATCATAATTAAAGAAAACACTGACTGCCCTCTGTCTACCTAAGATCAACACTGGATATACGACTTTCAAAGAATAATGGCTTCAGTAACGCTCCTGGCTGTGGGGACCGGACTAGGCTTGCTAGTTCCAATCTGTTCAGCAAGTGCAACTGAGGAGGGTAAGTCGTGGTGCAGTCTACATGCTTGTAGGCTGTTCTATCGTAAACCAGCAGGAAACAGTATGAAGTATGACTGTCTTTGTTGCAGTGTATGAAAGGGTTTTATAGTTGTTATTTCATACACAGTGAGAATCTGTGACGAACCTGTTATAGCCTCTGGTAACTCTTTCCACCCATGGACTTGAGACAACAAGGCGGGGTGGATACAACGCGTAACAAGTGATAACGCTGTGTTAGCTGTATTATGTTACAGTGTTACGTAGCAGGATGCCACAGGGAAATCCATATATGTAGCAAGGGAATACAGTGAGTACTGTAATATTTGGGTACAGAATGTGCGTGCCACTATGTTTAGTTACGCCGTGGGGAAGTGTAAGGCTAAACTGAACTACAAAGAGTACAGGGCCTCAATTTATACCAGAGAATGCGGGGAGGGATGGCATCACAGTGAGCAGAGTATATGAAAGGGGGGTTACAGTCCATGAGGAAAAAAGGACGAAGCTATATGAAGTGGCCATATTGTGCGAACCTTTAAGTACTGCTGCCACACACGACAGCGTTACATACAATGGCAGTGTCAAAAGAGTGCAAAGGTGAATGCTACAGTGTCACAGTACTGAGTATTGTGCGTTGTTACAGTTCTAGTGTGTGTGTGGTGCTACTGTACATAATGGCACAGAGAGCAAGGGAAAACAACAAAAAATAAACTTGCAACAGTCCTAAGTGGCATGAATCACCGGGCTGCACGAATGTGATACATTTCAGAAATGCACACAGGCTCAGAGGGGAAAGAGGAGTGACTAATGGGCACAACACTGCATCAGCTTGTAAGGACAAAGCAAGCGGGGCTTTACACAGTACTGGATAACATGCTACAAACGACGGGCAAAGGAGAGACACAGGGTATAGGGGCAATATAATGAGGGACTCAGAGGGAGAGGTATAAGGTACACAGAAATGGCCACAGTGTCAATGAACAGTGACACTTTACATAGTGGGGGTCTGCCTGGTGGCACAGAGTGCAGGGCTACAGTATGTAGGTCTACCAAGTGATGGCACAGAGTGCAGGGCTACAGTGTGTGTGTCTACCTGGTGTCACAGAGTGTAGGGCTACAGTGCGTAGGTCACCTTAGTGTTAAAGAGTGCATGGCTACAGTGTAAATCTACTTGGAAGTACAAAGGGCAGGGCTATTCAGTGGGTCTACCTGGTGTCACAGAGTGTAGGGCTATAGTTTGTGGGTCTACCTAGTGGCACAGAATGCTGGTCTACAATGTCGTTTACCTCGAGTAACAAAGTGCAGGGCTACAGTAAGAGGTGACACTATGATAGAATGCTTATCTGTATAGGTAAAACAGAAGAGATAGCGGAGCCCACACAACTCACACACACAGTATTTAGCTAGGCAAACTATTTCCCAATATGATTCACGAAACCAAAGACGAATGTCACTTGGGAATGCAGTTCAAACAAAAGCCTGATATATGCAATTATCTGATAATCTTTCACAACGTCTTTACCCAAGTTTTGGATGAAATTACCATTATAAAGAGGGACTTTTCCTTTATCATCTATTCTTCAAGGGGTACCCGATGATATGAGTTATTGCACAGTTACACAAGATTAAAAAGTCTTTTGTACGTATTGACAGAGACGTCCCCGCAATACGGCCTTGTACTGGCGCCGATCCTGCTGTTCATCGTGGTGCTGTACCTGGAGTTCACCAGACGGCCCTCAGCACAGAACCTCCCGCCCACCATCGTCGACATCTGTGAATGACGACCAACTTGCTCCCACACACACACACACCCACCCGGGGTGCCCCATGGGATGTGGGTACTCGTATGGATGAAGGGAAACAGAATCTCGGTGCAATTATATAACGGTACAACAAACCGAGAGGGGAAAAGTCTTGGAAGATACGATAAATAAAACGGATGGTACTCATTTGTCACGGAACATTCATCTAGATGGTTAGGACTTTTGCTACAGTTGGATAATACAATGAATTTTCTCAGGTATCAACCGAATCTAACTAGAATGTCACTAGATTTGATAATGTATAAAAAAAAATTTACTTGGACACAATCATATACGGGTTAAAAGTTGGTTCTAGCTAGAATTCTAATGTCTGCCCTTCACTGACAACGGACTTCATCCTTTCACAAACTCGAAGAAAATGTTAAATAACGTGAAATCTATCCATTTCATATCCTTAGCATCCCATACCAGGAAATAACATGGCTAAGCTGTTCCTAGGCTGTAGGAAACTTGCGAATATCGAAATATTCTAAATATTGTTTTTTAAAAGCACGGAAGAGGCTAGTTTGTGAATAAAGATACGACCCTATAAGGTAGTCTTTCAAGAAAAAAGTAAATAATGTATGATACTATATTAGTCACCAAAGAGAAAATGATGCCAATATTAAACACAAAGACCGTGGTTACTATGCTAACAGCGTTGATCCTCAGATAAAACACTACTGATAACATTCTTGATAACTTATCAGACCTGCTCACTCAACCTGACAGGTTATTAAGAGTTAGGTGAATATGAAGTTCACTGCTGTGAAGATGAGACACCCCTTCGCTGGTATGTATCTAACCTTAATTACTGGAGCCCTATAAGAACTATAGCAGCTAACATCTACCAACCCAAAAATAACAAAATGACAGGATTTCTGCCTGTGAAGGAGAGTTTGATACAACAGGGTAGCAACTTTCTATGCTACCCTGTTGAAATAAAGATACTAACTACTACAATGCTTTTTGTTTTAGTAATTTACATATCATCATCAATATTAATACACTTAATAAACTAGACACAACGGTATGCTCTTACTACTAATTAAAAAATAGTTGCCAGAATTCTTGATACAAAGTTCGAAATGTTTGAGTTAGTAAGACTTTCCTAAAGTGTGTAATCACATTCAGGTGTACTGCACATCCAACATTTGAATATTCTCATGTAAAACATACGGCTAGTTTGACCATAAAGTTTCATCAATAATCATCTTCGATTAAAAAAAATATATATAGCAATAGAGAAACATGGGAGTTTCGCACCAACAAACAAATAGTAACGTAAGAATAATGGTATATAAATGACCAACACAAAATGAAAAAATTCTCGTTCCCTAAACCAGTAAAATACCGATTCAGGTGGTTGTGAGTGACAAGTTACAACGACGCAAATTAATAAATGCAACGCTCTCCCCTCCCCGCCATCAGGTCTGAGTTATTTACAAAATTAATTTAGCAGGGCTGGTGATCCACACCCACACTCACACACACACACACACACACACACAAACATCCCTGTTTGATTCCTACGTTTGATCAGTCTCCATTTTAGACAGAAAGGACTGTGTAAGTGTAAATTCCAAGGAAGTGTTCGCCCATGCATAACACAGAGGGTTGGTAAAATGTGGATCTTCAAGTAGAGATAAGAGACAGACTCCTTCGATGGACAGAAAATTACGGCAGAGAACAAAGGACCCTTGTCATAAGAAGGCCTCGATAAAGATGTTATATATCAAGATATAGGCAGCAAGAATCACTGCACGAGAGAGAGAGAAAGGGGGCAGGGGGCTTTTTCAGTATATCTAGGCTAGAATAAGCGGTATATCTTATATTATCACTTCAAAAACAGAAGCCTGTCATGAACATCTATTACACTATTGATAGAAAAATTGAGCTGATAAATATCTGAATTTTTTGCTATTTTCAGCGGGAAATATATTTACTCATAAGCCTCACTTTGGGCCCTATTTCTTTCATGTTGAATAAGATTCTAAGCCTGAAATATTGTTTTGGGGCCATTAACTCCTACAATTATGCATTCAAATGATTACTTGATTACAATATTTCGTGATTATGCACATCATAATAATTCGATAACTCATTTATCACTTCAAGTATCAAAGCCTTTGACTACGTTCTAATCCAATTTTGAAAGAGTTTTTGGCCTGAAAAATACCCTAAACTATTTCACCTACATCATCTATTCTTTGCGAAATAGATTTGCTTCAAAATGTCAGTACAGGACCTATTTTTCTTGCTGAATACAATTCTCGAGTTGAAATGTTAGGAGGCCATTAAGTCCTATAATTAAGCAGTTAAATTATTACATAATCAAAGCATTTCCGGATAATTCGCTTCATATTCATTTGGTATTTGTCGGCTAAAGGAGACATGACTATATATTTTACATTATCATTTCAAGTATATGTTCATTTTCACTCCATTACGGTATATTCTGCTACAAAGAGCTCTTTGACATTCGAAATACCCTGGTGTATTACCGGCAATTTCTGCAGATCCCCATAAAAATAGGTCCAGGGGATGTATAATACTAATAATGTACAGTACTAAAAATGCTCAAATTTGTACTAAACTGTCTGGAACAATTCAAGACTAATCAAGGACTTTTTTTTTTACCAAAATAAAGAAACAGGAAGCGAGATCTGAGCTTACCTAGCATAGTCCCGGCCACAACGCCGCTTTCCTAACTAGTATGCGTCCCCTAAACTCACACAACCAAGTCTCGTAGGCTAAGCACAATAAATTCCTTACTATTACTTAATGATATACATGTCCTAGTCTAAAAGATACCCAGAACAATAAACAATACGTAAGTTTGCCTAAAACACAGTTTGTGTACTGCAAAGTGAGGTTATTCAAAAATGTTAACACAGCTTTCCCGACTCTGGCTTATACCTGGCCATCAGTCAACTGTTAAACTATGTTCACACCTGTTCATGTTTAACAACATAACACATACATGCAACATCTACCAGGACATTACGACTAATATCACAATAAAACTATAGTGTTGATATCACTGCCATTCCGAGGTTCTGGTTATCTGGACGGAAAACTGCTCCATCGCCATTGAAAGATGAAAAATCAAACCAGATTTCCATCCTAACCCTTTAAATTCCTATCAACATCAACAAAAATGTCTGTAAACATACATACCATCAAAGCCCCGAGTTAATTCTGTTTATCTTCAATCTTCAGTGTTTGCCTCCGGCACGGAAACACTATTGTGATGCCGGATGCGCTCTGTTAACGAATTTGTTCTAATCGATGGAGTTTTCTATATATTCCTCCATGCAATTTACCCGTTCACTGTTGGAGACGAGAGAGAAAGCGATAGCACAACCCTGGGATGCAAGGAAGGTTTACAAACATTCGTTAGTTTATCAATAGAAAGATGGGAAAGACTATCACCTCTGCTGGTAATTCACTATGTGGCAGCAATTTGTAGTTACCAGCTTACTCCACAGGTGGGGTTAGTGCTGTGACGCGGGGTCCGTTAATGTTAACATCTTAAATTCATAAATTATTAATTCAAGTGTTAGCCATGCCTCACCCAGGGATCCTTTGAAGGAGGGGAAAAGAGATATTACCTTTCTTCATTTTCATTTACCTTTCTGAAAGGAAATTGCATCCAAATATATGTTTATAAATAATTGCAGGCGTAACCGAACTTCGCCTGCTCGAAGTTACGAGTGAAATACACTTCTTAAAATGTGAAATGACAAAAATATTCATAAGGATGTGAAATAAGTGCAGAAAAATACTCAGTTTATTATAGAACATTGATATAATTCTTTCAATACAACTATCTGCTCAACATAACACCAAATAGAAATTTTACAATATTACAGAAGGCGAGTCAAAATGTGAGGACTGGAGGAGTATTTTTCAGCACGCGTCTGATGCAAAAATAACCTCATATTTCTCCTCATCTCTGACCTCCTCCTTGTTCACCTGTCCCGGGGTTCCAACACTCGTGAGATTAGGTTACATATAAAACACAGATTTTAGAACTCTGAATTTAACTGGAAATGGTTGACCATGAATGAATGCCCTAATGAAACACTACTGTCAAGATGTTTCACTCCGCTTTAAGGAAACTCCGTATCGTGATTGGGAATGTGATGTGAGACTCATAAAAACTTAATAAGAATTTCATCCTAACTTTTATAGATAAAGCAAGTGTGTTAAGGCCCCGACACTCCAGTGTGTGGATCCTCCATCAGGTCACTAGCTTGACCTTAGATCTAAAGGACAAACAGAACTGTGGACGTGCTACTAGATCTGGTCAGGATGGCAGAATTGGTACCAGCTTCTTCATTCACCATTACTGCAATGGTGAACCAGTTTCCTTATCCATCATGACAGCAATGTTAATATCAGCTTCCTAATTTACTTCAGCGTTGATACAGCAATTTTGATACCAGCTCCCTAATTCAACATGTCTGTAATGCTGATATCAGTTTCCTAATTTAACACTACTATAATGTTGATATCAACTTCGTAATTCACCTTTAGGGCAATGTTTATATAACATCATCCTAATTTACTAGTATATTTCAGTGCTGATACCAACTCCTGATCTACAATTACAGCGCTGTTGATACCATCTTCCAAATCTATTTACAATGTTGATACCACTTTCTTAATTTACTTTTATGGTAATGCTGATACCAGTTTCCTGATATGCCAAAACTGTATCTTTGCAATGAACAGTAACTGAAACCCCTGAGTACAATGGTACAGCCCTTGGGTACGACAGTCTTGGCCTTTGAACTGACCCTTAAGGGTTAAAAGCTAAAGGCTAGGCCACCAGACCCCAAGGGCCGCACCTCCGTGCTCAAAGGTCGTACCCCTCGTCTATTGATGGGGTAGAAAATGGAACTGGATGATAGCTAAGCAAGTCTCAACATACAGCCTTCGTTTGAATGTAACCTCACAAACGTGATAGGAAAAATAAGGGAGAAAACAGTGGCATAAAAAGGCTAACCAAATTTAACAAAATACTAAAAACAATGGCATAAAAAGGCTAACCAAATTAACAAAATATTATCATGGACTATCCATTACTTAGGACGATGATGCATCCATAGCCTAGCTGAATTCACCATATCACCCCTGTGGTGTGGGTGATCCTCATCCTGCCACATACATAATTCGTGTATAACTACATATTTCATGATGATCTATAACCCTGTATATTCATCCTTGTGTTAGCAACATCCGTCAGGGTAATTGAGACTTGTTAACACCTGCTTCTGCCTCATATGTTGCTCTGTCTATGCCACCTCAGTTCCATAAACCTCTCATCTGAGTCTGGCTACAATCTACACACACACCATAATTATGATCACTTTAGGTCACTACAATAATGAGTTTTCTACTACAGTTCACTGCATCCAGCGCAGTGTTACCTACAATAGATGCTATACACTTCAGTATTATATTGGTTGGTCTATATTGTACATACCTCTGGATGGTTGTAACTCCTGCCACGTACCACAGACCACTGCCATAGGAAACCCTCCAACACCAAGTACACAATCTTTGTTTTGAAATAGAATATTATTGGTTTTACAAATAATTTTTAAAATAACAATAGGTTCTAAGCCAGCAATGAGGTTATTTTTTTTTGTCATGTCCGTCATTGCAAGTCTCAATAGAAGAGAAGGAACGCGATTTTGAGCAACGCGTTATGACTTGAGTCGCATGTTGAAATTAACTCCCATTTCACACGATTGGGAGAATATTGATTGATTTTCTTTGATATCATATCAGTAGAACCGTTCATGCCACGACCAATCGCATGAGGTTGACAAGACGTAGATATTGCCTTGGCCTTCAAGGAGCTGTAGAGATTACAGCGGTCCGTAAGGTTAAATTAGGGTGATGGTACAACCCTAACGACCTTTGCAGGCCTAACATCTGCGGATGGTATAAAACCCGACGAGGCTAAGGATTTATCCAATCAGCTCAGGGCCCGGATCAGTACGTACCCACGACCAGTAGCAAAACCATGCCACTAACATGACCCATATTACGATGGTGCCTGGCTATAAGATTTAAAGTTCTAGTCAAATTGATCAGGAGACAGTCACTAATGGTTACAAGCAACCAGCCCCTACACTGCTCTGGTCGACCCTATCAAGCGAACCTCTCAGGACTAGGGCGACATTCAAATCAAATACTGAAAGAACAATCTACCTTTAGATTCATCCATGTTGGTGAGTTCACCTCTTTTTCCTTATCATTAACATCAATTCAGTATTGTACACGGGACGTCATAACATATATGTAAACCTTCAACAGTATCGATAGACTGTAAAAGAAATAGATAAGGGGTATACCGGATTTAGAGCCTTTGCTTGGGAGTGCTTGTCAAAACGTCTTTCAGGTTTGCGTGCAAGCATAATCAGCTCTCGAGGTGTATGGTATGCATAAGTTTTGCATGTTTATACGATTTTGAAAGCTATTCTTTTTTTCTTTTATTCACAGTGGCTGTAGAGAACTTATACTGAACTTGTACTTGAAAATAATATCATGCCTTATCCTTATACATTTAGTTCGACATAATCATTCAGACTAGCTAGCACATTAACTTCATTTTTTGTAAAATTTGATCACAAGTATCAAAATATCCTACAGTATATCCTATAATAATTCATGATAACCTCCCAGACTACACCCAGACTTCCCAATCATGTTTTTTTTATCATAATTTTGTATTTCTTTCGGAGAATATTCCATAAAAACATGAAGTCATTTCATGTCTTCGTACTTGAACTTAGAAAGGAAAAAATAGAAATAACCTTTTGTGTCATGTTAAGAATTCTGTAGTGTTGGTTATACACGTTTAAGCTGAAAATGTTTGATATTTTTTTCTTAATTTCTTTTGATTATCATCAAGGGAGTACAACAGTCTAGGAATACAGGATAGCTACGATTTGCTAACTACAGGGACGAACGATTGTCAAAGTTTTGTAACATATATATATATATATATATATATATATATATATATATATATATATATATATATATATATATATATATGGGTTTATTCTAACTCTACTTCGTCTAACTTGGTTATCAAACGTTGTATTTGGTAACAAAAAGACCAGAAAGGAGGCATGAAATTTCTAACGTTCTAGTTCTACATGAATTGGACTCGCATTTCGCAGGAAGGTAGTATATATATATATATATATATATATATATATATATATATATATATATATATATATATATATATATATATATATATATATAAAGAAATTAAGAGGAAGCAGCCACTGTGACCGATCACACACATGTAGAAATTCGCCCAAAAGGTTGATTTGCTAAGGAGTGGATGACATTTGACTTCACACTACATGTTTCTCCTGGCATACCCCATTAAAATAGGACAGTGGGACATCAGCTATGAAATTTTGGCTTTCATAGATATATATATGTAACTCTTACATCTTTAATCGTCTATGATAGTAAGACTTTTTTGTTCAGTTTAGAATTATTCACAAAGACCAACAAATGTGTCATTCCTATCCACCAAACTACACTAGCCATCTACCTATGGCTCTTAAACTATCCTAGCCAAACTTACAGGACATCACTCAGAATAACCTTTGACATCTTATATCTAAAGATAAAATCTTCCACACATCGTTATAAAAGCGTCAACTACCAACAAACATTGAAGTAATGTGAACGTAAATAAATCAAAAGAGCTTGATGAATATCTTTGGCACCGTCAGATAGTACAGTACAGTAAAAAATATAGTTTATATTTTCAGTTATATACAGAGAGAGTATAGAATATCTTAGATAAGCTGCCTATGTACAAATCTTTGAGCGTAGGAATCTTCTAAGACTAGATGAGGAGCATTAATCAATACAAGTATTGGTCTTGGGTGAGATAAATGGTGTTTTCCTCCAGTACAATTTTTCGTCCCATTCGTGTGTTTCGAAAAAAACGATTCGAATAAGTTTTCCCAAATAGGTTTGCATAATTTCACTTATATATAAGTATTCTGCTGCGACAACGAATACTAGGTCAGATCTTATCTCCTAACACATATCAAGAGAACGAGGTCATAATCATTACTGGAAGATTTCAAAGACCAGAAGATTGTTCTTGCGAGCTAAGACTGATAAAAGACCCGTGTCTTTAGGGGGGTCCGTATGAACCCTCCCTAAACACGGGGGGGCTCGATTGGGCTGACTTTTCAGTTACCATATATATGAGGTTAGCAGTGACACCTTTGTGGCTTGGCAGTGATACGATAGATTGACGCATCTCAGGTCACTTTTCTGCCTCTTTGACGACATGCTTAACCGTGGTAATTACTGTTAACACCAATATAAACTATCTATACAGTATTTACAGTGAGGGGGGGTTTAATGTTCTACCGTTAAATTAACCTTACCTATGTCAAGCTTGTTAGGAACCTTACTTTAGAAAGGTGATTCCGCGTCCATTAAACTCAAGCTGACGGAAGCACTATATATATTACAACATTAATATTTCATGATGCAATCAGTAGTTCATCTTCCATTTCTTTGTAGATGTTTCTGAACACAACTAAAGTCCATATATAGACCGTTGTTGATTGCTTCATCAGTTTGTTGATGGTCTAAGGACTACTGCTGGTTACAAGCCCAACTTGTTAACAGTCGATTGACCGTCGTTGGTCAAAATGAATCGATGCAATTCACCACACAACTTAACTGTCACTAGACCTTTGTTGGTCGCCACATTGGCGAATCAACAAGTCGACAGACCACTGTTGGTCATAGTTTGAGAGGTAACAACGCATCCCTGCTGACACTCAACACTTCAGTGCTCAACAGCACTCCTACTCCATTAACTCAACACTTTACTGGCCTCGTCACTCGGCAGCTGACACTCAATCTTCTATTCCTGGCAACATAAGTAGGAGAATGTTCAGAGCGTGTGTGTGTGTCTGTATCGCTTTTTTGTACCATTTAATCATTTTTTTGGTGGGGGATTCCAAAGCGCCACTCTTCTCTCCGGTATGTGAACTTCGGACTTTTATTGCTGCGTGACACGCTGTTACAGTTGGAATTAAGCACCCTTTCTCCAATTACAGTTGCGCCAATAACACGGTCCATTGGCTGGCTACATGAACTCTTGAGGCCTCTGGTACTGTTTGGCAACAATTTGTTACTTTCGACACGTAGCCTACGGCGTTAAGACGCAACAACTTTCTTGATAAAGGACCATATGCCAGTTTGAGGCGTCGACTGGCTTATGTAGCTTATACAAACTGACGAATGGCAGACCAAGTCGATTCAAATGCTAACAGCTTCTACCAGCTTCGTATAAGTGGGGCTGATTGGACAAAAGCGTCCATTTACCCTACTTCAAGACGTATAAAATGGCCTCGGGGTTGATGTTGGGCTAGGATACAGACTCTGTCTTTCTCTCCCTGACGGAAACCAGTGGGGGGTTCTATGCATCATTAGCAATTCCAATTCTTCCTAGCGTCGTACGGAAAAAGACATCAAACTTTGCCTACGTAATCACTGGTTTACGTTTGTCTTCATCAGAATGTAGCTCAATGGTTAACATTTTTCTCTTCATCAGAATGTAGTTTTTCTCAGTGGGGCTTTACATCAAAATGGCAAAAGCTTATGTTACCTTTTGATCTCGTCAGTGAAGCATCAATGTGGTCCACTGAAAGAATTTAACTTACTTTTGACGGTTGCAGAATTTGGATCAGATCAGCTAAGTAAATAAATCTTCACAACAAATTTTATTTGTCGTTTTGTACGATCTTTAGAGAAATTATTGACAGCCTAGGTTGTTGCTAAATCACTTGTTCACTCCGGAAACCACACACTAAAACGAAAGTCATTACACTGATTTACTATTCTGTTGAGGCAAAAGATACAGGCATCGTGGTTATTTTCTCTGTATTTTTCCACTTTCATTTGTTAAATGGAAAGTCGCACACATGCCTGTAGCAGGCATACATTATCATCAAACTTCGCTTACGCGAATAGAAATTAATTTTCGACAGGTAGATGTCGTCTCGCCTATCAGTGACATTACAAACTATGAGTCGGCTTCAATACTATCATATACATAGAGAGAGAGAGAGAGAGAGAGAGAGAGAGAGAGAGAGAGAGAGAGAGAGAGAGAGAGAGAGAGAGAGAGAGGATACTGACACGCATGAATGGCATCTCTATGTTCAATATGAACAACTGTGTTACGTTGAGTTAGTAACACGAACAATGAATTATTTTCCTTTCAAAATGCTTCATTCACGAGGCTGAAACATTTCTGCTGCGTTAAAAAAAAGAAAAAAGAAAAGCTGTTCTATAGCTTTTATTTATCTCTCAGCGGAAGTGTTCCCACTGCATAAGAGTTCTATCTATCTAAAATGAATCGTTTGAAGAGTTCTATCTAAAAATGAATCGTTTGAAGAGTTCTATCTAAAATGAATCATTTGAATGATTCAGGATGCTGAAATAAATATATCACATAGGGATAAAGATATTTTGTCACAGTTGGGAACCTTGGGGAAATTTGAGTAAAGAAATATAACCGCTTTTGAGCACCTTCCATAGACTTCAAAGTTTAGCTTCTTATTTTTGTCTCATGGTGTCACCGAAATAAAACCTGATATTCTCCTGTTTAGTTCAGATAAATAAAGATATTCTTAACTTATGTAATGTTTTATGAAGATGTATTCAACTAACTTCTTCAAAAAATTTCAGGATGACCAGGGGGAATATATACTGATTCACGTTAAGATCTGGGGATCAATATTCTATTTGTTCTTCACAGACTGGAACGATCATATTTCCTGTTCGCCACTTGGCAAAGTACTTCGCGAAGACCACATTTCTTCATCTGACGAAGGGGAGGGAGGATCCTCGAGACGTGATTATGACGAGGTGAGGTACAAACGAAAACTTATGGCATAGGGGGGGGCGGGGCGAAATTGTCCTCACTTCAAGACTCATATGAGAGAGAGAGAGAGAGAGAGAGAGAGAGAGAGAGAGAGAGAGAGAGAGAGAGAGAGAGAGAGAGAGAGAGAGAGAGAGCACACAGGTGAGTCACAATCAGGTAGCGGTGGGTCCTCGTTGTATTGACCGGGAGCAGAGTTGCCAGGTGGCAGATTGCTCGCCTCAACTTCCGACTGGCGCGCGGCAAGGGAGGGGAGGGAGGGACGGTAGCTAAATTTAGCATCATCTCATTACCATACACACCCCATGGGGTAGAATGACGGATAAAAAGAGGCAAATTATCATCCAGATGATGAAACATTTCGTGTGTAGCGTGTGACGTTCGTGTGACGAAACATGCAGCATTCACGAAGACCAGCACGAGAAACAGCGTCAGAGGGGCAGTGCAACAAGTTCCTCCTCCTCCTCCTCCAAGGAGCACTGGGCCACAGGAACGGACCTAACCCATGCCCGAGGGGGGGGCCACGCAGCACTTCCCCTGTGCCTAACCGTCCTATGGAGACGCCCTTACCTTAATTCTTTTTATCTATCGCTAGTTTACACCAAGAGGTGCGCGGGTTCTCGTCGGGCCTCGTACGGGACACTGTAGCCATTTTGTGGTTACGCAATAACGAACGCTACTAAGATTACAGACCATCCTTGTGGCCTGCTAAGGAGTTACGCACAAACACCACGTTGAGAGAGAGAGAGAGAGAGAGAGAGAGAGAGAGAGAGAGAGAGAGAGAGAGAGAGAGAGACGTAACCATGGTAGAGGTAATGGACCATAAATGATAAGGTCCGGGCCGAGCATCCACATCCCTCCCTCCCTCCCTTGACGCCCCGTCTTATACCAACACACACACACAACTTCGACCATTAGCCTAGCCAGCGTGCCCACCACACATCACGGGGACGCTCCTCCACCTTGGCTTCCAGTTGTACTTCGTTGTTTAACGGTCGCACGGGAGAGATTGTGTTCAAGATATTCAAATCATAAAGTTACCGATAATTTCAGAATTTAGATTAGGGTTTTATATGTACTGTTGTCCTCCAGGAACTTCAGACGCGAACATGTCCCACTTTTGTATAAAATGATGATCGTCCTTCTACACCCGTTACTAATGTGAGTTTCTTTTCTACAGTTGTAATGCATATATATATACGAGGATAGCAAGGGTTCGGTATGATTTTAAGCTATATATATCTTTATTGATTATGGACTGTTAAGAAGGGTATCATTTAGCCGACCCATAAGTTTCTCTCTCTTACAACCCTTCATTTTCATATGATAACGTCCAAATATGTCATTTCATAACCACACGTTAATTACGCCTCATACAACCTTATGTCAATCGTTTAGTACAAAGATGTTTACTCCCTCAGCCAAAGCCCGTACCGAAGGAAGGGCAGGTGTGGATGTGGGAATGGCTTAAATTTTGGTTTTCCCCTGGAAATGATTTATATATATATATATATATATATATATATATATATATATATATATATATATATATATATATATTTGTTTATCTATTTTCGTTACTCGAAATGTCGCGTTTTTAACCCCAGAAAATCTTTTCTCTTTAGATTGTGCAACGGCGTTTCTGTGGAAGCAAGCATTCATTTTCGTCTTTCAGAACTTACTGATACTAAACTAAAAAAGTTAAATGATGAGTAGCAAATACTTATGCATATTCCCAATCACTATAGTTTTAAAATGTAAGCATTTTGCTCGACATTTGAACATGAATACATCTTTAGAATGATCTTCCCCTTGTTGTTCTTTTGCCGAAGGTTTCATTTCCAGCATAATTATCAAGCTACCCATCAGTTTCACAAGGTGGAAACCACGCGTTCATTACTTCAACTGAGATCCCCAATAATGTGGCTCTTAATTTAGACCTTCGCCACCTACCACGGGGAGTCACTGTCGGCAACTGGCGCCAGGGGTCTTTTTAAAGGCCTTTGAAGAGACGAACGACCCTTGAACTTTATACTCCACCAACGCCACCCCCCGACCTCACTCAGGCCTCGCACCATCATTATTATTACCACAACCCCAGTCACGGGACCCGACGCACGCAAAGGTCATCAGCCATCGGACGAGGTGACGAAAGGGGGTTTTGAAGAGGAGAATTTCGCGATGACGAACCAGTGAGTGAGGTAGTAGCAAGCGGAGGGATAAGGGATACGAGTGCTTTGTGGGGATTACTTCGTCCGATTATTTCGGGTTCCGAAGACTGTTTGACTGATGGAATGCTGGCTTGTGTCGACGTGTGGAATCAATTTGCCTGTTCTTACCGTACCCAGCAACAGGTGGTGTGATAAACCGTGCTCCAGCAACAGATGGGAAGATACTGTAGCCACAGTTGGACTGCCTTGGCCACACAGCAACAGGTGGTGACGGAGGGACCATACAAGCTGGACCACCAGGGCTCCAGCAACAGGTGGTAGTGACCTCAATACTACTGCCACAACAGCTGGACCACTAGGGCTCCAGCAACAGGTGGTAGTGACCTTAATACTACTGCTACAACAGCTGGACCACTAGGGCTCCAGCAACAGGTGGTAATGACAATACTACTGCCACAACAGCTGGACCACTAGGGCTCCAGCAACAGGTGGTAGTGACCTCAATACTACTGCCACAACAGCTGGACCACTAGGGCTCCAGCAACAGGTGGTAATGACAATACTACTGCCACAACAGCTGGACCACTAGGGCTGCAGCAACAGGTTACTGGCCGACCAATACTAGTTTAAGCCGTTGACCCGATTAGCGGCCAGTGCTCCCAGAAGCAGCATGACCTCCAACCTTTCCCCCACCTTCCCAGGTCAACCAAAAGAACCTTTCCTAAAATAAGCCGCGAACGCTGTGGCTCTGGTGATCGACGTACAGCGCCATTAACAACGATCGCTATGGAAAGTCTTCGCTGTGCCTGTAAAGACCGAACACAAAGGCCGCATTGATCATTCACCTTTTAGATCGTAGTGCTCGAATTGTTATGTCATGAACTGGTAATATACACATAGCCAAATGTACACTCCGTACTCATGGCTATGTGACCACCAGTGATATGTGATATGAACGTTTGTGGAGTTAAACAAAGGCGTATAGGACCATTGACACTATAATTTTTTAGATAACCTGTGGGTTTTTTTTTTCTTTCAGTCGGAGAACGCGCAGGGGAACAAAGATATGTTCTCGATAATCGTCTATAACTTGTAAAATCGAAGTAGATAACATTTTACGACGCCCATTTCATACTTCTGAACGGTAGATCGCATGATAATATGTTGATGAGTTCTCTCCTGTCATTATCTTATTTCTATTATAAAAAGCTTTCTCGCCATACGTGCTTTGTCCTGCTCTGGAGCAGCCATGTCGCTGCAGTGAATTCTACCCCAAAATATTTATTTCACTTCATTGACACAGTGAAAAAATAAACTTATGATTGTCTGAGACACACCAGTAGCTCGTCCACAATTTCCCTCTAATGGTCGTTTGAAGCCTCTGTGTTTTTCTTATAATTAAGCACACCACATCCATCATGGTTTATACCAGCATCACTGGAATTCACCTGGAACGATGCTGTAAAACCTTATGATGACCCAAAGGGGCGACAAATACTAGTTTCCTCCTTCGGCAGCAATCAGTCATCACGTATGATAGCAGCTAAAGCATAAAGCTCCATCATAAGACCACGTTTTAGGGACAAGCTTATCTAAAATCGAACATCTAGACGAATACTTTAAGGGCAAAACATCAGCCTTGCTCAAGTTTGTCCAATATGCACGTTTTCTATTACAGTGGAACAGCTATAATCCTTTCTACCGTGTCTGGAGTCTGTAATTGCATCATGACGTCTTCTATTCACCTTTTTTTTTCCCCAATAGAATTTCCATGTCGGTATACTCTCTGTGTGTCGTTTTCTTCCATAGCTATTTTCCTGGCGATTGATATGGTACGGAGAGAGTAGTGGTAGATGGGGAGAGACGTGTGTGCTTTGGAGTGACCATCGGGTCTTCTGTCCGTCTGTCCATCCCATGAACTCCCTGAGGGCAAGACAGAGAGAGTTGGGTCACCACCAACACACAAAACACAGAGGAGCACCTCTGACGTAGCCATGACGTCACGGCTACCCGGATGCAGCGGTGTATGACGTACTCCTGACGGTGGGGTGGGGTGCGCACATCGGTGGGGTGGGGTGCGCGCGCATCTCACTAAATTGCCCCATGGGTCGCAGGAGGCAATTCGGGCACACTTCACGTGGATAACCCATCCCAAAACATGAATCATATCACAGTAATTCCTTGCGCTAAGTTACGCTGAAAGAAAACGCCGCGAGGGCAAATTTGGCGCTAAATTACATTGAAAAGAAAACGCCGCGAGGGCTAATTTGACGTTGGTCCCAGTTGTCGGTTTGGCTGATTGCGTCTCAAAGGTGTGTTTGTTCTGCACGCAGGGCAACACTCATCATTATATACATTTCTTCGTAAAATATAATATAAATTCAGTACCAAATTTCAGTTATGTGTGGGTGTGTTTGTGTATGTGTATGTAAACATTTCTCCTTCGCGAGCCAGCGAGGTGTATTACCTCGGCAAATCAAAGAGGAACGGAAAAATGATAATGGGAAAAAGAATATTATTACCATAAGCCTCTTAGGGTGGCCAGAGCTGGGAGAGGTAACGGGGGCCAAAATATTCCAGTAACTCTTTACCCCTTGGCTCAAAATTACCTTCATGAGCCCCGACCGAAAACAGAACTCTCGGTCTTACACAGTTTATAAATATAACGACTTTAATGTTCATGGAAGCAGACTAACCACAACAGGTCTTCACCTCTTCGTTCATTTTTTTTTTTTTTCATTTGCTGAATATTCTCTCAGATGCCCCCATACCTCTGATCGAAACCCCAGTGGAGCAGAGATCTTCGGCAGGAAGATTTCTAAATGAATATTGCAGGTTTCTATAGAAAGTCTTGGAGTCAAAGCATAATGAGCGGGATCTAATTTTCCTTTTGATGGTGGACTGCATTTTGTGTCTTCGTTGGCAACATGTTCCAAAGATTACGTTTTTTTTTTTTTCAAAAAAGAGTAATTGAAATTCTTTTTTTTAAAAAGACTAAAACTTTTTTTAAAACTATTTTCTGTTTCATGCTACCTTAATTCGGAAAATTTCGTCTATTAGTAAAAACATGGAATTAGTGCTTTCGAAAACCATTAATCATGTTGAATTTGGTACGTAATTACATGAGCTGCAATTTGATGTTGAAGTCTGACACAATCCACCAGAGCATTTTCTTTTTCAATTTTTACACACCGTTTGACCCAATGGTTCAGTGATGGAGATGAGGTTTGTTATATGTGTGTTCAAGGTTACGATGGTAGCCAGCAGGAGGGAAGACTGGCCATAGATATGCCCCATCTGTGTAGAACCACAAGGGCTTGGCGTCCAGTAATCATGAGATCAGTTCGGTGCTTCGCGTCTCCAGCTGCCGAGCTGGAGGGACTCCAGACCCGAGGCTTAATTGTGGTAGTGCAAGAGAATAGAAACACCTGGAGAATGTTGGCACGGATTTCGCGTACACGACTGCCGACAGATGCTGGCTCGCCCGACTGGCAATATGACCGACGGTGCAGCGGTGGAGGAGGCTTCACGGTGTATTGGGGAAATGTTCGACGTGGTTCCTGATGTGTGGAAACGTTGCTGAAAATCATTACGAGCAAACGCGATTGAGAGTCCCGCTGTCGGACCCCATGGGTATGGCGGGGTGTAGGGTGAAGGGAACGCCATCTGTGTCATCCTTCCCCCATACCGTTTATATACAAAACGTTTCATGTCTCCAGGTTATGCGGTGTCCTCACCTTCATCCGACAGTACTCTGGGCTACACTTCGAAGTGCCCTCGGCTGGCGATGTCTTCATGAGACTCTGTGTTTTCTACCTTCTGCTGACGGAGGAACTGGTGTCTTCGGGCAGTCTCGCTACGCGAAGACACTTGGAGCCTTCGCGCATCCACTGCGCTCCGGCTGGACCCACTGCGCACGGAGCCGTGCCTGGCGGACCCTGAGGGGTTGCGTTGATGTGTGCGTCGGTAGGCAGCGGTGGCAGTGTCAATCGTTTCGCTGCGACGGACGCGTCGCGAGGGTCTGGGGCGTCGCGTTTCGCGGAAGGATCCGCCGCCACTGGTAGCGCGACTGGACGCCCCAGTGACGTCCCGTGATCCCCACGTCTCCCGGGATATTCCTAGGAGACTGAGCGTCAAGTGGTCAGATGTGGAGGTCTGTTTGTCCACCTTGATGCACGACACACCCGAGGGCCCAGCAGCCTCGAGGTCGGGGTCCAGGAGAGGGCTTGAAACCGATGGTTCGTCCACATCCGTGCGGGTGTTGCTGGGAGAGCGGCTCTGGTCCCTGACGGCCAAAGTTACGGAACACTGTGGCAGGTGGAGGTCCATGGCAAGGGACGCCTCGCTCCCTGCATGATGCACACCAGTGGCTGAGGCGCCCAACTCTAAGTCTTCGTCACCACGCTCGCCGATGAAGGCCGGGTAGGCAGCATTATACACCTCTCGCACGGCGGGGTTGTCGACGGACATGGCCTGTCGGGGGAGGCTGTTCGGAGTGAGACGCCCCCGAGGACTGCTCGGAGGGTGGGAAGGCCTTGCCGTCACCCTGAGCACCCTAGGAGGCTCGTTGATCCGTCGCTCCCCCTGGTGGAAGGGCCGGACGAGGGATGGCGCTGACGGACACTTGACCAATTGCGGTCGCGAGCCGCGGGAGTCGTAGTACTCTGCGGCGGAGTCCATGCTGGTCTGCAGGTTCTTGGAGAACTGGATGAAGGCGAAGGTCATGGCTCGGCGGGAGAGCTCGCGGCCGCTCTGGTACCGCAGCAGCTCCGACCCGTACAGCCCCAGGGTCTCCCATTTCGTCTGGCAGGAGGAGTTCCTCATGCCGGTGTCCTCCTCGCGGCTCTTCCGCTCTGGAAACGTCTTGCGGAACCGGGCTGGGACGATCTTGGCGGCGCTGTCCCGGGCCTCAAAGGTCATCACACAGGCGGCCACAATGACGAACCCTGCAGGAAGGACACACAGTCAGGCTTGGCATAGTAAAACACACACACACACACACACACACACACACACACACCTTCGTTACACGGGAAATCACAGCGGTGAAAAGTTTGGCTAAATTCTGGCGCGTGCAAGCAAACCGCGAAAGTGCATTAACAAACTTTGAATGTTCACAACACAGTCTCGTGAGGGTGGGGGGGGGGGTGGAGAGTGCCGGCTAATGACAGTGAGGAGGAGGAGGAGGAGGAGAGTGGGAAGACTGCCAAAGGTGTAGTTTAGTGAAAGTTTATCACTAAGAGAAGCAGTCATGGCAAAGATAATACCCTGGGAGTTTTCTGGATTAGTAAGACGAAATACTTTTGATATCAGTGAGACCTGATATCACTCTTGATAAGGAACATCAGTAAAGATAACAGTAAAAATGTTTAGCAATAAGTTTTGTGAAGTTGCAACAGAAATAAACACATACCAGACACCTTGCTAAGTCATCCTACACTTAGTACATTTCTGACCCCGTATGTAAACAACAATCAAATGTTTAGGCTACAGTCACAAACAACATAATTTTTATTTTATATTTTTTTTTTTTTGGCTATGTTTTTCACAACATACTGAAAACTCGGGAAAAATAGATGGTAAAGTAGCACCTAAATGTTTATACCCCGACAGATGCACTGTCTCATATGTTCTGCACTGAATGTAAATATATATCTACATCCTTGAACATTACCTTGGAAGCCTAGATACAGCTTATGATCTAGAATCATTTCAATGAAATCATTATCATTAAAACTGCTACCATTATTACTAGTAGCCTTATAGCTACCACATACTACTATAACCATTATATGAATATCATCATCAGTATATGATTATTATCAGTACTTTTATAATTATTAATATTACTAACGACCCTATACAGCTGTGGCATACGTGTGAAAATAAAAGTATTATTATTCACTAGACGAAACCCTGAAAATAAAATTATATGGAAAAATAACATTATATGGATACATGACAAAGCGAGGATCTCTGTAGTGTTAGGCTGAGAGAGAGAGAGAGACAGAGAGAGAGAGAGACAGAGAGAGAGAGAGAGAGAGAGAGAGAGAGAGAGAGAGAGAGAGAGAGAGAGTGGAGGAAGTAATCAGAGCAGCACAGAGGCGGAAGTAATGACCCCAAAGTCTGGCTTCGCCCCCTCTCCCACGAGACCTCACCACCACGAGCAAGATAGCAGTATAATTGGGCCGTCGCCAACGACCCGCTGGCAATCATAGGGCGCGCGCGCGCGCGCGCGCGAGAGAGAGAGAGAGAGAGAGAGAGAGAGAGAGAGAGAGAGAGAGAGAGAGGTCGTTACTAATGACCAGCACGCCAATCAGCGTGGGGTCGACGCTAACGACCGACTCACCCCCCCCTTGTGGTGGGACCGATGCCAAGAAACCCCCCCCCCCCGGGTCAACTTATGTCTGTACGTACGTACGCGTCCGTAGCGCATGAAACAAAGTACGCGTCCGTGGTTCATGCATAGTGCATGACGGTAACATAAGAGTTCTCAGACGACGTGATGTATTCGCTACTGAATACGTAATGGATTCCTATACATCCCTATTTTCATGCAACAATGGTTGTATTATGCAAAGAGGACGTGCATCCTCATCTGCGAAGACAATGCGGGTTGCGCGACGCCACAGTGGTGTCATCATCTGGTCTCGCCGTCTTCCATTGCGTTCAAGTAAAACCGCTGATGAGGTTCCA
Source organism: Panulirus ornatus (assembly GCF_036320965.1). Classification (NCBI taxonomy): domain Eukaryota; kingdom Metazoa; phylum Arthropoda; class Malacostraca; order Decapoda; family Palinuridae; genus Panulirus; species Panulirus ornatus. Next base: position 22,081,075 of record NC_092265.1, read on the forward strand.
AGTTCATCTATTTTTCTTTTCATCTCACCAAAGATTACCTTCGGTAATATATATATATATATATATATATATATATATATATATATATATATATATATATATATATATATATATATATATATATATATATATATATATCACTATGAGTCCAAGGGGAAATGAAACACGATAAGTTCCCAAGTGTACTTTCGTGTGATAATCACACACACACACACACACACACATATATATATATATATATATATATATATATATATATATATATATATATATATATATATATAAAGGCATCTTGAGGAGGATTCTTGCGTTGCCTTTCAGACGCGTGTAGGCGACAGTCCAGCAATTATCCCCGCGGGACATGAACGCCACATTTTCCATTCAGCAGCGGTAGAGGGAGGGCGAGTCCGTCCGTAGTGGACGTCCCATGACCACAACCAGCCCCAGACGACAGGGATACAAACACCAGGCACTTGTGTGTAGAGTGTCGGGCAATCCCACGCTGAAAACCTGCCTTTAGCGACGCTCTTCAACCTAGCGAGAATCAAATTACTCTCCAAGCGAACTCCTGTCCGCACTCATTTTGATGCCGTTTTCTATGGTTTTTGGGGAAAAAAATGTATATATATTACGCTGGTTTTGTGAATCTGAATACTGCAGTGCGAATACTGCATTTTTAAACGTAAGCTGTTAATACATCGTGTTGGAATGTGTATTGCCAGATGTCCTTGCTGGGGGAGTTGCCAAGCTGGAATATATATAAATATATATATATATATATATATATATATATATATATATATATATATATATATATATATAGTTCCGTTGCTTTTGCATACAGGAAACGTGAATTCCTACGAAGGAGCCACTGGTACAGCACAAAATATCCCATTTTTTTGAGATATTGACATTACATGAATGAACGAAATGGCCAGTACAAATTGTCAAAAAAAAAAAAGAATGAAAAATTCCCATTGACTTGTTTCATTCATTTACAATGGATGGACCATCCAGCACTGCTTTTCCACGCTCGAAGGCTGAGAAATCGTGATTTTGTCAAAGCCAGAGAAGCTGTCATGTATAGTTTGATGATGTCGAATGCAAACTGATCCCTAATCTTATTTAAGAGACTTAGAGCGAGCGCGAGACTGAAAGGTGCCACAGCGTAGCGCACAGCCTACTGAAAACCCAGTTTCAGACATAGATGCTACTATACTGGGTATACCGAGTCGTTCATTATGATCGGTAGTTTATAAGTACAGCTTGTTTAAGTGACCACTATACATGCATACGGCTCACACTTATATAAAATTAGTAGTTTATAAGGGACAGAAGACCCTATAAGACCCGAACGTCAATGGCAGACAAGTCCCGAGAGTTTGAAAGCTTCCGACAACCAGTCAAGCTTAGCTTTGCTGCTCATCATGACTCTTTGTTGTCATGCAGGTGGTACGGAAGCTAAATGTGATCATGAGGCATTGAACCAGCAGCGTGGAGGTGATCGGCTGCTGCATTATGAGAATGTCTGTGGGAAGACTTCACGGGTGCAGCCGATGTGCATGACGGCATTAATGAGCCTAGGATGCAGCTGATACGCATGACGGCATTAATGAGCCTAGGATGCAGCTAATGTGCATGACGGCATTAATGAGCCTAGGATGCAGCTGATGTGCATGACGCCAGGAATGAGCCTAGTTCATGAATATATAATGAATTGAGGCGAGAGTTCAGCATCTTGTCATGGATAAGGTTCACAATACAACATAGTCATACATAGGCAACAACACAATGGACCATAGATGCGTTTACGTCAAGGAAAATTGATGTAAAAACTTTTCGTAATGTTCTCGTTAAGTTCGTTAAGTGGGCTGTTAGTATAAGTTAGGCTTTATGTGGTTAAACCACTATATTTCAACTTGCTCCTGAACTTTTGAAGTTGTAGAATGGATTCATAGCTTACTGAAAGTGTTGTGCACAATATCACAACTACGTAACATTTCGTTTGTAACCAGTCGACAGTAATCATGGTTTATTCTAGTAAACATTTACTCTATACAACTCACTTTACTCTGGTGGCCATTAAGATAACATTGTCACTACGAACTAAACAGCGTCTCTGGCCCTCAGCAGATGTCTAGACTCTAAAGCGTAGCTATTGTGCCAGTAGCATTAGCTTTATATTTCCTGCAATACTGACGAGATAATGACAAAAATAAAAAGATACTAACCTTAGTTCTTCCTACAATGTGACAGACTTTGCATTCTTAACATCAATGTGTAAGAACCCGTGAGGAATTTAGCTATACATCAATACAAAGAAGCAAAAAGATATCTTCCCGGATACGTTCGATGAATCGAAATTAACTTTTTCTAAGAATTACGGTAGCCCCACTTGATAGTTATCGCCATCGTCAAATAGCATCAGTGTGTAATGTTTATCACTGCAAATGACAGAGTACATAGGTAAAAAGGTACCTTGCGCAAAGTTGAGGATTGCTAACCACGTATGACAGCTGGTTGATACATCAGCTTCGTCAATGGATCAGTTAGCGTACTGCATTAACTAAGCAGTTACTGCATCACACAGGACAAGCATCATTACGTTGGTGTGCTAATTTGGTTATTCAGTAAGTAGGTCTGTGCATTCCTTGGTTACTGAAGTAGGCACGGTTAAGTGTATCAACTACACTACCACAGTAACTGAGTTAAGGCAATGACGTTGTGACTATGTCTTTTAGGATCTAAGAATCAATTAGGTCAACACATTAACAAGGCTAGCAAAGAACTTACTACATGAAAGTGGTCAGTGCATCAACTAGGTTAGGGAAGTAACTTGGACAGTACATTAACTCGGTCAGTGTATCATCATAGTGTAACACCTACATCAGTACAGTACATGCATCAACCACTCAGTACATGAGTGTACATCATGTACATCAATGTTATGTACGTAAATATCAGCATGGTGCATCAACTTGGTTGATAACTTAGTTTTTGTGCCTTAACTAAACTTCATTGTACTGGATCAGTGAGAAATAACAACGAGGAATTTCGTAGTATGTCGTGAGAACAGAACTACTTCGGACTGATAAACTTGAGTTTCGTATATTTGATGATAAATGCCTACATCAGGTCACTACCATACTAACATGATCAATGCCTGATGACCCATTATGACGACAGAGAGCAACATCGTTCTCTGAGGTTCGAGAGGAAACGCCAAAATAGATGAATCTCTGAGCCTTAAGACTTTAACAGGATGCGGAAGTGGCAAAATGTCAAACGCAACTGGTATTCAAACTCGGGCAAAACTGACAACACTGGCATTTTTATTGTTGATCCTTCTTTCATCGATAGTGGTGCAAGGATTAAATAATTTCATGATCAATGAGTTATTTCCACTAAATCTGGGTTAGAGTACGATGGCAACACACGAGCCGTGCACCTCAAAGATAAATATTAATAGTTTTATACAGATTAGCTTTTGACTGCTATTTGTGCTTTATGTGAGAGTTTTACACTGGTGTGGTCCCGTCTTTCCTAACCTTGTATTTGTGTATCATGTGGTACCAGTTTATGCCAGGTACCTATTCAATTATCGACCAACTTCCTAGGGGAAGATGAACAGCTAGATGGACTGTGGGACCAGCTGCTTCGACTAGGATTCGAACCTATGAGAGATTGATCCTAGGCAGCCCCTGCCTATCATATTTCATTATCGATTCCAACCCATCTCCCTGGATGGCCTCAGGTCGACATAAGACTGTCACCACTTCGAAGGAAGGACTTACGAACGAACGAAATGCGCAAGACACTCATGGGTGATATAGGATCCTATTTAACATTTTGTTACATGCACCATCTCCACGTCTGATATAGTTACCCACAAATATCGGGCGCATGTCGATTTTAATGACTACGAAGAATCAAATGTATGTCAGCTAAAATCCGTAAGATAGACGTCATTAAAAGAACATATATCATTCCCTCCAATTCTGAAACGCTGTGCTCCACTGCATATTTACCTCAAGCGTTGCCACAAAAGTGGGAGACTCCCTCCGAGGGAGCAACAGCCTCCTATTAAGATGTCTTCCTCCGCAATACTATAAACTCAGGTTTACGACTCGGCCAACACCATGAACGCTCCATTTCCCTGATAAAAGTGAACTCTAATGGCCGGGGGAGCTCTGAACCGCTAAATGTACGATCAACACAATATCAAGACAATGGTGACGCGATTAACGCGTAGCCTATCTTGAACTCGCTAGTCATTAGCGAATTTCTTGCCTCCCACCAATGTCACAGTCTTCTGCTATGACTGTCACCTGTCTGTCTGCATATCTACGGGTCTGCCGACCTAAATATGCATAACAGGGAGAGAATTTTTGTAACTGTGAGGGCTTGTCTTTGAAGGCCCTTCCTATTATGAAACTAAATTCTCTTACATTAGCCACATTTACGACTTGTGAGTTTACAATTCTCTCGCTGTAAAGTTTTTTCTTTCTTTTTTGTCCACTTTGTCGGTTTAATAGGAGTTAAAGATCTACCCGGCATT
>NC_092265.1:22090632-22145632 GCF_036320965.1 Panulirus ornatus
GAGGACTTGGGGACATCAGCTGGGGTGGAGAGGACTTAGGGACATAAGCTGGGAGGGGAGAGGACTTGGGGACATCAGCTGGGAGTGGAGAGGACTTGGGGACATCAGCTGGGAGTGGAGAGGACTTGGGAACATCAGCTGGGGTGGAGAGGACTGGAAGACTTAAGCTTGAGTGGAGAGGACTAAGGGACAAGAGAAAAGAAAAACGCGAAAGTATTCAAAAATGTATTATCTTTCTAACTAGATAATTACCAGCATAATTTCGTTCATGAAGAATGTAGTGTGAGAGGGGAATATCTGCTCACACACACACACACACACACACACACACACACACACACACACACACACTAACAAACAGACAGACAGACAGACACAAGATATGACCTGAGCTCAGGTTATTCACCTTATCTAAGGTCAACAACATTGACCTATTCTAGGGCTTTCCATCTCGTAGACCCACAGGGGACCAGGCCCTGTGTGACCTATCCTGACCTAACTCCAGCACAACACCCACACAAGTGGATCTAGCAACACTCTAGTGTGCCAATATATTCGGTAATTTCATACAGCCACAAAAATCCCTCCCTTTCCTTCCCCCTTTTTTTAAAAAGAAAACGAAATGATTAATATAAGGCGTACTGCTTCGTTAACCTGGAATTCTTCCTCTTCGTTAACCTGAAAGATATATATATTTTTTCCTCCACCTTTAAAGACGAGGGGAGGAAAGGGGGGGGGGTTATAGGGCAATAAGGGCCTATAACACACCAAGGTCTACAAAGGAAGTCTGAAACAGGAACGCCAGAACCCCTGGAGAGGGGGGGGGGGGAGAGGTAATCTAGCAGTGATAATATTGATCTAGCAGTGACAACACTAATCTAGCAGTGATAATATTGATCTAGCAGTGACAACACTAATCTAGCAGTGATAATATTGATCTAGCAGTGACAACACTAATCTAGCAGTGATAATATTGATCTAGCAGTGACAACACTAATCTAGCAGTGATAATATTGATCTAGCAGTGACAACACTAATCTAGCAGTGATAATATTGATCTAGCAGTGACAACACTAATCTAGCAGTGATAATATTGATCTAGCAGTGACAACACTAATCTAGCAGTGATAATATTGATCTAGCAGTGACAACACTAATCTAGCAGTGATAATATTGATCTAGCAGTGACAACACTAATCTAGCAGTGATAATATTGATCTAGCAGTGACAACACTAATCTAGCAGTGATAATATTGATCTAGCAGTGACAACACTAATCTAGCAGTGATAATATTGATCTAGCAGTGACAACACTAATCTAGCAGTGATAATATTGATCTAGCAGTGACAACACTAATCTAGCAGTGATAATATTGATCTAGCAGTGACAACACTAATCTAGCAGTGATAATATTGATCTAGCAGTGACAACACTAATCTAGCAGTGATAATATTGATCTAGCAGTGACAACACTAATCTAGCAGTGATAATATTGATCTAGCAGTGACAACACTAATCTAGCAGTGATAATATTGATCTAGCAGTGACAACACTAATCTAGCAGTGATAATATTGATCTAGCAGTGACAACACTAATCTAGCAGTGATAATATTGATCTAGCAGTGACAACACTAATCTAGCAGTGATAATATTGATCTAGCAGTGACAACACTAATCTAGCAGTGATAATATTGATCTAGCAGTGACAACACTAATCTAGCAGTGATAATATTGATCTAGCAGTGACAACACTAATCTAGCAGTGATAATATTGATCTAGCAGTGACAACACTAATCTAGCAGTGATAATATTGATCTAGCAGTGACAACACTAATCTAGCAGTGATAATATTGATCTAGCAGTGACAACACTAATCTAGCAGTGATAATATTGATCTAGCAGTGACAACACTAATCTAGCAGTGATAATATTGATCTAGCAGTGACAACACTAATCTAGCAGTGATAATATTGATCTAGCAGTGACAACACTAATCTAGCAGTGATAATATTGATCTAGCAGTGACAACACTAATCTAGCAGTGATAATATTGATCTAGCAGTGACAACACTAATCTAGCAGTGATAATATTGATCTAGCAGTGACAACACTAATCTAGCAGTGATAATATTGATCTAGCAGTGACAACACTAATCTAGCAGTGATAATATTGATCTAGCAGTGACAACACTAATCTAGCAGTGATAATATTGATCTAGCAGTGACAACACTAATCTAGCAGTGATAATATTGATCTAGCAGTGACAACACTAATCTAGCAGTGATAATATTGATCTAGCAGTGACAACACTAATCTAGCAGTGATAATATTGATCTAGCAGTGACAACACTAATCTAGCAGTGATAATATTGATCTAGCAGTGACAACACTAATCTAGCAGTGATAATATTGATCTAGCAGTGACAACACTAATCTAGCAGTGATAATATTGATCTAGCAGTGACAACACTAATCTAGCAGTGATAATATTGATCTAGCAGTGACAACACTAATCTAGCAGTGATAATATTGATCTAGCAGTGACAACACTAATCTAGCAGTGATAATATTGATCTAGCAGTGACAACACTAATCTAGCAGTGATAATATTGATCTAGCAGTGACAACACTAATCTAGCAGTGATAATATTGATCTAGCAGTGACAACACTAATCTAGCAGTGATAATATTGATCTAGCAGTGACAACACTAATCTAGCAGTGATAATATTGATCTAGCAGTGACAACACTAATCTAGCAGTGATAATATTGATCTAGCAGTGACAACACTAATCTAGCAGTGATAATATTGATCTAGCAGTGACAACACTAATCTAGCAGTGATAATATTGATCTAGCAGTGACAACACTAATCTAGCAGTGATAATATTGATCTAGCAGTGACAACACTAATCTAGCAGTGATAATATTGATCTAGCAGTGACAACACTAATCTAGCAGTGATAATATTGATCTAGCAGTGACAACACTAATCTAGCAGTGATAATATTGATCTAGCAGTGACAACACTAATCTAGCAGTGATAATATTGATCTAGCAGTGACAACACTAATCTAGCAGTGATAATATTGATCTAGCAGTGACAACACTAATCTAGCAGTGATAATATTGATCTAGCAGTGACAACACTAATCTAGCAGTGATAATATTGATCTAGCAGTGACAACACTAATCTAGCAGTGATAATATTGATCTAGCAGTGACAACACTAATCTAGCAGTGATAATATTGATCTAGCAGTGACAACACTAATCTAGCAGTGATAATATTGATCTAGCAGTGACAACACTAATCTAGCAGTGATAATATTGATCTAGCAGTGACAACACTAATCTAGCAGTGATAATATTGATCTAGCAGTGACAACACTAATCTAGCAGTGATAATATTGATCTAGCAGTGACAACACTAATCTAGCAGTGATAATATTGATCTAGCAGTGACAACACTAATCTAGCAGTGATAATATTGATCTAGCAGTGACAACACTAATCTAGCAGTGATAATATTGATCTAGCAGTGACAACACTAATCTAGCAGTGATAATATTGATCTAGCAGTGACAACACTAATCTAGCAGTGATAATATTGATCTAGCAGTGACAACACTAATCTAGCAGTGATAATATTGATCTAGCAGTGACAACACTAATCTAGCAGTGATAATATTGATCTAGCAGTGACAACACTAATCTAGCAGTGATAATATTGATCTAGCAGTGACAACACTAATCTAGCAGTGATAATATTGATCTAGCAGTGACAACACTAATCTAGCAGTGATAATATTGATCTAGCAGTGACAACACTAATCTAGCAGTGATAATATTGATCTAGCAGTGACAACACTAATCTAGCAGTGATAATATTGATCTAGCAGTGACAACACTAATCTAGCAGTGATAATATTGATCTAGCAGTGACAACACTAATCTAGCAGTGATAATATTGATCTAGCAGTGACAACACTAATCTAGCAGTGATAATATTGATCTAGCAGTGACAACACTAATCTAGCAGTGATAATATTGATCTAGCAGTGACAACACTAATCTAGCAGTGATAATATTGATCTAGCAGTGACAACACTAATCTAGCAGTGATAATATTGATCTAGCAGTGACAACACTAATCTAGCAGTGATAATATTGATCTAGCAGTGACAACACTAATCTAGCAGTGATAATATTGATCTAGCAGTGACAACACTAATCTAGCAGTGATAATATTGATCTAGCAGTGACAACACTAATCTAGCAGTGATAATATTGATCTAGCAGTGACAACACTAATCTAGCAGTGATAATATTGATCTAGCAGTGACAACACTAATCTAGCAGTGATAATATTGATCTAGCAGTGACAACACTAATCTAGCAGTGATAATATTGATCTAGCAGTGACAACACTAATCTAGCAGTGATAATATTGATCTAGCAGTGACAACACTAATCTAGCAGTGATAATATTGATCTAGCAGTGACAACACTAATCTAGCAGTGATAATATTGATCTAGCAGTGACAACACTAATCTAGCAGTGATAATATTGATCTAGCAGTGACAACACTAATCTAGCAGTGATAATATTGATCTAGCAGTGACAACACTAATCTAGCAGTGATAATATTGATCTAGCAGTGACAACACTAATCTAGCAGTGATAATATTGATCTAGCAGTGACAACACTAATCTAGCAGTGATAATATTGATCTAGCAGTGACAACACTAATCTAGCAGTGATAATATTGATCTAGCAGTGACAACACTAATCTAGCAGTGATAATATTGATCTAGCAGTGACAACACTAATCTAGCAGTGATAATATTGATCTAGCAGTGACAACACTAATCTAGCAGTGATAATATTGATCTAGCAGTGACAACACTAATCTAGCAGTGATAATATTGATCTAGCAGTGACAACACTAATCTAGCAGTGATAATATTGATCTAGCAGTGACAACACTAATCTAGCAGTGATAATATTGATCTAGCAGTGACAACACTAATCTAGCAGTGATAATATTGATCTAGCAGTGACAACACTAATCTAGCAGTGATAATATTGATCTAGCAGTGACAACACTAATCTAGCAGTGATAATATTGATCTAGCAGTGACAACACTAATCTAGCAGTGATAATATTGATCTAGCAGTGACAACACTAATCTAGCAGTGATAATATTGATCTAGCAGTGACAACACTAATCTAGCAGTGATAATATTGATCTAGCAGTGACAACACTAATCTAGCAGTGATAATATTGATCTAGCAGTGACAACACTAATCTAGCAGTGATAATATTGATCTAGCAGTGACAACACTAATCTAGCAGTGATAATATTGATCTAGCAGTGACAACACTAATCTAGCAGTGATAATATTGATCTAGCAGTGACAACACTAATCTAGCAGTGATAATATTGATCTAGCAGTGACAACACTAATCTAGCAGTGATAATATTGATCTAGCAGTGACAACACTAATCTAGCAGTGATAATATTGATCTAGCAGTGACAACACTAATCTAGCAGTGATAATATTGATCTAGCAGTGACAACACTAATCTAGCAGTGATAATATTGATCTAGCAGTGACAACACTAATCTAGCAGTGATAATATTGATCTAGCAGTGACAACACTAATCTAGCAGTGATAATATTGATCTAGCAGTGACAACACTAATCTAGCAGTGATAATATTGATCTAGCAGTGACAACACTAATCTAGCAGTGATAATATTGATCTAGCAGTGACAACACTAATCTAGCAGTGATAATATTGATCTAGCAGTGACAACACTAATCTAGCAGTGATAATATTGATCTAGCAGTGACAACACTAATCTAGCAGTGATAATATTGATCTAGCAGTGACAACACTAATCTAGCAGTGATAATATTGATCTAGCAGTGACAACACTAATCTAGCAGTGATAATATTGATCTAGCAGTGACAACACTAATCTAGCAGTGATAATATTGATCTAGCAGTGACAACACTAATCTAGCAGTGATAATATTGATCTAGCAGTGACAACACTAATCTAGCAGTGATAATATTGATCTAGCAGTGACAACACTAATCTAGCAGTGATAATATTGATCTAGCAGTGACAACACTAATCTAGCAGTGATAATATTGATCTAGCAGTGACAACACTAATCTAGCAGTGATAATATTGATCTAGCAGTGACAACACTAATCTAGCAGTGATAATATTGATCTAGCAGTGACAACACTAATCTAGCAGTGATAATATTGATCTAGCAGTGACAACACTAATCTAGCAGTGATAATATTGATCTAGCAGTGACAACACTAATCTAGCAGTGATAATATTGATCTAGCAGTGACAACACTAATCTAGCAGTGATAATATTGATCTAGCAGTGACAACACTAATCTAGCAGTGATAATATTGATCTAGCAGTGACAACACTAATCTAGCAGTGATAATATTGATCTAGCAGTGACAACACTAATCTAGCAGTGATAATATTGATCTAGCAGTGACAACACTAATCTAGCAGTGATAATATTGATCTAGCAGTGACAACACTAATCTAGCAGTGATAATATTGATCTAGCAGTGACAACACTAATCTAGCAGTGATAATATTGATCTAGCAGTGACAACACTAATCTAGCAGTGATAATATTGATCTAGCAGTGACAACACTAATCTAGCAGTGATAATATTGATCTAGCAGTGACAACACTAATCTAGCAGTGATAATATTGATCTAGCAGTGACAACACTAATCTAGCAGTGATAATATTGATCTAGCAGTGACAACACTAATCTAGCAGTGATAATATTGATCTAGCAGTGACAACACTAATCTAGCAGTGATAATATTGATCTAGCAGTGACAACACTAATCTAGCAGTGATAATATTGATCTAGCAGTGACAACACTAATCTAGCAGTGATAATATTGATCTAGCAGTGACAACACTAATCTAGCAGTGATAATATTGATCTAGCAGTGACAACACTAATCTAGCAGTGATAATATTGATCTAGCAGTGACAACACTAATCTAGCAGTGATAATATTGATCTAGCAGTGACAACACTAATCTAGCAGTGATAATATTGATCTAGCAGTGACAACACTAATCTAGCAGTGATAATATTGATCTAGCAGTGACAACACTAATCTAGCAGTGATAATATTGATCTAGCAGTGACAACACTAATCTAGCAGTGATAATATTGATCTAGCAGTGACAACACTAATCTAGCAGTGATAATATTGATCTAGCAGTGACAACACTAATCTAGCAGTGATAATATTGATCTAGCAGTGACAACACTAATCTAGCAGTGATAATATTGATCTAGCAGTGACAACACTAATCTAGCAGTGATAATATTGATCTAGCAGTGACAACACTAATCTAGCAGTGATAATATTGATCTAGCAGTGACAACACTAATCTAGCAGTGATAATATTGATCTAGCAGTGACAACACTAATCTAGCAGTGATAATATTGATCTAGCAGTGACAACACTAATCTAGCAGTGATAATATTGATCTAGCAGTGACAACACTAATCTAGCAGTGATAATATTGATCTAGCAGTGACAACACTAATCTAGCAGTGATAATATTGATCTAGCAGTGACAACACTAATCTAGCAGTGATAATATTGATCTAGCAGTGACAACACTAATCTAGCAGTGATAATATTGATCTAGCAGTGACAACACTAATCTAGCAGTGATAATATTGATCTAGCAGTGACAACACTAATCTAGCAGTGATAATATTGATCTAGCAGTGACAACACTAATCTAGCAGTGATAATATTGATCTAGCAGTGACAACACTAATCTAGCAGTGATAATATTGATCTAGCAGTGACAACACTAATCTAGCAGTGATAATATTGATCTAGCAGTGACAACACTAATCTAGCAGTGATAATATTGATCTAGCAGTGACAACACTAATCTAGCAGTGATAATATTGATCTAGCAGTGACAACACTAATCTAGCAGTGATAATATTGATCTAGCAGTGACAACACTAATCTAGCAGTGATAATATTGATCTAGCAGTGACAACACTAATCTAGCAGTGATAATATTGATCTAGCAGTGACAACACTAATCTAGCAGTGATAATATTGATCTAGCAGTGACAACACTAATCTAGCAGTGATAATATTGATCTAGCAGTGACAACACTAATCTAGCAGTGATAATATTGATCTAGCAGTGACAACACTAATCTAGCAGTGATAATATTGATCTAGCAGTGACAACACTAATCTAGCAGTGATAATATTGATCTAGCAGTGACAACACTAATCTAGCAGTGATAATATTGATCTAGCAGTGACAACACTAATCTAGCAGTGATAATATTGATCTAGCAGTGACAACACTAATCTAGCAGTGATAATATTGATCTAGCAGTGACAACACTAATCTAGCAGTGATAATATTGATCTAGCAGTGACAACACTAATCTAGCAGTGATAATATTGATCTAGCAGTGACAACACTAATCTAGCAGTGATAATATTGATCTAGCAGTGACAACACTAATCTAGCAGTGATAATATTGATCTAGCAGTGACAACACTAATCTAGCAGTGATAATATTGATCTAGCAGTGACAACACTAATCTAGCAGTGATAATATTGATCTAGCAGTGACAACACTAATCTAGCAGTGATAATATTGATCTAGCAGTGACAACACTAATCTAGCAGTGATAATATTGATCTAGCAGTGACAACACTAATCTAGCAGTGATAATATTGATCTAGCAGTGACAACACTAATCTAGCAGTGATAATATTGATCTAGCAGTGACAACACTAATCTAGCAGTGACAATATTGATCTAGCAGTGACAACACTAATCTAGCAGTGATAATATTGATCTAGCAGTGACAACACTAATCTAGCAGTGATAATATTGATCTAGCAGTGACAACACTAATCTAGCAGTGATAATATTGATCTAGCAGTGACAACACTAATCTAGCAGTGATAATATTGATCTAGCAGTGACAACACTAATCTAGCAGTGATAATATCTTATAGTCTACTGGTTCATCTACTCTCTCTCTCTCTCTCTCTCTCTCTCTCTCTCTCTCTCTCTCTCTCTCTCTCTCTCTCTCTCTCTATATATATATATATATATATATATATATATATATATATATATATATATATATATATGTTTGACTAGAAACATTTCACCGTAATGGGAAGTAGATTTACCCGTGTCAGTCTGCAATCTGCACTCGTCTTTTGATTTCCAATAAGTTTGCTAGTTCCTTCCTGATCACAGTGCCTTCCTGATTACAGTACCGTCCTGATTACAGTTCCTTCCTGATTACAGTACCGTCCTGATTACAGTACCGTCCTGATTACAGTTCCTTCCTGATTACAGTACCGTCCTGATTACAGTTCCTTCCTGATTACAGTACCGTCCTGATTACAGTTCCTTCCTGATTACAGTACCGTCCTGATTACAGTACCGTCCTGATTACAGTTCCTTCCTGATTACAGTACCGTCCTGATTACAGTTCCTTCCTGATTACAGTACCGTCCTGATTACAGTTCCTTCCTGATTACAGTACCGTCCTGATTACAGTACCGTCCTGATTACAGTTCCTTCCTGATTACAGTTCCTTCCTGATTACAGTACCGTCCTGATTACAGTCTTTGGGCATACCTAACTGTAATGGTCCTTGGGACTTGACTGGATTGATTTGGGACGACACTGGTTCATACACAGAACAACGTGGGAGGAAACACTCCACCTTGAGGAGTGGCAAGGTGGACGTCTCTAACCTCCACTTCTGTAATTCTGAAACACGGTACAGCAGGCTTGTTGTACGGAGGGTAACGAGAGTGCAGTTCAACAAGTTCCTACAACAATTAAATTGCCTGTTAGCGATGTCCAATTAGAGTTCCATGTCGAGAAACGTGGCGTACTTGCGCCGTCTCTCTCCACGAACGCGTTAGTTGTATAGTGATACAGTTACGCAGGCGTTCGTGAGGAGTTGTGAACTTGTGACGCAGGCTTTCGTGAGGGGTTGTGAACTTGTGACGCAGGCTTTCGTGAGGGGTTGTGAACTTGTGACGCAGGCTTTCGTGAGGAGTTGTGAACTTGTGACGCAGGCTTTCGTGAGGAGTTGTGAATTTGTGACGCAGGCGTTCGTGAGGAGTTGTGAACTTGTGACGCAGGCTTTCGTGAGGAGTTGTGAACTTGTGACGCAGGCTTTCGTGAGGGGTTGTGAACTTGTGACGCAGGCTTTCGTGAGGAGTTGTGAACTTGTGACGCAGGCGTTCGTGCGTTGTGAACTTGCAGATGTCAAGCGACAGGTGTTGTGTGGCTCAGGGTTGTAGTGTGTTGAAGCAAGCGGCCCTATCACGGGCACAACAACAACCACAGACTCAGGGACATGGGACGAAAATCGTCCACGTTGATTATATTGTAGTCTTTAGAAATTCCTTTTCCTCAGTCCCGACCACTCCTCCCATGTAGCCCTCCCTCAACACACACACACACACACACACACACACACACACACACACCACTGGCTCGACCTTCAAACGTTTATCCAGTAAATAGAAACGTCTTGCTAACGCCGCCACGACCCACGCCAATGATTACAGCTTCCCCGCTCTCTCTCTCTCTCTCTCTCTCTCTCTCTCTGGAAACGTTTCGCCTCTACTAAAAGTCGTAAGTCAATATTCCTGGCACTGTAGCGTTATGATATGCTCGTTCAAAAGTCCTGATGACCCTACAACCCTAGTGCAGCAGAGTACGACCCTTGTGCACGACGGTACGACCCTTGTGCACGACGGTACGACCCTTGTGCACGACGGTACGACCCTTGAGCACGACAGTACGACCCTTGTGCACGACGGTACGACCCTTGTGCACGACGGTACGACCCTTGACCACGACGGTACGACCCTTGACCACGACGGTACGGCCCTTGTGCACGACTGGGCAACCCTTGTGCACGACGGTCCGACCCTTGGGCACAATGGCCTCGCCCTTTGACCTGACCTTCAAGGGTCAGGTCATGAGTCGAACCCTCGTGCCTAAAAGGTCGTAACCATCGTTCTCATGATAAGAGAGTGTGTGGTTCACACGTATGTTACGAGGCGAGGGATGCACACTCGCGTTGACTCGTCTCTTGACCTTGTGTATGTATAGGTATACACACCGTCCGTGTGTGTGTACATACGTTTGACCAAATCCATCTCTACAGCCAAGCCAAGTGGTTGACGACCCCCACCGTGGCCCAGGGCCTCCCCCCCCCCCCCCCACCTCTTGCGTAGGATGGACAAAATGATGTGATCAGCAATGCTGTCCACCCTCACACACGCTGAACCGCAAGACGACGTATGTGTGGAAATGAACACCCCCAGCTGTCATGATGGTTTACGAAGGCGGAAGAAGAAGAAGAAGAAGAAGAAGAAGAAGAAGAAGAAGAAGAAGAAGAAGAAGAGGAAGAAGAAGAGAGAAGAGGAGAAGAAGAAGAAGAGGAGAAGAAGAAGAAGAAGAAGAAGAAGAAGAAGAAGAAGAAGAAGAAGAAGAAGAAGAAGAAGAAGAAGAAGAAGAAGAAGAAGAAGAAGAAGAAGAAGAAGAAGAAGAGAAGAAGAAGAAGAAGAAGAAGAAGAAGAAGAAGAAGAAGAAGAAGAAGAAGAAGAAGAAGAAGAAGAAGAAGAAGAAGAGGAGAAGAAGAAGAAGAGGAGAAGAAGAAGAAGAAGAAGAAGAAGAAGAAGAAGAAGAAGAAGAAGAAGAAGAAGAGGAGAAGAAGAAAAAGAAGAAGAAGAAAAAGAAGAAGAAGAAGAAGAAGAAGAAGAAGAAGAGGAAGAAAAAGAAGAAAAAGAAGAGGAGAAGAAGAAGAAGAAGAGAGAAGAAGAAGAAGAAGAAGAAGAAGAAGAAGAAGAAGAAGAAGAAGAGGAGGAGGAGGAGGAGGAGGAGGAGGTAAGATAAAGATTAGCGTTAAAGCTAGATCTAGAAGCACTCGTCCCTGAGAGAGAGAGAGAGAGAGAGAGAGAGAGAGAGAGAGAGAGAGAGAGAGAGAGAGAGAGAGAGAGAGAGAGAGAGAGAGAGAGCCGGGGGAGGGTGGGAGGTTAAGGGGCGACACGGCTACCGGCATGGGTCGGAATTCTGGGTGTGTATTTAAGGATTACGTCCTGAATACCACGGCTGCCGCCCTACCCTCAACCCTCTCTCTCTCTCTCTCTCTCTCTCTCTCTCTCTCTCTCTCTCTCTCTCTCTCTCTCTCTCTCTCTCGTGTGTCCTACCCTCCCCCGTCTCCTCTCGTTGCTCCTCTCCCTGGTCCTCTCCCAGGGCTGCTGCTGACACTCCCTGACCAGAACATGTTCTTCTGTGACTGGGGGGCGAGACGGAGCGGGGCGGAACGGGGGGTGAAACTGAGCGGGGCGGGACGGGGTGGAACGGAACGGGGCAGGACGGGGTGTGATGAAGCAGGTGGAGCGCTGCTCTCACTCGTCCTTCTTCTTTAAGGCAACAGGTAACGGCATAGTGGCCGAATGTCAGGGGTCATAGTGCACGGGGAGAGGGGCAGCCACTGCCCTAGATAAATCATCCCCCCCTACATACACACACACCGCCAGCCCAGCCCCCCTCCATCATAACAGTACGAAGGGGGGCGCTGCCCCAGATATACCCCCACATCTGTTACCAACCCCGCCTCTCCCCCCATATCCTTCACAACAGTACTAGGGGGGGGGAGGAGCATTTCCCCCAGATGCACCCCCATACATACTACCAGCCCCTCCTTCCCCTCACCCCGAACTACATTCACAACCATGTCCTCCAACACAACCCCTAGGACTCCTGACTGTCAGGGGTTACCTCAACCTCCCCTGAGACTGCCCCTGACTCTCAGAGGTCTAACCCACCTCCCCTGAGACTGCCCCTGACTCTCAGGGGTCTACCCAACCTCCCCTGACACTGCCCCTGACTCTCAGAGGTCTAACCCACCTCCCCTGACACTGCCCATGACTATCAGGGGTCTAACCCACCTCCCCTGACACTGTTTCTGACTCTCAGGGGTCTAACCCACGTCCCCTGACACTGCCCCTGACTCTCAGGGGTCTAACCCACCTCCCCTGACACTGCTTCTGACTCCCAGGGGGTCTAACCCACCTCCCCTGACACTGCTTCTGACTCTCAGGGTTCTGACCCACCTCCCCTGACTCTCAGGGGTCTAACCCACCTCCCCTGACACTGCTTCTGACTCTCAGGGGTCTAACCCACCTCCCCTGACTCTCAGGGGTCTAACCCACCTCCCCTGACACTGCTTCTGACTCTCAGGGGTCTAACCCACCTCCCCTGACTCTCAGGGGTCTAACCCACTGATCATTTCAGTTTACAGACATCAGCTGACGGATCATCGTAGCTACCGAGTGCTATAAGATCCTCGAACGTAATAGCTGTTTGTAACTACCCCGGATGGAACCACTAACAACTGAAGCTTCAACGACTTCGACAATTACAGGTGAACAGTGGATGCACCAAGAACGACGTAGTTCAGGGAAAGAGGCACTCAGACACAGCCCTTAACAACCCTAACCCTAATTAGACGCGGCCCTTCACAACCACGAGCTTAAAACGCGGCATTTAACTACCCAAACTCCAACACCCACAGCGGTACTACAGTGAAACTACACCTTTACAAAACAACTGTCCCACAGCTAACAAGGCTAACGAGCCAGTACCTCGTCAGATCATCATGGAGGATGCCCCAAGTGTCAACTGTGACGAGGTCATTATGTGGTTCACTTGTTGTAAGAACACCAAGATGAACAGCCTAGTTACGTTGAACAGTGTCATTCTGAACCCACCAATGTGTTACACATGTATTGATACCCAGGTAAGTACTGCAGGTTACAGACATAAACAACACCTCTAAGAAACTAAGAACTAAACAGCACGTCTAAGAAACTAAGAAACTAAATAGCACGTCTAAGAAACTAAGAATCTAAATAGCACGACTAAGAAACTAAGAACTAAATAGCACGTCTAAGAAACTAAGAAACTAAATAGCACGTCTAAGAAACTAAGAATCTAAATAGCACGTCTAAGAAACTAAGAATCTAAATAGCACGTCTAAGAAACTAAGAACTAAACAGCACGTCTAAGAAACTAAGAAACTAAATAGCACGTCTAAGAAACTAAGAAATAAATAACACGTCTAAGAAACTAAGAATCTAAATAGCACGTCTAAGAAACTAAGAACTAAACAGCACGACTAAGAAACTAAGAAACTATATAGCACGTCTAAGAAACTAAAAAACTAAATAGCACGTCTAAGAAACTAAGAAATAAATAACACGTCTAAGAAACTAAGAATCTAAATAGCACGTCTAAGAAACTAAGAATCTAAAGAGCACGTCTAAGAAACTAAGAAACTAAACAGTACGTCTAAGAAACTAAGAAACTAAATAGCACGTCTAAGAAACTAAGAAACTAAATAGCACGTCTAAGAAACTAAGAAACTAAACAGAACGTCTAAGAAAACTAAGAAACTAAATAGCACGTCTAAGAAACTAAATAGCACGTCTAAGAAACTAAGAATTAAACAGCACGTCTAAGAAACTAAGAAACTAAATAGCACGTCTAAGAAACTAAGAAACTAAATAGCACGTCTAAGAAACTAAGAAACTAAACAGCACGTCTAAGAAACTAAGAACTAAATAGCACGTCTAAGGAACTAAAAAACTAAACAGCACGTCTGAGAAACTAAGAACTAAATAGCACGTCTAAGGAACTAATAAACTAAATAGCACGTCTACGAAACTAAGAAACTAAATAGCACGTTTAAGGAACTAAGAAACTAAATAGCACGTCTAAGAAACTAAGAACTAAATAGCACGTCTAAGAAACTAAGAACTAAATAGCACGTCTAAGAAACTAAGAAACTAAATAGCACGTCTAAGAAACTAAGAACTAAACAGCACGTCTAAGAAACTAAGAACTAAATAGCACGTTTAAGAAACTAAGAACTAAATAGCACGTTTACGGAACTAAGAAACTAAGATCCACACGTCTGAGGAACTAAGATCCACACGTCTGAGGAACTAAGATCCACACGTCTGAGGAACTAAGATCCACACGTCTGAGGAACTAAGAACAGCACGTCTGAGGAACTAAGATCCACCACACACCAGGCAAGAGAGACGGTGCCTCTGGGCCGCATATACTCCAGCAGGAAGCCAGCGAGTCTCACTAGAGACGACCTAAACCACGATAGAAAACCCCAGTAAAGACAGAAGGAAGCCACCTCTCCCTCTCTCTCTCTACGATCATTTGTTTACGCCTGTCCTGTCCCGCTGAATGGGCGGGTGAATTCATGCCTTTACTCTTAGCATTGACAGCCGGCCAGCAGCCCCTCCAGCAAAAGGAAAGAGAGAGAGAGAGAGAGAGAGAGAGAGAGAGAGAGAGAGAGAGAGAGAGAGAGAGGACGAACCATACCCTCCAGCAGGCAACAGGAAGCCACCTTTCCCTGGTCGTTCCTGTTCCGTTTCGCCTCGTTCGACAAAGACCGGGCCCTCCCTCCCTCCTCCCCGAGCTCCGTTTCCCTTATCGCCCAAGCAGCGCGATGGACGCACCTCAACACTTTCTAGATAAACCAGAAGCTGACATCTTTTCCCCTCAAGATGGAGGGGCGCTGAGATCCTGTAATATGGATTTATCTGTTCTTTGTCGCGAACTTTTTCCAAATGGAATGAGCTTAGGAGAGCCGCCTTTTCAGACTCGGGCCAAGACATGAAAGGTTCACGGTAAAGAGTACTGCATAAAGAACACGGAAGCTCATTAACGGTAGGTGTGTTCAGGTCATTAACAAGACGTCTGTGAGAGGGAACATAATGCCAACACACACACACACACACACACACACACACACACACACACACACACACACACACACACACACACACACATATATACATATACACACACACACACACACACACACATACATATATACATATACACACACACACACTCACATACACACTCACACACGCACACACACACACACACACACACATATATATATATGTGTGTGTGTGTGTGTGTGTGTGTGTGTGTGTGTGTCTGTGTACGTGAGCCAGCTCAAAATCAAGGCAGCTGTGATATTCCCATAAGGGGCTGGTGAATGACTGGGTACCTGGCATAAGCTGTTGGAGGGGTAAAGCCCCTTCAAGGATTCGGTGTATTTACGTCCTCGGCCACAAGAGGTCTCTCCGAACCCCTAGCATCATAGTGTGTTGTCGCCACCAGCCGCTAGGTGGCCTAATACACCCATCAACCCAGTGGGTGTTCATACTTCCAGTTGCCAGGTGGCCCAGTACTCACTACATGTAAACAATTTACAGCTCCGTCTGATGTCTGGCTCAGTAGTAGCCATATGTATTCAGTTTACACTCTCAGTTGTTTGCTGGCCAAGTGTTGGCCACGCGCAAACTGTTTGCATCCTCATCTGGCTAGCTGGTCTGCTACTAGCCACATGTAAACAGTTTACGTGTTCAGCTGTTAGCTGGTCCAGCAGTAGTAACATGCAAACGATTTACATCCCCAGCTGCCAGATGGCGCAATATCTAAGCACTTCTCGTTCCCATCCGCTAGATGGCGTATAACAGTTGCAGTAAATCCACTGGTAATTTCCTTCATATCTCGTACCGTCCTGGCTCATCCGCCCTTTATACTGCAGGTTACGAGTTCCCCCTGGAACGTTCTCATCCAGACAAAGAAGCCAGTTGGCCTTCCAGCGCTGAAGAGCAACCACTTTGTTTTCCAGCACTTCCAGAGAGAGAGAGAGAGAGAGAGAGAGAGAGAGAGAGAGAGAGAGAGAGAGAGAGAGAGAGAGAGAGAGAGAGAGAGAGAAAAGAGTTGGTCTTCCAGCACTTCCTGAGAGAGAGAAAAGAGTCAGCCTTCCAATACTTCCATTGAGGGAAAAGTGTTGGCCTTCCAGCACTTACAAAGAAAAGAGTTGGCCTTCCAGTACTTTCAGTGAGATAAAATAGTTGGCCTTGCAGCACTTCCAGCGAGAGAAAAAGCGTTGGATTTCCTGGATTTCCAAAGACAGCAGCCAGTTGGCCCTCCAGACATAGGATCCAGTTGGGCTTCACTACCTTCAGAAAGAGGAGCCGATTGGCCTTCCAGTAATACTAAGGAGCAAAGCCAGTTGCTCTTCATCAACTTCAGAGGCGAGCCAATTGACTTTCAAGTATTAGCAGGGTGATGAGTCACTTGGCCTTCCAGTCCTTCCACACGAAAGAGCGAAATAACCTTCCAGCACCATTACTGAGGAGCCAATTGGCATTCCAGTACTTCCATATAGATAAGACACAGCTCTCTCGCACTTATAGACAGAAAATCTAGTTGACATTCCAGTACATCCAGACAGAGGAGCCAATTGGTCTTTTAGAAGCATCTGGATTTCCAGCACTTCCACGGAGAGGGGCAAGCTGACCTTCCAGCACTTCAAGAGAAACTAAGTGGCCAACCAGTACCTCCAAAGAGAGAAGCCAGTTGGCCTCCAGCATCTCCAGAGAAAAAAACCACTTGGCCTCCAGCACTTCCAGAGAAAGAAGCCCGTTGCCCTGCTAACAATTCTAGAGAAAGAAGCCGGATGGACATCCACCGCTTCGAGAGAGAGAGAGAGAGAGAGAGAGAGAGAGAGAGAGAGAGAGAGAGAGAGAGAGAGAGAGAGAGAGAGAGAGAGAGAGAGAGAGAGAGAGAGAGTACCCAACTGACCTTCCAGTATTTACAGACCCCCCCCAGACATTTCAGACGAGGAAGAGTTGAAGTCGACTTGCGTGGCGTGAAGCTACAACGAGGTTTTGTGTGGGATGCAGGCGGAGAGGGAAGGGTTTAGCCACGCTTGGCTTGGCAGTAAAGTGTCAGGTGAGTTACACACCAGCAGCTGCTGCTGCTGCCTCCCGGACCCGGCACCAGCCGTGCAACACGCAACACTGAACAAGACTCTAACTCCTGAAATACACAGGTCTTTATTCTCCTTAAAGAGCACTCAGGGGGTAACCTAATAGCAACCTGTTCCGCTGTCTTGAAGTCCTTTTGCTTTCGCAAGAATTCATTCTCCAGTCAAGACACTAATTGCAACGTGTTCCTAGCGACCAAGGAGTTAGGTGTACAACATCAGGTTTACCCTGTGTCGTGAGATGCATCACAACCCTCCCTCTAATTACACCCTGATCCTTTTTGTGAGGCCTGATTGCTGGTGGCGCTCTGGGACACCACACCACACTTGCAGGGACCACATGTCTGTGTTAGCAGCATGATATTCTTAGGCCGACTGCACTATGAGGGCGGATGTGCTTTTCAGACGAGAAGACACTACTGTGTGTGTGTATATATATATATATATATATATATATATATATATATATATATATATATATATATATATATATATATATATATATATATATATCAATAATGAATGGGACTGGTGAACAGCTTGTGGTTTTTCGTGCTGAAAAAGGACTGGTCATTGGGAACACCTGGTTTAAAAAGAGGGACAAAAACAGGTTTACATATGTGAGCTGGGAAAGACGGTCAGCGGGCGTTACTGGATTATAAATTAGATAATAGCCGTGTAGAAAGGGAGACTTTTAGATGTAAATTTGCAGAGAGGACTAGCTGGTGGGATGTCTGATCACTGACTTGTGGAGGCGATGGGTGAAGAGCTGTAGAAGTTTTGAGAAAAGAGGATATAATGTATGTGAGAAGAGGGTGTTAAAAGTAATAACACTTGGAAAAGAGACAAGTGTAAGGAAACACCGGGAGAGATTCAGTGTAGAATGGCAAAAGGTAAAAGTGGGTGAGAAATGGAGGGTATTAAGTGAAGCAACGCTGGAATGTCGAGAGACGTATGTGGCATGAGAAAGGTGGGAGGAGGGCAGATTGGAAAGGGTGGTGTGTGGTGGATGAAGAAGTAAAGTTGCCAGTGAAAGAAAAAAGGGAGGTGTTTGAACCCTACTTACAAGGAAGGAGTGCAAATGACTGGGGGATGTATAAGAGAAAGCGGCAGGAGGTTAAGAGGAAGGTGCAGGGTTGAAAAAGAGGGCAAATGAGAGCTGGGGTGAGCGAGTATCAGTAAACCTTAGGGAGAATAAGAAGTTTGGGATGAAGGCTGATAATATGCGATAAAAGAAGGAACAAATTGGAAATCGGTGAAGGAGGCAAAGGGGGAAGTGGTAACAAATAGTGATGAGCTGAGGAGATGGACTGAGTCTTCTGAAGGACTATTGAACGTGTTTGATGATAGAGTGGCAAATGTAGGGTGTCTGTCAGGATGGTATACGAGGTGAGAGAGTCATGGAAAGTGATTTGGAAATGAAATGTTTGAGGACAATATGTGGTGTGAGGTGGTTTGACCAAGTAAGTCATGAAAGGGAACAGGGAAACAGAGACCAAAATGGAGATGGAAGGTTGAAGTAAAAACAGATTTTGAGCGATTAGAGCCAGAACATGAGGGAAAGTGAAAGGCAAGCACGGGATAAAGTGAACTGGAACGATGTGGTATACAGGGGTCGACGTAATGTCAATGGAATGAACCAGGGCGTGTGAACCGGCCGAGGTAAACCATAGAAAGGTCTGTTGGTTTCGGTGCATTACACATGACAGCTAGAGAATGGATGGGACCGGATGTGGCCTTTTTTTCGTCAATTTCCTGGTGCTACCTCGCTATCTTTCAAGTTCCGTCTTGTCTGGGAAGGTTTCAGAATGGAATTTCTTCATTAGTGTGAACAGGACGTATCAGATTCGAATTCCCTCACAACTGTGAAGAGGGTGCAAGAGACTGGAATCCCTTCAATAATACTTGGAGAAACTATAAGACTGGAATCCCTTTCATTAGACCTGAAGTCTACGATTTCTGTACCTGACACCAGGAGAAAAGGCTACTCACTTGAAGGGGGTGTGAGAGGCGCCGAGGGTCATCTCCAAGGTTCAAGGGTCATTACAGAACCACACTGCTTAGGTATCAGGTCAAGGGCAACAGGTTTATTAGGTCAGTGTGTGGGTCTGTCTGTGTGTCTGTGTGGTGGTGGTGGAGGTGGGGGCTGAATTGACAATCGGAGCCCAGGGTTCGAAACCAACGCCCCAACGCTGGCACAGGCGGCAAACTTGTGAATCCTTGATTATGAGCCATTTACTGAACTTCGACTATCCAAGAAACACGTACTGGATAGTAAACGAAAGACCTGAGTACGACCTGCACGACCCTGGAGCACGATGATACGAGACCCTTAAGAACGACGCTACAACCCTTAAGCACGATGGTACGACCCTTAAGCACGACGGTTCGAACCTTAAGCACGATGATACGACTCTTGAGCACGATGGGACGACCCTTGAGCACGACGGTACGACCCTTGAGCACGATGGGACGACCCTTGAACACAACGGTACGACCCTTGAGCACGACGGGACGACCCTTGAGCGCGACGGTACGACCGTTGAGCGCGACGGTACGACCCTTGAGCGCGACGGTACGACCCTTGAGCACGACAGGTGCGACCCTTGAGCACGACGGTACAACCCTTGATCACGATGGGACGACCTTTTAAGTATGATAGCCTTAGGATTCAGGTCAAAGGGCATGTCAACACCACTAAGGGTCGTGCCGTTTAAACAATCTCTCTCTCTCTCTCTCTCTCTCTCTCTCTCTCTCTCTCTCTCTCTCTCTCTCTCTCTCTCTCTCTCTCTCCCCTCTCTCCCCCCTCTCTCTCTCCCTCCCCCCCACTCTCTCTCTCTCTCTCTCTCTCTCTCTCTCTCTCTCTCTCTCTCTCTCTCTCTCTCTCTCTCTCTCTCTCTCTCTTTCTCTCTCTCTCTCTCTCTTTCTCGTGAAAATACCTCGGAACTTGCACCCGAAATAGAGTGCTGGGGTGACTGGCAGACGTATTCACCAAATGTTGAGAGAGATTGTATGGGGAAGGAAGGTGTGTGTGTGTGTGTGTGTGTGTGTGTGTGTGTGTGTGTGTGTGTGTGTGTGTGTGTGGCTCACAACACCACAGAACTTGTGAAAATGTGAATTTGTAATGAAGGAACATTGTTTATCTAGGTCAAGTTGATAACTAAAAGTCTTTTTTTTTCTTTCTCTTTTTTATTTGTTTTTAATGCTTGTTGAGGAGAGGCTCTGAGATGTTGACAAGGTCCACGGTACATTGGGCTGTGCACGGTACACCCCACGGTACACTGGGCGTAGTACGGTACACCCCACGGTACACTGGGCGTAGCACGGTACACCCCACGGTACGCCGGTACACTCCACGGTACGACGGTACACTGCACGGTACGCCGGTATACTCCACGGCAAGACGGTACACTGCACGGTACGCCGGTACACTGCACGGTACGCCTGGTACACTCGCCACATGCTCCTCCATCACCTGGCGAGCACAACACCCGAGGGTGAGTACAGCCGAGGGTGAGTACAGCCGAGGGTGAGTACAGCCGAGGGTGAGTACAGCCGAGGGTGAGTACAGCAGGTTGCTCCGCCTGCCGACCAGACCTTGGGGCTTAAACGCCCCAGCTGGAGCCACCTGTGGCTCCCCACGACCACCAGGGGCCACCTGTGGCTCCCTACAAGCGGCCAGAGCGACAACGCACGCTAATCCGGGGCACTTCAACAACAGTACCCAAAGGAGGCACTTCAACAACAGTACCCAAAGGAGGCACTTCAACAACAGTACCCAAAGGAGGCACTTCAACAACAGTACCCAAAGGAGGCACTTCAACAACAGTACCCAAAGGAGGCACTTCAACAACAGTACCCAAAGGAGGCACTTCAACAACAGTACCCAAAGGAGGCACTTCAACAACAGTACCCAAAGGAGGCACTTCAACAACAGTACCCAAAGGAGGCACTTCAACAACAGTACCCAAAGGAGGCACTTCAACAACAGTACCCAAAGGAGGCACTTCAACAACAGTACCCAAAGGAGGCACTTCAACAACAGTACCCAAAGGAGGCACTTCAACAACAGTACCCAAAGGAGGCACTTCAACAACAGTACCCAAAGGAGGCACTTCAACAACAGTACCCAAAGGAGGCACTTCAACAACAGTACCCAAAGGAGGCACTTCAACAACAGTACCCAAAGGAGGCACTTCAACAACAGTACCCAAAGGAGGCACTTCAACAACAGTACCCAAAGGAGGCACTTCAACAACAGTACCCAAAGGAGGCACTTCAACAACAGTACCCAAAGGAGGCACTTCAACAACAGTACCCAAAGGAGGCACTTCAACAACAGTACCAAAGGAGGCACTTCAACAACAGTACCCAAAGGAGGCACTTCAACAACAGTACCCAAAGGAGGCACTTCAACAACAGTACCCAAAGGAGGCACTTCAACAACAGTACCCAAAGGAGGCACTTCAACAGCAGTACCCAACGGAGGCACTTCAACAACAGTACCCAAAGGAGGCACTTCAACAGCAGTACCCAACGGAGGCACTTCAACAGCAGTACCCAACGGAGGCACTTCAACAACAGTACCCAAAGGAGGCACTTCAACAGCAGTACCCAACGGAGGCACTTCAACAACAGTACCCAAAGGAGGCACTTCAACAACAGTACCCAAAGGAGGCACTTCAACAACAGTACCCAAAGGAGGCACTTCAACAACAGTACCCAAAGGAGGCACTTCAACAACAGTACCCAAAGGAGGCACTTCAACAACAGTACCCAAAGGAGGCACTTCAACAACAGTACCCAAAGGAGGCACTTCAACAACAGTACCCAAAGGAGGCACTTCAACAACAGTACCCAAAGGAGGCACTTCAACAACAGTACCCAAAGGAGGCACTTCAACAACAGTACCCAAAGGAGGCACTTCAACAACAGTACCCAAAGGAGGCACTTCAACAACAGTACCCAAAGGAGGCACTTCAACAACAGTACCCAAAGGAGGCACTTCAACAACAGTACCCAAAGGAGGCACTTCAACAACAGTACCCAAAGGAGGCACTTCAACAACAGTACCCAAAGGAGGCACTTCAACAACAGTACCCAAAGGAGGCACTTCAACAACAGTACCCAAAGGAGGCACTTCAACAACAGTACCCAAAGGAGGCACTTCAACAGCAGTACCCAACGGAGGCACTTCAACAGCAGTACCCAACGGAGGCACTTCAACAGCAGTACCCAACGGAGGCACTTCAACAGCAGTACCCAACGGAGGCACTTCAACAACAGTACCCAAAGGAGGCACTTCAACAGCAGTACCCAACGGAGGCACTTCAACAACAGTACCCAAAGGAGGCACTTCAACAGCAGTACCCAACGGAGGCACTTCAACAACAGTACCCAAAGGAGGCACTTCAACAACAGTACCCAAAGGAGGCACTTCAACAGCAGTACCCAACGGAGGCACTTCAACAGCAGTACCCAACGGAGGCACTTCAACAGCAGTACCCAACGGAGGCACTTCAACAACAGTACCCAAAGGAGGCACTTCAACAACAGTACCCAAAGGAGGCACTTCAACAACAGTACCCAAAGGAGGCACTTCAACAGCAGTACCCAACGGAGGCACTTCAACAACAGTACCCAAAGGAGGCACTTCAACAGCAGTACCCAACGGAGGCACTTCAACAACAGTACCCAAAGGAGGCACTTCAACAACAGTACCCAAAGGAGGCACTTCAACAACAGTACCCAAAGGAGGCACTTCAACAACAGTACCCAAAGGAGGCACTTCAACAACAGTACCCAAAGGAGGCACTTCAACAACAGTACCCAAAGGAGGCACTTCAACAACAGTACCCAAAGGAGGCACTTCAACAACAGTACCCAAAGGAGGCACTTCAACAACAGTACCCAAAGGAGGCACTTCAACAACAGTACCCAAAGGAGGCACTTCAACAACAGTACCCAAAGGAGGCACTTCAACAACAGTACCCAAAGGAGGCACTTCAACAGCAGTACCCAACGGAGGCACTTCAACAACAGTACCCAAAGGAGGCACTTCAACAACAGTACCCAAAGGAGGCACTTCAACAACAGTACCCAAAGGAGGCACTTCAACAACAGTACCCAAAGGAGGCACTTCAACAACAGTACCCAAAGGAGGCACTTCAACAACAGTACCCAAAGGAGGCACTTCAACAACAGTACCCAAAGGAGGCACTTCAACAACAGTACCCAAAGGAGGCACTTCAACAACAGTACCCAAAGGAGGCACTTCAACAACAGTACCCAAAGGAGGCACTTCAACAACAGTACCCAAAGGAGGCACTTCAACAACAGTACCCAAAGGAGGCACTTCAACAACAGTACCCAAAGGAGGCACTTCAACAACAGTACCCAAAGGGGACGCTTCAACAACAGTACCCAAAGGAGGCACTTCAACAGCAGTACCCAACGGAGGCACTTCAACAACAGTACCCAAAGGAGACACTTCAACAGCAGAACCCAACGGAGGCACTTCAACAACAGTACCCAAAGGAGGCACTTTTATGGCTACCTCTTGCAAAATCTTCACCGGAGGAAATATTTCAATGCAGCTGTCACTTGTGATCTGACGAAGGTAGACGTAGGAGGACAGTGTACGACAGTGGTAGGAGGACAGTGTACGACAGTGGTAGGAGGACAGTGTACGACAGTGACGGGAGTAGAGGGAGGGGAAGATTCTTCACACCTGTTCATATCTTTGTGTACAACATCCCAGACCAAAGTTGGTAAGTGGCAAACTTTCACTGTCAACAGACATTGGCCAAAGGGTAGCCTTCATGTGCCCTGAGGGGAAGGCTGAGAACTAACAGGTGTCTGGGGCCTGGATAAGGGGCTGACAGGTGTCTGGGGCCTGGATAAGGAGCTGACAGGTGTCTAGGGCTTGGATAAGGGGCTAACAGGTGTCTGGAGCTTGGATAAGGGGCTGACAGGTGTCTAGGGCTTGGATAAGGGGCTGACAGGTGTCTAGGGCCTGGATAAGGGGCTGACAGGTGTCTGGGGCTTGGATAAGGGGCTGACAGGTGTCTGGGGCCTGGATGAAGGCTGACAGGTGTCTGGGGCCTGGATAAGGGGCTGACAGGTGTCTAGGGCTTGGATAAGGGGCTGACAGGAGTCTAGGGCTTGGATAAGGGGCTGACAGGTGTCTGGAGCTTGGATAAGGGGCTGACAGGTGTCTGGGGCTTGGATAAGGGGCTGACAGGTGTCTGGGGCCTGGATGAAGGCTGACAGGTTTCTGATACCTGGCTGACGGTTGGCAGGTGAATGTGGCTAGGTGTGGAGCTGGCAGACTAGACGGGTGTCTGGGGGGCTTGACTGAGGGCTGAAAGGTGTGTTGGACAGCCTTAAGCCACTCTCACTATACGTACCATCCCTCACCATACGTACCATCCCTCACTATACGTACCATCCCTCACTATACGTACCATCCCTCACTATACGTACCATCCCTCACTATACGTACCATCCCTCACTATACGTACCATCCCTCACTATACGTACTATCCCTCACTATACGTACCATCCCTCACTATACGTACCATCCCTCACCATACGTACCATCCCTCACTATATGTACCATCCCTCACCATACGTACCATCCCTCACTATATGTACCATCCCTCACCATACGTACCATCCCTCACTATACGTACCATCCCTCACCATATGTACCATCCCTCACCATACGTACCATCCCTCACTATATCATAAGAGGTAAGTACTGTATCGGCTTCATTTTTCTCAAGTATTGTATTGGCTACATTTTTTTTTTTCTAAAAGTATTGTTTTGGTTGTTTTTTTTCACAAGGTTTATTTAACACCATGAAAATGGTTGAGCATTTTTATGTCAAAATGTCACGTATATAAAAACATGAAGCCTGTATGTTGTACAAGGGGAATATACACAGACTTCCCCACATCCCACACAGGGATACACACACAGGATGCCCCCCCACCCCTCTAGCTTCCTACACAGGGTTACATTCCACTCTTATCCATGAGGGGAAATGAAACACGATGAATTCCCAAGTGCACTTTCGTGTAATAATCACATCATCATCAGGGGAGATACAAGAAAGAAATATAACAACCATTTGATAGACACAGGCAGGCTCCTCCTGTATCCTACACAGGGATACATTCCAATCATATCCACGGGGAAATGAAACACGATGAGTTCCCAAGTGCACTTTCGTGTAATAATCACATCATCAGGGGATATACAAGAGAGAAATAGAAAAGCCATTTGATATACACAGGCGGGTTCCTCCGGCATCCTATACAGGGATACATACACTACCCCGCCTCGTATGTGTCCCACACAGAGATACATACACTGGCAGAACTGTGGTGAATGTCAACTGGTTGACCGTCAACGTGTGGTAGGTCCCACGTGTTTGACAGGACTGGAAGAGGCGGTCGGGACAGACAGTGGTGGGTCAAGATCCTTGACAGGGTCCTGCTCTCTATCAGTAACACTGTCAAGCGCGCGCGCACACACACACACACACACACACACACACATACCAGCATGCGTGTGTGTGTGTGTGTGTGTGTGTGTGTGTAAAATGTTACACATATACAGGGTTTAAGAGACGGGACAACACTGGTGTAAAATCTCCCCCGAGAACACACAAATAGTGATGACCACAATAACTGCAAGTAGTAATCACACACAGTAATCACAGCAGTAATCACAAACAGTAATCACACAGTAACCATTGTAATCACAAACAGTAATCACAAGTAATTACACAAACACTGTCAGAAGAAGAATACCCAGAGCTTTGACCTCTGGTGATTGCACCGTCCCTGCTCGAGTGAGCTCCAAATGATTCATTCAGGCAGGCAAATTGCATCCCAGACTCTGCAGATCTAGTCAATGGTCCAGCTGATTCCAGAGGCTGTGACTGGAAGAAGAAGAAGAAGAAAAAGAAGAAGAGGCGAGGATTCCAGACCAGTACTGGAATGCAAAGGAATGGATCACGACCTGGAAGAAAAAAAACACACGCTCACGATCCTGAAATCATCAAAGGAAGGGAGAATATTGTCAGAAAAACCACGCAGCTCACGAGGACTGGAAAAGCACAATTGTTTTTCTTAAGGACTGGAAAACCAAGTCTTTAACCGCAACACTTCCAGCCGAAGCCTCCAACCCACAAGGCCACGAATGACCTGAGGTTATGCTGCTTTGACCTTCATCGAAGCTGGTGATTACGGTCCGATTTCTCTAATTACCCGATTGGGACATACGACAGTCGTGTGTACTAAATGGCTTAGCATCAGTAATGATGTCAGGTGATGAAGACCTGTGTGAACGACCAGTTATCGTTCTGGTTCGACGCGTCAGAAGAGAGGCCATGTGGAGGCTAGTCCCACCCCCATACACACCATCTCAAAAGCCCAGATAACAACAGTCCAGCCAACCGATCGACCGTACGACCAACCCAACCAAACGTCTCACTAAACCACACACCAGCTACCGACCAACGAGCTCAGCAGACCTAGCCACATATTCGACGCACCAACTCTTTACTGTAGAACCACACACCCCAGTGTGTGTGTGTGTGTGTGTGTGTACACACACAGAAGGGTACAGACAAGGTGTATATATATATATATATATATATATATACACACACACGCACATATATACCAGGTGAAGAGAAGGGGCAGCAGGGGTGTAAAACTCTCTCCCCAACACACAAACAGAAATCACACACGCACACACACACACACACACACACACACACACACACACACACACACACACACGACAAAATTCCCATGTTCACAGCCTTTGTCAACAGGCGTTACACGCAATCACTTACAACAATAAAATTGAAAAGAACAAACATCCACGTGAATATATACATGTTTCACTGACTATGACTAATGATTCAGCATTTGTCAGTTATTTTCTTTCTGTTCTCAATCTGTCTAGTGATTATATACGTCACACAGCTCAGGTAAACTACCAATACGGGTGGAACCAGGCTCGAGTGGAAATCATATATATATATATATATATATATATATATATATATATATATATATATATATATATATATATACAGAAGTTAAAGATCAGGGGAAAAAAATATAGTGACCAATGAGAGAGGGATGGGGTAGGCGACTACTGCCTCGTGTCCCAATGAAAGTTCGCCACCGAGGGTCAAAGAGGTATGCTGCCATGTGACGTCTTATTGGTTCTTTGTCCGTCCGCGCTGGGACAGGTCAGGTATCAAGCGCTGGGGTAGCTACCAGAAGATCTTCCATCTGCAACCTCATCCTCGGGGGTTTCTCCTTGATGTAAAGGGGCCTCGGGTGGCTGAAGGCGTCTAAGGTCGGATGAAGGGACTAATATGGACGTTCCTCTCTCTCTCTCTCTCTCTCTCTCTCTCTCTCTCTCTCTCTCTCGTGTGAGGGTGGCGCTGTGGCAGGAACTCAGGTGTAGATGGCAGGAAAGACGTAGGGACACCTTAGAGGTGAACGGGGTGAGCAGTCCTCGCGTGGACTCTGAGATTCGTTTATGTCATGACGCCTCTGGTAAGTCGCTGGTCTTGGTGCTGGGCTGTTTTCGGGCGGGAGATGCGGTGTATTCAAGCTTCGATGACGGATTACAAAACCTGCCTTCTGGTGTTGTTGGCAGGGCTCAGGTTTCTCTTTATTATGGCCCTTGATCACACGTTCATCCAACTTGTAAGAAGTGGACATGAAGGCCTTATAGTAAAGGAGGGATGGGGGTCAAGTGCTCTGTCTGATTTGAGGACGTCTGGTTTGGTAACAATTGCTTCGGTGGCTGTCTTTCTGGGTGGTTCCCTCGTTACCATCCGTCCAGGTTATTGCTACTAGAGGTGCTGGTTTCTTTGGCTGGGTATCCATCTCTAACTAAGACCTGAGTGACACAGTCTGGGCGCTTCACTTTTTGAGGGTTCACGACGAAGAGTGAGATACGGCCCTCTCCACATGCTGGAGTTCTTATACCGCCAGGGGGCACTCTCACTCTTGCCCTTCAGGCGGTGTCCACCATGGATGGCTTTGACGTAGACGATGTTGTCGAAGTGGACTTCCGACCGTCTTAATCCAGGAGAGGAAGGGCGTCGTCGGTGCTGTTCGGCCACGACGCTGAGGCCTGACTTCTCCACGAACTTCCTCCTCAACTCCTGCAGATCCTCCAGGTACCATGAACGAAGACGTCGTCCACATATCGACAGTAAATTGGCGGAGCTTCTCGACTTCTTCAAAAAAAACCGTCATCTCCTCGCCAGCGCCCATAGCGACGCCGTCCGTTTAAAAGGCACATTCGTCTGCGGGCACAGGAATGGGGCGTCCCTGGCGCTCTCCTCGAGCAGGGTTCTGAGGGCCTTCTCCTGGGTAGCCCAGCTCTGAAGTAATCTACCTGAGCGGTATTAGAGATTCGTTAAAGTTGAGGGCATCAGTAAGAGTCTGATAACTGCTGAATCAACAGTCATGTTCAATGATATATGTCTGAGAGAAGATCTCCTGCCTGAACACACACACACACACACACACACACACACACACACACACACACACACACACACACTTCCTTGCTTGAAATTACTGGCAAGAAATTCACACATCACAGAAAAAAGAAACTGTTCTGATTAGACTTGTTTTTCCGATGAGTCTATCTGATCCTTCAAGAAAAATGATCTCCAATATCTGTCATTCAACCTTTCATCCTCCCTTCCGACCTGATCAATCTATAGGGAACTCCCCCCGTCTCATAAAGCCACTCTTTTCAGCGCGTTACTTTCCCTATAATTCAACTCGGGAGGACCCTGTCTCTTGTTCCTCCTCCCCTCACCCATATCCTCCCACTGAACCCATGGCTACTGTAATGCCCTCCCACTGGGTCCTCCCAGCACTCCCGCAGATTCGAGTAGACGAGGCGTATAGGCCCAGATGACATACCTCCTCAGATCTGGAGGAGACGCGTCTCTGAGCTGGTTCTGATCCCCCCCTGCTCGCCTTTTCGGTCTCACGGTCTACAAACCCAATTTTTTTTTCCCACCTCTGAAGCCCTGGTGTAGCTCATCCCTCAGGTCTGAGATTGTTCTAACCCGTCCAACCACCGTAACCCCCCATTGCTCTCACTTCGACTGATCTCCAAAGTCTTTGAAACTCTCGCACCAACTCCCACTTTCTCAGACGCTTAGAATTCCATTCCATCTTTTTTAATCACTCGTATAGCTTTCTCAGGTGATTTCTTCAATGCAATTGTGGAGAATCCTCTGTCGCGACCTCCGACACCTCCAGAGGTAGTGACAGTGCTATAGTCTTTGTTTGGACGACCCCTTTTCCTCTTCATCTCTCTCGTCAATGGCGTCCCTCAGGGTTCTCTTCTGTCGCCTCCTCTCTTTCTGCTCCCAATGATTGATCTTCTCGTTTCTACTTCTGACACTAGTCACTTTTACGCCGATCATTCCACTCTACGTACTTTAAGTCATTCCCTGTCCTTACCTCACCCCAATATTTGTTCTCCTCGTACTGGGCCCATCTATCTCATTTAGAACTTGCGCAACATATCGGTTTGGAGAGGCAGTAACCTAGCTAAATCTAATGGTACCACAACGCAATTTCAACCTATTTCTATTTCTATATATTACTCACCTCGCTCTCTGTAGTTTCAGAACACCCCAGTTCAACCCTGTAATAACATAAACATGTTGCGGACAACCATATCCTCAATTCTTATCCTGGACACCCCACATAGTCAGAATCACAATACTTGCTTTCCAAGCTGTATAGATGCCAGTAATCCTTTGTCTTGAGTAGATATTTCATATCTATAGGGGTTTTACTCGCCTCAGGATGGAATACACGACCCTAGAGTGGGATCCAAAGCCTTTCGTCTCATAAATTCTCCAGGGATCACCTCTCTCCGACCATGTCTGTCTGTCTGTCATGACGTTGCTTCTCTCTCTTATGTTCTATAGGTATCATTTCTGCCACTGCTCTCTCTGGGACCTTCCCTGTCCCTGCTACCAAGGATGTGGCTCGGTGCGAGCATCTGGTCGCTTCTTCCCGCAGTTTGCGTGTGTAGACCCAGCCATACGAGGAGGGGCCGTTGTGACACCTTCACTCCTCGAACAACGCAGGAATGGGACGCCCTTCCTTCTTTCACAACATCATCTTCTTTCAACCTTCATGCCTTCATATGCCCCCATATACCTCCTCTCCACCCAAGATGGCCATGAAAGGGGCATGGTTTGGCTCATGTTATGTCGGTCAATGTATACACACACAAAAAAAAAAGAAGGAAAAGAGTTCATAAATAATCATGAACGAGAGAGAGAGAGAGAGAGAGAGAGAGAGAGAGAGAGAGAGAGAGAGAGAGAGAGAGAGAGAGTCTACCAAGACGTGTTGTTCCCTCAACATCCTGCGCCCACCTGTCACCCACTCCTCTCCATCCAAGCCCCCTTCCTGAAAGCCCTCCCCTTCCCCTCCCTCGCCACCATACTTCCTCCCTCTACGGCCCCTTCCTCGCTTCCCCTCCCACCCGCCCCCCTCCGCCAAGCCCCCCCACCCCAACCAAGCCAACACCACCCCTCCCCCCTTCCGGGTTTCCTCAGGAGGCCGCCTTTAAGGTTAATCTTGCCTGATCGTTCTGATGGAAGGATAAAGAGAGAACACACACACACACACACACACACACACTTCTAGTGTAAGAATGTCCTCTTTGTTCTAGGGTTCCCCCCCCAACAACGACTTGGGCTCAACCCGAGTGAGAAAGGTTCG
Source organism: Panulirus ornatus (assembly GCF_036320965.1). Taxonomy (NCBI): domain Eukaryota; kingdom Metazoa; phylum Arthropoda; class Malacostraca; order Decapoda; family Palinuridae; genus Panulirus; species Panulirus ornatus. The sequence goes on from NC_092265.1 coordinate 22,122,446, forward strand.
GGTTAGGAGGAGTGGCGAGCTGACAGCAGCGCTGACGGCTGACAGGGGAGGATGTGGCCCGTCCGTCCCCCCCCCCCCTACATGCCACATGGGCTGACAGGGGGAAAGTGGGGGGGGGGGGATGAGGGCTCCTCTGACACATGGCTGACAGGGGTGGATAGTGGGCCCCGTAACACAAGGGCTGACAGGGGGAGGATATGCCCCCTACCCGTCCTTCTGACACATTGGCTGACAGGGGAGGATGGACTCCTCCTGACACATAGGCTGACAGGGGAGGATGGACCCCTCCTGACACATGGGCTGACAGGGGAGGGGTAGTGGGCCCCTCTTCTGACACATAGGCTGACAGGGGCGAGTAGGGGGCAAGGTGAACCTCTCCTGACACCTTGGCTGATGGCACATGGGCTGACAACACCTCCTCTGCCAACAGTAAGTTACGAAAGCTATAAAAGAGACAGGGTGAGCAAGCCTCCAAAAATACGTCTCTATTCCTACCCCCCCACTCCCACCTCCTACAAAATACGTCTCCATTACTACCCCCCACCCGCTCCACCCCCTACAAAATACGTCTCCATTACTACTACCCCCCAGCCCCCACCCCCTACAAAATACGCCTCCATTACTACTACCCCACCTGCCACCCCCTACAAAATACGTCTCCATTACTACCCCCCATCCGCTCCCACCCCCTACAAAATACGTCTCCATTACTACTACCCCCCAGCCCCCACCCCCTACAAAATACGCCTCCATTACTACCCCACTCCCACCTCCTACAAAATACGTCTCCATTACTACCCCCCACCCGCTCCACCTCCTACAAAATACGTCTCCATTACTACCCCCACCCCATCCCCATCCCCTACAAAAAACGTCTCCATTACTACCCCCAACACCCCCACTCCCTACAAAAAAAAATCATTCAACTTTCATCACGTTTTCTACACGAAGACGTAATACGTACACATTCTACAACACCCAGACGTAATACGTACACATTCCACAACACCCAGACGTAATATGTACACATTCTACAACACCCAGACGTAATATGTACACATTCTACAACACCCAGACGTAATATGTACACATTCCACAACACCCAGACGTAATATGTACACATTCTACAACACCCAGACGTAATATGTACACATTCCACAACACCCAGACGTAATATGTACACATTCTACGACACCCAGACGTAATATGTACACATTCTACGACACCCAGACGTAATATGTACACATTCTACGACACCCGGACTCATAACTCCCCAGAAATCCCACTACATCCCCCACCTACAACAGGAGACACACATGCAGGCTGCTGACTACATAAACACATTGCTACATAAAGCTACGTCAATTGGGAATATTCCTAATTCCTCCATCAATAATATGAACCTGAACCATTCCAGAATTCCCGTTTTCTCAGTCAATATAGATACAGGATTATTACAGTCAGACCCTCATTAATAATTAATGACAGAGAGATAAAGACACACACACACACACGCCGGAGCACGGGTGACGGGTGGATGAGAGACAGCAGGGCGATGGATACAGGGTGGATGACGTAAGGATGGGAACGCAAGTACACCTCATGCGATTCATCCGTCAACACCAAGCGTATCTTACATGGGTCATCCGTTAACACTAGGTGCACTTTACATGGGTCATCCGCCAACACTAGGTGTACCATACGTGGGTCATCCGCCAACACTAGGTGTACCATACATGGGTCATCCGCCAACACCAAGCGTACCATAAATGGGCCAGAAGCAGCAGTAGAAGCAGCCACCGCGCCTTCCGGCTCAACAGACCCAGGTAATTGGAAGGATCACACACGACACACACTCTCAAGCTGTAACTCACACGATCGTAATCCCCAGCCATCATTCCAGTCATATAATTCCAGTTCCAATTCCAATTCCAGCATTTCCAGCGGGTGGTCATCTATGATTCCTGATAGTTCCAGTTCCAATTCCAATTCCAGCATTTCCAGCGACTGGTCATCTATGATTCCTGATAGTTCCAGTTCCAATTCCAATTCCAGCATTTCCAGCGGGTGGTCATCTATGACACCTGATGGATCACTCCTTCCTTCAGGAGTCGTTGTGTGTGTGTGTGTGTGTGTGTGTGTGTGTGTGTGTGTGTGTGTGTGTGTGTGTGTGTGTGTGTGTGTGTGTGTGGCTGTCGAAGTCGGAGCATTTTTCGTGCTCGTCAGGCGAGCCACGGGCCGGCCAGGGAGGCGTGCAGGTCCTCGAGATGATGAACCCGCCGGGACCTGGATCCTTCCCCTGGAAGATGATGAACCCGGCAGGACCTGGATCCTTCCCCTGGACGATGATGAACATCATGGACGCCCTCACAGGGGTCAAGACGGGGCGAAGAGTTCCCCTCGATTTCCTAGTCTGGACGTCCACTCAACCACACCAGAAATCGCCCAGACTGGTTGGGGCGCCGTGGCTCCGGTGTGGCCTGTCCACCTCACCAACGATCACCCAGGTAAGGACTCTGGTGAGGGCCGGTAGCCACACACACACACACACACACACACACACCAGCGGTGCAGCTGCCTCCTCCTCCTCCTGCTGGGCACAGCTGTCATGAGGAACCCTTCAACACCGCTGGTCAGCTGGTTAGTGCACAGCTGCTGGCTACACCACCCACGAACTGACGAAGGGGGGCTCGGGAAGGTGTGAGTGTCTGGTAGATCGGTGGGGGTGTACGTGTGTACCTACACCCCTTCTATGCTGCTGGCTACACCACCCACGAACTGACGAAGGGGGGCTCGGGATGGTGTGAGTGTCTGGTAGATCGGTGGGGGTGTACGTGTGTACCTACACCCCTTCTATGCTGCTGGCTACACCATCCACGAACTGACGAAGGGGGGCTCGGGAAAGTGTGAGTGTCTGGGAGATCGGTGGGGGCGTACGTGTGTACCTACACCCCTTCTATAATAACCTTGAGAGCACTCGCCCCGGAGCTGAAGATCATGGTACGAAATGATTCAGTATGGAATCTTGGTGATTCAGTATGGAATCTTGGTGATTCAGTATGGAATCTTGGTGATTCAGTAGGTTGTGGTTACCGTACATGGTAGAGTTGGTGATGATGACAGCAGTGCTGGCGATGGTGTTGGTGACGAGCCTGTGGTGGTGAAGGGGAGGGGTAGTGATGGTGCTGGGGAAGGGACAGTGTTGGAGTTGGTGTTGGAGTTGGTGGTGAAGGGAGAGGGAGGCTGGTGGTCAAGTTAAGGAGGATGGAGTGTTGGAGGTGTTCGCTGTTCCCACCTGCTACCCTGGTTTTCCAGGACGATCTACTCCCTCCCAACCCCACACACCCGCGCGCGCCCCTCCTCCTGCTCATCTCCCCACTCCCTGTGGAAGACCTGCTCAAACGACGCCTCTACGTCACCTGGGGCAAATACGTCATCACTTGGGAACGTCTACGTCACCAGGGCAAATACGTCATCACGAGGACGCGTCTTCGTCACTAATTTAAGTACGTCATTATGAGGACACGTCCTCATCGTCACCAAGGCAGTAGGTAGGGCACGTCTTCACGTCCTCCTCACCAAGGCAGTAGGTAGGGCACGTCTTCACGTCCTCCTCACCAAGGCAGTAGGTAGGACACGTCTTCACGTCCTCCTCACCAAGGCAGCAGATAGGGCACGTCTTCACGTCCTCTTCACCAAGGCAGTAGGTAGGGCACGTCTTCACGTCCTCCTCACCAAGGCAGTAGGTAGGGCACGTCTTCACGTCCTCCTCACCAAGGTAAGTTCCTCCCCAATCAGGACCCCACCTCTGTCGCAAAGGCAAGCCCTTGGGAATGGGCAAAGTCCCGGATACCATCGAGGTCCCTGTGGCCAAGATCCCTCCGTCATTAAGGTAAGACCTCGTCACTTCGGCTCTACATGAGGGCCTCGCCACGAGGGTAAGCCGTTACCTTTAAAGGTAAGCCGCCCGGAGGAGAGGTAAGCTAGCGCCCCCCTCACAATGCCCTGTAACCATTCCCCCCCCCCCCAGCGAAGAGGCCCTGTGTTGATCGCACGATTGATATACGATATGATCAATACCTGTGCCACAGCTTCCTTTAATCAGGGGAACTGTGTATCAACAATACAACACCGGGGGGAGGAGGGGGGATACAGCTGTAGTCGAAATACAGCGTCTTTCTACGTGGCTCCATCTCCTTCACCAGCACACGGCTCTTGGACGTTTTTGCCTTCCGTAAGAGGATCTGCGTCTCAATCTAAAAAGATTTTGTCCCAATAACTCGACTCTACGCCCGAGTATAAATAGCTTAAGATCTCAGACGCTTTTCCTAATCCCTCATTAGCGTCCCCCACCCAGAGCTCAGCCATGAGAGGGACGCTGCTACTGTGCCGTGGTGTATGTCGCCTTCTTCAGCACATAAAACTGGAGAGGATATAAAAATCTGATGGCGGATTTGTAGCGAAGAGATATAGACGTGGGCCGCGTGAGGTGTCCCACAACCGTACATGTACTCGGGGACGTCATCAAATTCCTCTGTTCATCAGGTGAATATTATTTCGAAGACCTTCTCTAGATAGAACGAATCAGTCTATCAAAACTTTGGTTTCACAAGATGATGATTGGGTCTGTCTCAACCATAATGCATGAGATGAGTAACTGGGTCTATCACATCTACTGTGCACAAGATGGAACACAAGTACACTCCTCTTGCTTTACTTCCAGCTGTGTCTTCTTGTCCTAGACTCGCTTCCAGCATCATATATCTGTTCTGTGCTGGTGTCGTTATGATATCTCCAAACCTCATGCGTTGCAAACAAGTCCACGCTTACTGCTCTCTCTCCCAAGGGAAGTAAATCGAGGAATTTTCTTTTATTTTTTCTCTCCTTGCGCCCTATCCTTTCATGTTCTGGTCCCATTCTTGTTGCATTCCTTTAGACCCTCTCCAGCAATTCTATGTAGCTCCTTGAGGGAAGAGACCCGTTTGTTGTGGCAGGAGGTTAAGAGAATGGTACAGAGGCAGAGGATTGGGCAACTGAGAAATGGGGTAAATAGAGCATCGAGGAACCTTAGAAAGGACCAGAAAATTATCCGGAAGGAGGCGAGCTGTAGGAGGAGAAAAGAACATATGGGGCCTTAGTGAGCACGGTAGATGGATGCGCGGCAAGGGATGGAATGAATATATTATGAAGGACTGATGAATGTCAGATGATAGGAAAATGGACGTGGTGGGTTTGTGGCAGGGAAGTACGAGAAGAGAGAGAGAGAGAGAGAGAGAGAGAGAGAGAGAGAGAGAGAGAGAGAGAGAGAGAGAGAGAGTCATGGCAAATGCTGTGGTAGAAAGAGAGAGGAGGTTATGTAATCCTTTCAGTCAATAAAGCTTGAGAAAGCGGCTGGAGGGAATGGGGCTTTAAGTGAGGATATCAACACAGGGGATGACAGTGCTGTTGGTCAGTCAGTCAGTCTGTTCGACGTTTATATAGCCTAAGACGAGGTGGCAGAGGACTGGCAAAATGCTTGCATAGTGCCCTTGTATGAGGGCAGGAGAGACACACAAAAAAATGACTGTTCTAACTACAGAAGAACAAATCCGTAGAATGTACCAGGTGTATGAGAGAATGGCGACTGAGAACGTGATGGCATACGCAAAACACCTGAAGGGGTTGGAGCAATATGGCTTCAGGAGTGGCAGAAGATTTGGACCAGGTGTCTGAAACACTTGTGAGCAATACCTGGAGAAAGAGATGGATCTGTGTTTGGCATTTATGGATTTTGAGAAAGCGTGTCATTGGGTTGATAGAGATGCCCTGCGAGAGGTGATACGAATGCATGATGTTTGGGGGGTAAAGGCTATTAACTGGAGTAAAGGGTTATACCGAGGGTGGAGGGCGAGTGGCTCCCGGTGAAGGTAGATCTGGGTCATGTATGTGTTACTTCACCATGGCTATTTAATCTGTTCATGGACGGGATGACGACGGAAGGAAATGCGCGGTTCTATGAGCCACGGGTAGGTCTAAAGTATGCTGGATATGGGTACAGAGGGGCTTGAGAGGTGAGTCAGCTGCTGTTTGCGGATGATAGACCCCCAGCGCAAAGCTGGGGCCAGAGTTTGGGTGAGTGTGTGAAAGGAGGAAGACAGGATGGTTTGAGTGTAAGTCTACCAAGGGAGGAACCTAGAGCAAGTGTGGTGCTTTAAACACCCAGGAGTTGACTGTAATGTCTGTAATGTCTTTAGACACCTGGGGAGTGGATTGTAATGTCTGTTCTGTCTGTAATGGCAAAGATGGGTATATCTGAAGCCACAGAAGACCCACTGATGTTGTAGTAATGCGAGTCTCGGGCCATGAATACAAAGGAAATGAAGTGTGAGGGGGAGGACGTGATGGGAGTGAAATGCCTGAGGAACAATATGTCGGTGTGCGATGGATTGATCGTATGGGGAATGACAGAGAATGGCGGTGTTGTGCAGTCTGATTGTGAGGGCCGACCCGGCTGTGCTGAAATGGCTCGAACATATGGAAAGAACGGAAGAAAAGAGACTAAGATATAAATCAGAAGTGGAGACAGCAAGGGGAAAGGGGAGAACACGAGGTAAATGGAAGGATGGACTGAAGAAGGCTTTGGGATATCGGGTCCTGAACATGTAGAGGGGCAAGGGACGTGCAATGGACGACATGAATTGGATAAATGAGGTATACGTGGGCCGACGTCCAGTCAATGGACTGAACCAAGGTAGATGACGTGGGGAAGATAGACCATGGAGTGGTCTGCGGGTCTTGAATGTGGATGGTTCACTCTGGTTTCGGTGTATTATATGCATGGCAGGTATTTGTCGTGTGTAGAATGGGGTGTGCTCGTTTGTTTCTGGCGCTTCCTAGCTGAGCTGGCAAAGGCTACTAGTCAATATATATATATATATATATATATATATATATATATATATATATATATATATATATATATATATATATATATATATATATATATATAAAACAGAACAATATGCTACTTGGTGTACATAATCAATGGATATAAACTTCAGATATTTTAGGGGAAGTTATTTTCTTTTTACAAAATATAAAACATTTTAGCAATAATGAACTAACGTAGTATATGATTAAGTGCCTCTATTTTGACGAGGGGTGAGGAAACTGCCAACTATTGGGGGAACTTTTATATGTATCGATTATATTCTACTGAACAGCTCCTTCCCTACTAACCCTCTCCCCAACCTCGACCAGGGAGGGACACGGTAGCTATCTCTCAGATCCTCTAGGTCTCCCAATCTAGAGATGGTATCCTAGAAGTCTATCAAGTTATCTCATATCATTCGCAGCCTCCGTCCTCGGCGACTGTAACGCCAGCGAACATGATCGCCAGCAAACGTGATCGCCAGCGAACAATCCAACATCGTCAACTTGGCGCACCAGTACAGCGCCTTCTTGGCGCGCTTTCCTCCTTCTGGCCCTCCTCCCCTCCCTTCAGTCTTCAGCCGTAGTTCCTCTGCCTGGGCCGTGGTTCTCCCGAAGGGTTGACGCCACGGGCCGTAGCTGGACGTGGTGGTGGTGGGCCAAAAACATCTGCCGTGGTGAGGTTGGCATATCGACGACACACGGCATCAGTCGCCCCCACCCTCACACACCAGGAAGGTGCTCTGTGTCTGCCCGTCCTCACCGCTCCACCGACCTGACTTGACGAGCCAGCATGGCGATGGCGCGACCTCTGACCTATCCGTGAAGGGCGGGGTGGAGAGCCAGGCCATCCTAGCCAAGGATTATCCCATCATTCTCAAGGAAAGTCCTGTTAAGATCATTGACCGTGCCGTCGTGCTTAAGGATCCTACCTAAGGATCGAACCGTCGTAATTAAGGTAGATCTGTCGGCCCCTTTTTTTTATCCAACAAACTCTCAGTAACTCAGGTAAGAAGAGAACAGAGGATATGGAGAGGGACGAAGGAAACGGTGATGATGGAAAGGGCGAAAATGGGGATCGAAGAGGAAAAGTAGCGGGAGGCACGGGAAAGAAACAGCATTGCAAGTAGTGAGCGAGAGAGAGAGAGAGAGAGAGAGAGAGAGAGAGAGAGAGAGAGAGAGAGAGAGAGAGAGAGAGAGAGAGAGAGAGAGAGAGAGAGAGAGAGAGAGAGAGAGAGAGAGAGAGAGACTTTATGATGATACTCTAATGGATCCAGTCAGGGTTGCTAGACCCGTCCACCACGGCACTTCCCCCCCTGGGGAGGGAAGAGAGAAAACTTAGGAGAGAGAGAGAGAGAGAGAGAGAGAGAGAGAGAGAGAGAGAGAGAGAGAGAGAGAGAGAGAGAGAGAGAGAGAGAGAGAGAGAGACCTGAAATCATAGGACCCTCGACTCCCGCTAACCTTGATCTTGATGCAGTACGGTGGCGTCTTTGCCCGCGACACACACACACTCGCTCCCAATGATGACAAGACTCTACGTCTCTCTCTCTCTCTCTCTCTCTCTCTCTCTCTCTCTCTCTCTCTCTCTCTCTCTCTCTCTCTCTCTCTCTCTCACACACACACACACACACGGCGACACGGACGAGCGTAGGGGATGAACGGAGGTCTACGGACGCCCGGTGTTACGGATATCACATGTACGGACGAAGGCGAGGATGGAAGGGTGAGGTTAGGTAACGGACGGGGCACGACGGACCAGGTGTAAGAGCGTCGGTCGGACAGGCCACGGCAGAGGGGAGGCCAGAGTGACGGACCAGGTGAGAGCGTCGGCCGGAGAGGCCACGGCAGAGGGGAGGCCAGAGTGAGTGAGGGAGGGAGGAGGGGTTAGGTAGACGTTCCGAGCTCACCCTCCCTCCACCATCCAGTACCGCCGACACTGCATTTCAAAGTGGCTCAACATTTATAGTAGGCAGTCCCTCGTGACCTCTGGTTAGAGGTCAGGGTAAGGCGTCCCTTTGCGACCTCTGGTTAGAGGTCAGGGTAAACGTACCCCAGCGACCTCTCGTTAGAGGTCAGGGCTAAACGTACCCCAGCGACCTCTCGTTAGAGGTCAGGGGTAAACGTACCCCAGCGACCTCTCGTTAGAGGTCAGAGCAAGCGACCTCTAGCGATCTCTTGATATACGGAGGCGTGACCCTACAGAGAGAGAGGGACCGACCTCCTCGTTTGAGGTGGCTCCCGGCCTCTCTTGACCCCGCGGCGGTCATGATAGTAAGCAAGGTCACTCCCCGAGACGACCCGCTCAACAAGTGGCACATGATATAGACAACAGGAAAGTCTGAGGGAAATATTTCCTCAAGTTTTTCTTGGTATGGCGGGGTGAAGATGTGTGTGTGTGTGTGTGTGTGTTGCGGTATAGCCCCTGCTGTGGTGGCCAGGGTCAACATGGCCAAGGGTCAGTCATTGGCCAGGGCCAACATTGCCAAGGGCCAGTCGGTGGCCAGGGTCAACATGGCCAAGGGTCAGTCAGTGGCCAGGGTCAACATGGCCAAGGGTCAGTCAGTGGCCAGGGCCAACATGGCCAAGTGTGAGTCGGTAGCCAGGGCCAACATGGCCAAGGGTCAGTCGGTGGCCAGGGCCAACATGGCCAAGTGTGAGCTGGTGGCCAGAGCCAACATGGCCAAATGTGAGTTGGTGGCCAGGGCCAACATGGCCAAGTGTGAGTCGGTAGCCAGGGCCAACATGGCCAAGGGTCAGTCGGTGGCCAGGGCCAACATGGCCAAGTGTGAGCTGGTGGCCAGAGCCAACATGGCCAAATGTGAGTTGGTGGCCAGGGCCAACATGGCCAAGTGTGAGTCGGTGGCCAGGGCCAACATGGCCAAGGGTCAGCAAGAGGCCAGGGCCAATATGGCCAAGGGTCAGTCGGTGGCCAGGGCCAACATGGCCAAATGTGAGTTGGTGGCCAGGGCCAACATGGCCAAGCGTGAGTCGGTGGCCAGGGCCAACATGGCCATCCATTCACAGCCTCTAGACGCCCAAAGTCTTATATAAACAGCTTCCAGACACTCTAGGCGCTATATGAACAGCCTTCAGGAACCCTTGTCCTATATGAACAGCCCTCAGGAACCCTTGTCCTATATAAACAGCCCCAGGCACCCTTGTCCCATATAAACAGCTTCTAAACACCTTGGTCCTATATAAACAGCCCAGACACCCTTGTCCCATACGAACAGCTTCTAAACACCTTGGTTCTATCTAAACAGCCCCCGGACGCCACAGCTCTAAATGAACAGCTCCCAGATACTCTAGCTCTATATAAACAGTCCCCCAGGTACCCTTGTCCTATACAAACATCCCAGCGCCTCCATTCGCAGCCCCCCAGACAAGTCCCCCCCCACCCCCCCACCCCAACTGAGCTCCATATACTCTAAGTAGCGACGCATTTTCATATGGCAGACGTGAAGGTAATAAGTTGCGGGATGACAGGCGACGAAGCAGCAGGCGAGCGAGGGCCGGGCGTGAGGCAGCAAGGGTGAGGGAGGGCTGGATGTGAGGCGGCAGGGGTGAGGGAAGGCTGGATGTGAGGCGGCAGGGGTGAGGGAAGGCTGGATATGAGGCGGCAGGGGTGAGGGAAGGCTGGATGTGAGGCAGCAAGGGTGAGGGAGGGCTGGATGTGAGGCGGCAGGGGTGAGAGAGGCACAGGTCGAGGGAGAGCAGGGTGTGAGAGGGCAGGCATGAGGGAGGGCTGGATGTGAGGAGGCGGGAGTGAGGGACGGGGAGACAGGCTGATATAATTCAGGGTCAGTGGTGTGGAGTGGCGTGGCGTGGTGTGGCGTGGCGTGGTGTGGCGTGGTGTGGTGTGGTGTGGCGTGGCGTGGGGAGCAAGGGTCAAGGAGAGTCAGTTGGAGGTTGCTACTGACGGAGGCGGAAGCAGCGCTCCCGACGGAGGCAGCGTCGCCAGGGCGTTGCTGCCTAACCAAGGAAGTGTGGCGAGGGAGGGAGGGCTGGCTGGCGCGCCCTTCAGTTCCATCCTATTAAAGTAGAGGCGTCAAATATTCAGTGGGCGTCCGACGCCCCGCTGGCCAGAGGAGAAATATGGGAAAAGTGCGGGAAGCGACCGATACAGAAATTTCAATCTCGCCAAATGTATTTATGGAGGGATGTTGGCGTGTGTGTGTGTGTGTGTGTGTGTGTGTGTGTGTGTGTGTGTGTGTGTGTGTGTGTGTGTGTGTGTGTGCTGGCGTGGGTGAGCAGGTACACGTATCTTTGCCTCTGTGTACAAAACTAATGTGCTGGTCTCCTTGGTGATCAGATTTTCCATCCCCACTACCCACTGCAGTTGGGCCACCACCCCCCGACAGTTGGGCCACTACCCCCGACAGCTGAACTCCCGCCTCAACAGTTGGACCACTACCCCCGACGGCTGAACTCCCACCCCGACAGTTGGGCCACTACCCCCGACAGCTGAACTCCCACCCAAAGAGTTGGACCACTACCCCCGACAGCTGGGCCACCACCCAAACAGTTGGACCACTACCCCCGACAGCTGGGCCACCACCCCAATCGGACCACTTCCCCCTACAGTGAACATAGCCTCGCTAATACAACTTCAGCTTTGGCACAGCCTCACAAATATAACTTAAGATTCAGCACAGCTTCATAATCAAGGCTTCAGCAAAGCTTACTAGTACTGGTATATAATCAGATAAACTTGAGCCCAACAAAGCAGTATAACCTAAACCTAGCGTCACATATCCTTCCCAGCATAGCATAGGCTGAAACATACACTTGCTTGGTTATAACCTAGGAGGCCTGTCCTGCCATTAACATACGCCAGAACACACCCAACTCTCTATGTACATCATACGTAATTTCAACATAGCTTTGGATGAGCGTGCGTCACTCTGGCCTCACACTGATGTAACTTCAACACAGCATTACTCTAAGCTTGCTTCACTCTGGCCTCACATATATGTAACTTCAACATAGCATTACTCTAAGCCTGCTTCCCTCTGGCCTCACATAAATGTAACTTCAACATAGCATTACTCTAAGCCGTGCTTCACTCTGGCCTCACGTAAATGTAACTTCAACATAACACAGTACGAGCCTGGCATACAGTTACCTCAACACAGCACCACATACACTCTAACCTAGTATGACATACTCTATAGTGAACAGAGCATTAGACATGATTACCTTAACTAGTTACCATATGTCTTATCATAGCGAGGCATATGCTTACATCATCCTAGCCTCACATACCCTCCTATGCTTACATCACCCTAGCCTCACATACCCTCTTATGCTTACATCATCCTAGCCTCACATACCCTCCAATGCTTACATCACCCTAGCCTCACATACCCTCCTATGCTTACATCACCCTAGCCTCACAGACTCTGGCCTCCCCACAGCACACACACACACACACACACACACACACACACATCACAGGATTCACTGGTAAAGTCGTCAACAGTGAAACTAAAGCAGGATAGTTCACTTCTGCCTGGCTGGCCTCCACCACCACCTGACCACCCTTCCTCCTCACCTGCCCTGACGCACACCAGCGAACGGAACTTTCGGCCTCCGTCTGGTTCCATGATGCACTGGCGGTTTCTGCAGTGAGCAGAGCTGCCGTGCAGCAGTGAACAGCTCAAGGGCTCTGCGTCGGGGGGGGGGGGGAGTATTTAACCCGGAGGGATCAATGTGGCTCGTCACCCTGCCGTGGGGGGGGGGGCTCCTCCGCTCTGAAACACCGGTGTGGGGGGGATGACGAAGAGGCCCCCCGGGAGAACCCGGGTCTCTGAGAGCATTTCCCTACGCCGAAATCTGCCGTAAGACTGAAAGGCTAGGGTGGATATGGCCAGCTAGGGGAGGTTTCCTCTCCTCACCATGGGGATAAAGGATAACCCTATGGGGGTTAAACTCTCTCTGGGGGAAGACATAAACCAGCAGCCAGCAACACTGGTCGCCTTTCTTGAACGTGTTGTCCTTGTCTTACTCTGGGGTCGTGCCGCGCCCGTCGTGAGGGTCGCCGCCCTTCCCCGCCACCCAGTCATATCAAAACTACCATCACTGTGGAAAGCAGTGAATAGAAATGATCAAGCAGATTACATTTTCATTTCCTCCTCGGGGACAATTAAGAGATGTTCTTCAACACAAGGAGTCAAACTGGAAGTTCCATTTCCTCTTAACACATACGTAGTGTCACAGATCAAGTTCAGGACCAATGAAATAGAGAGGACAAGACTTATATAGATAGAGAGAACAAGTTTCAATTGTGAGTTACATTACGATTATATAATTATATTTCAGATTACATTTTGTATTATATAATTATATTTCAGATTACATTTTGAATTATATAATTATATTTCAGATTACATTTTGAATTATATAATTATATTTCAGATTACATTTTGAATTATATAATTATATTTCAGATTACATTTTGAATTATATGATTATATTTCAGATGACATTTTGAATTATATAATTATATTTTAGATTACATTTTGAATTATATGATTATATTTCAGATTACATTTTGAATTATACAATTACATAAAACGACTGAAGGTGGCGCAGCTTTGCTTAAAGCATTTTACCCACATGGGGTGAAATTTCAGCTGAAAATTACAGATTCCTGGGGTGGTGCTAAACATGGAACTTCATACAGACTGCCCCATAAACTAACTTTCGAAAACGCCGGCTATGTTATAATCAGCAAGGCTAGGTTAATATTAGCCGGGCTGGTGTGTTTGATATGCTTTCATGGTTCAGCATGGGTGAGGTTGAGGCCATTCTGATGGGATTAAACCAGCACAGGGCTTCTGTCTACTCGCCTCCATGGTACGTGACGTAATCCCTAATCCGAAAATAATCTCCAGGACGGAGAAATGGAACTAGAAATATATCCTGAGGTAATCTCTGAGGCCAGAATATGAGGTAATGTAATCCTAAAGTAATTTCTGGGGCCAGAATATGAAACAACGTAATCCTGAAGTAATTTCTGGGGACAGAATGTGAAGCAACGTAATCCAGAAGTAGTCCCTGAAGCCGCAGCGGAAAACAACGTAATTCAGATGTAATCTCCGTGGGCGAGAATACGAAACAACGTAATCCAGCAGTCGCTGAGGCCAGCGAGGAAAACAAGGTAATCCATAGGCACTCACTGGGGCAAAGAATATGACACAATGTAATCCAGAAGTAATCCCTGGGGCTAGAGTAGGAAACAACGTAATCCAGAAGTAATCCCTGGGGCCAGAATGGAAAACAACGTAATCCAGCAGTCGCTGAGGCCAGCGAGGAAAACAAGGTAATCCATAGGCACTCACTGGGGCAAAGAATATGACACAATGTAATCCAGAAGTAATCCCTGGGGCTAGAGTAGGAAACAACGTAATCCAGAAGTAATCCCTGGGGCCAGAATGGAAAACAACGTAATCCAGAAGTAATCCCTGGGGCCAGAATGGAAAACAACGTAATCCAGAAGTAATCCCTGGGGCCAGAGTAGGAAACAACATAACCCAGAAGTAATCCCTGGGGCCAGAATGGAAAACAACGTAATCCAGAAGTAATCCCTGGGGCCAGAATGGAAAACAACGTAATCCAGAAGTAATCCCTGGGGCCAGAATGGAAAACAACGTAATCCAGAAGTAATCCCTGGGGCCAGAATGGAAAACAACGTAATCCAGAAGTAATCCCTGGGGCCAAAAATGGAAAACAACGTAATCCAGAAGTAATCCTAGGGGCTAGGACAGGAAAAAAGTAATCCAAAATCATTCTCTAGGGCCAGAGTGGAAAACAACGTGATCTAGAAGTAATCACCGGGGCCAGGATAGGACACAACGTTATACAAAAGTAATTCTTAGGGCCAGAGTGGATAAGAAATTGAGCTAGATGTAATCTCTGGGGTCAGAGTGTAAGTGAACGTAATATAGAAGTAATCTGAGCTCAGAGTGTTAGAAACATAATCCAAATGTAATCTCTGGGGCCATAGTGTAAAAGAACGTAATCTAAAAGTAATCCTTTGAAACATAGTATAAGATTACGTAATCCACAAGTAATCCCTACAGTTATAGAATGAACATAATCTAGAAGTAATCCATGGTCCAGAATGCAAGACAACGTGACCCAAAAGTAATCTCTGGAACAACATAATCCAACGTAATCCAAATGTGATCTTTGTTGTCATAATGTGAAACAAACGTAATCCAAATGTAATCTTTGCTGGCAAAACGTGAAACAAACGTAACCCAAAATGTGATCTTTGTTGCCATGTGAAAAAATGTGATCCAATTGTAATCTTTGCTGCCAAAATGTGAAACAAACGTAATCCAAATGTAATCTTTGCTGCCATGATAAGAAACAACATCATCACAAAGTAATCTCTGAGGCCGGAATATGAAAACGCGTGATGGGGACTGCAACCCACGTACTGCTCAGCTGTCCCAGAGATTGGCACAGCAGCGGCGTCTCGTGGCTAGAGGCAAACACCGCCCCCCTTAAGAAGCCTCTGTCATAGCCACAAGCACTGTATTCACGCCGCAGACAAGACGTGCCCCTCCACTCGTCCATCACAATGCAACCCCACACGTCTCCCACACCCACACCCTCATTTCACTCGGGGATGTGCTCCTCCCTCCTACAGACAACACACGGAAAAGAGAGAGAGGGATGTTTAGGGTGGCTGGGTTCTCCTCCCTCCTACAGACAACACACGAAAAGAGAGAGAGGGATGTTTAGGGTGACTGGGTTCTCCTCCCTCCTACAGACAACACACGAAAAGAGTGAAAGGGATGTTTACGGTGGCTGGTGTGAGGCAGGAAGGGCGGTCGGGGACGTGCTCCTCCCTCCTACAGACACACGAAAAGAGAGAGAGGGATGTTTAGGGTGGCTGGGTTCTCCTCACTCCAACAGACAACACACGAAAAAAAGAGAGGAATGTTCAGGGTGGCTGGTGTGAGGCAGGGAGGGCTGGAGAGGTCAAAGTAAATACGGCGAGTGAGCGTCATGAGCCCCGTTGTCCCAACTGCCCCCCAAGCGGTCCAGGAGCCGCCTGGGAAAGTGGTTTGTAGGGTTGAGACCTCCTCTCCAGCCTGAGATGTCACGGGACATCTCTCTTACCTTCTCATCTCCATACCCCTCCATCTCTCTCCTCGATGTTCATCTCTTACCTCCTTATCTCCATACCCCTACATCTCTCTCCTCCATCTTCATCTCTTACCTCCTTATCTCCATACCCCTACATCTCTCTCCTCCATGTTCATCTCTTACCTCTTTATCTCCCTACCCCTACATCTCTCTCCTCCATGTTCATCTCTTACCTCCCTCTCTACCTCTAGGTAAAGCGCCCCTGTGACTCTGAGGCCTAGAAAGAGCCCAGTACTTGGGCACTGAATAAGACCCAAGTGACATGGTAAGA
This sequence comes from Panulirus ornatus, assembly GCF_036320965.1. Taxonomy (NCBI): domain Eukaryota; kingdom Metazoa; phylum Arthropoda; class Malacostraca; order Decapoda; family Palinuridae; genus Panulirus; species Panulirus ornatus. Next base: position 22,138,788 of record NC_092265.1, read on the forward strand.
GACGAGGTTATCAGCAGAGCTAGAGCGCACGGGGCCTCTGTAGGGTCTGTAAGGAGGGAGAGCAAAAGGTGGAGGGTGAGGGTGGAGTGGCCGACGAGGACCCGGTGGAGCAGCATTAAGGCCATCAGGACATGGGACGACGAGGTGAGCTGACAGTCCCCTGTTGAGGGCTGACGAGGGTGTGTGTGTGTGTGTGTGTGTGTGTGTGTGTGTGTGTGTGTGTGTGTGTTGGTAGCAGTTCAACTTGTAAAAAAAAAAAAATTCAGTTAGAATGACCACATAACTGGTTTTTATCAGATTCTTTCTCAATTCTTTTTTCAAGTTGTCTAATTTCTCTAAGATTGGCTGAGAGGTTTTGTAAGAAAGCCTGCCAGGGTTGTCACAACGTGTCTATTTGAATCCACCAAATCATCTTCAGGGGCGTGTGGTCGGTGGAGCAGCTTGGGAATGACTGTGGGTAAGGGAGTGAGGCTGGGTCATACCAACAGGCGGACGTGCACGTAGCACTAACGACCTAATTGGTTGTAACGCGGTGCTGGGGCGTGTAGCTGTAGAAGCCTGTCTTGGCTTGTGTTCTGGTTGTTATGTGTTGGTTGTTGGTCCTTGGTAATTGCCACTTCGGTGTTGTGCAGTTGTCTTGTTCATGACGTAGTATAATTGTAGAGTTAACAATCGTCTCTCGTGTGAGTGAGGGCTGCCTTGTGCGTCTTGATGACATGTAGTTTGATGGAGCCATCTTGTAGGTGGAGGTAGAGTGAGTCTTCTGTAGCGGTAGCGAGGTAGCGTTATGAACAGTGGAATGAGCCTTTGAGGGAATATCCTCACTTGGCCCCCTCCTCTGTTCCTTCTTTTGGAAAATCAAAAACGAGAGGGGAGGATTTCCAGCCCCCAGCTCCCTTCCGTTTTAGTCGCCTTCTTCGACACGCAGGGAATACGTGGGAAGTGTTCTTTCTCCCCTATCCCCAGGGATAATATATATATATATATATATATATATATATATATATATATATATATATATATATATATATATATATATATATGAGAGCGGGGGGCTGGAGAGAGCGGGGGGCTGGAAATCCTCCCCTCTCGGTTTTTTTTTTTTTTTTTTAATTTTCCAAAAGAAGGAACAGAGGGGGCCAGGTGAGGATATTCCTTCAAAGGCCCAGTCCTCTGTTCTTAACGCTACCTCGCTAATGCGGGAAATGGCGAATAGTTTAAAAGGAAAAAAAAGAAAATATATATCTGTATATATATATTACGATGCTAACCAATCTGATAACAACCATAATAATACGGAACATCTAATATTTGATATCTAATTCAAAACCTGCACAGAAATTTACTGGAATACGTACTGCATTGAGCGCATGCGCGAACGTTTCCAGTACAAAAAAATAGATGGCTACGTTTGACGGATTCTCCCCACAGTGAGCGGGTCTGGCTGGGTTATTTGGTTACGATGACGGTATTGTATCTATGTATAGCTGCCACATTTCCCGCGCCTCACAGTCGCCCCTGATTTGGAAGTGGGGAGGTTAGGTTAGGGAGTGGGGAGGTTAGGTTAGGGAGTGGGGATGTTAGGTTAGGGAGTGGGGAGGTTAGGTTAGGGAGTGGGAAGGTTAGGTTGGGGAGTGGGAAGGTTAGATTAGGGAGTGGGGAGGTTAGGTTGGGGAGTGGGAAGGTTAGGTTGGGGGAGTGGGGAGGTTAGATTAGGGAGTGGGGAGGTTAGTTTATGGAGCTTTCGCGCCATGAACGCCAGGGTTGCTCCCCAACGAACGGCCTTCGTGTTCGTCCGGAACAATATTTTTCCCCCCAATTTTTTTCTCCCCAGCGAGACCAGCACCACAAATGAGTCGGGTCGACCTCACTACACTAACCTGGTGGCTGGTTTTCACCTGCTCTGGGCTCGGTTGAAGCAGGTTCAGCTATGTTAGGCACGGCCTGAGCAGCAGATTTAAAAAAAATAACCGGGCTTTGCTATGTTACGTCTGCCTCAACACCATGAAAGGACCAGGGTCTGCTATGTTACGATTGCCGAAGTATCAGACTAGAACCCAATGCTGCTGTGTTACGTCTGCCACAGCATCAGACAAGAGCCAGGCTCTGCTGTGTTACGTCTGTCCTCGCACCATACAACAACCAGGCTCTGCTATGTTACGTCTGCCCTCGCACCATACAACAACCAAGCTATGCTATGTTGCGTCTGTCCTCGCACCATACGACAACCAGGGTCTGCTATGTTACGTCTGCCCTCGCACCATACGGCAGCCAGGCTCTGCTATGTTACGTTTAGCACCGAGCGAGAACCACCATTTCCGCCGATCGTAACTTACCCAGCGCTGGTTTACATAACACTGCCATGTCTTTCTTAACAATTAAACGTTGCTCTTCCCTCTGGGGTGTGTGTGTGTGTGTGTGTGTGTGTTTGGAGACGCGTGGTCGGAATGGTTGACTTACACCCCCCCCCCCCCCTCCCTCCCTCACGTGAGGCCATTAGTATTCGTCTCGCCTCCAAAACCCGGCTCCACAGGTTCATGTTGCTTGATGACCCCCTCCGCTGCTCACTGCTTCACTCACTGAGGCAACGCTGAAGCAGTGCCAGTGACCTCCCGGCACTGCTTCAGTCACTGAGCCAACAATGAAGCAGTACCAATGACCTCCCGGCACTGCTTCACTCACTGGGCCAACAATGAAGCAGTACCAATGACCTCCCGGCACTGCTTCACTCACTGGGCCAACAATGAAGCAGTACCAATGACCTCCCGGCACTGCTTCACTCACTGGGTCAACAATGAAGCACAACTAGTGTGACACTCGCAAACTTCTGGCTCCACCACAGTCACCTGGTTCTTGAATATGAAGCCTTGGCTTTGACCTGAATCAAAAGTTTCAAACAAAAGGCTGAGTCGTCATACCGAATGGCAAGTAATGTCGTACATAAGGGTCGAGACATAGTGCTTAAGGGTCGTACCGTCGTATCTAAAGGTCGTACCGTTGAATCCAAGGGTCGCACCGTTGAATCGAAGGGTCGTACCGTTGAATCCAAGGGTCGTACCATTGAATCCAATGGTCGTACCGTTGAATCCAAGGGTCGTACCGTTGAATTCAAGGGTCGTACCGTTGAATTCAAGGGTCGTACCGTGAATCCAAGGGTCGTACCGTTGAATTCAAGGGTCGTACCGTTGAATCCAAGGGTTGTGCCGTCGTATCCAAGGGCCGCAGTGTCGTCTTAAGGAGCTACACTTCCCAATGGCGCCATCTCGCCCTCCTCTGTCCTTCCATCTGTCTAAGTCTGACAACTAAACTTCCAGATTCTCGTCTTTCAGTTCCTTGGAATTCGAAGTTCCGTCATGCTTTCGGTCCTTCCAGTGAAGATTTCCAGAGCTTCCAGTTTCTGGAGCTTCCAGTGAACGTTTCCAGAGCTAACAGCGAAAGTTTTCCAGAGCTTCCAGTGAAGGTTTCCAGAACTACCAGTAAAGGTTTCCAGAGCTTCCAGTGAATGTTTCCAGAACTACCAGTAAAGGTTTCCAGAGCTTCCAGTGAATGTTTCCAGAACTACCAGTAAAGGTTTCCAGAGCTTCCTGTGAAGGTTTCCAGAACTACCAGTAAAGGTTTCCAGAGCTTCCAGTGAAGGTTTCCAGAACTACTAGTAAAGGTTTCCAGAGCTTCCAGTGAAGGTTTCCAGAACTACCAAAAATAAAGTTTTCCAGAACTCCCAGTGAAGATTTCTAGAGCCTTCACGGAAGGTTTCCAGAACTCCCAGTAAAGGTTTCCAGGAGATTCCAGTCAGCCTTGAGGGTGTCAGAGCTTCGTATTTATCAGGGTCTGTCTGCCATCAGCCTCTGGGCCGATGTCCAGGTCGCTCGCCTCGTCACGAAGCGTAAATCACGGCCAGATATCTGCCAGCCTTCCAGCCACTGACCCTGGAAAGCCGCAGTGCGAATCCAGTGATAAATAGCAAGTTAAATAATGATCCTTTTAATGGCGCGTCCCGAGGGAGACATTACGAAAAGTAAGAAGGAAGCGGTTTGCTCTCATAAGAAGGAGGGACGAGGTAGTGATGTGGTGAGGCAACTTTGGGACAGAAATTAAAACTAAGACGATTTACGGAAGGGAGAATGTCCTCCAGGCGCCCCCAGGGAGCGACGCCTACAGCTGGTACCGTGGGACTCAGACTCCAACCCAGGTGGTGGCAGATGGAGTGAGGCTGGAAGAGCGACAACAGGAGGTGAGGTCCCACTGGGGATCCCAGACCCACGTCCCAACCGTGCCTCATTACCCTGCTACTGCACGAGGTGGGGTCCCAGATCCCAAACCCACGTCCCAACCCTGCCTAAGCACCCTGCCACTGCACGAGACGGGGTCCCAGATCCCACACCCTCGTCCCAACCCTGCCTAAGCACCCTGCCACTGCACGAGACGGGGTCCCAGATCCCACACCCTCGTCCCAACCCTGCCTAAGCACCCTGCCACTGCACGAGGTGGGGTCCCAGATCCCACACCCTCGTCCCAAACCTACCTCATCATCGGACCTCCCACCCCCTCATGTCTGGAAAACCCTCCTTCTCAGACGTCTTGATGGAATCCATTGTCTGGGAAGCCATGAGGAGGTGAGGGACAGCAACACATCCATGTCATGAGGGCTGTGAGGAAGTGAGGGAAAGCAACACATCCCCGTCATGAGAGCCGTGAGGAGGTGAGGGGACAGGAACACAGGGCCGTCATGAGAGCCGTGAGGAGGTGAGGGGACAGGAACACAGGGCCGTCATGAGGGGCCACACATGACATTAAAGCTACACTCGCCTGTGCACGGGACCGCCGCTCATCCCCTCCTCATGGCACATCAATCCATGGCATTCCGTCTTTAAGCCAGCTTTAATGGTGTGTGTGTGTGTGTGTGTGTGTGTGTGTGTGTGTGTGAGGGCTCTCTGCTTCTAGGGAAGGTTAGGCAGCCTGTGCCACAGGGGTGATGCCCCAGAGAGAGAGAGAGAGAGAGAGAGAGAGAGAGAGAGAGAGAGAGAGAGAGAGAGAGAGAGAGAGAGAGAGAGAGAGAGAGAGAGAGAGAGAGAGCCAGCCAGCTGGGAGGGAGTACAGACAGTACGTGTGTGAGGGGCACATCAAAGCTCGGCTGACGTCCAGGAATAGAAAAGCCAGCTTGATCCACAAGGGAATTCCAGGGAGGGAGGGTGTCATGGGGGGCGAGTGGGCGAAGGGTCACGGGAGACAGTGAGGGTGGGTGGGTGGGTGGTGGAGGGTGAACCACCTGCCTGCCCTACTGGCCAGGCCAGGCCACCATCTGTGAGTCACAGTGGTGTACACACCAGGTCGTACCGTCGTGCTCAAGGGTCGCACCGTCGTGCTCAAGGGTCGTAACGTCGTGCTCAAGGGTCGTAACGCCGTGCTCAAGGGTCGCACCGTCGTGCTCAAGGGTCGTACCGGCGTGCTCAAGGGTCGTACCGTCGTGCTCAAGGGTCGTACCGTCGTGCTCAAGGGTCGTACCGTCGTGCTCAAGGGTTGTACCGTCGTGCTCAAGGGTTGTACCGTCGTGCTCAAGGGTCGTACCGTCGTGCTCAAGGGTCCTTCCGTCGTGCTCAAGGGTTGTACCGTCGTGCTCAAGGGTCGTACCGTCATGCTCAAGGGTCGTTCCGTCGTGCTCAAGGGTCGTACCGTCGTGCTCAAGGGTCGTACCGTCATGCTCAAGGGTCGTACCGTCGTGCTCAAGGGTCGTACCGTCGTGCTCAAGGGTCGTATCTTTCCTGATTACCTTTCCCTCGGCTTTACTACCGTGTTTCTGGCGTGCGACGTCTCGTTCCCTGGACCCTCCACTGGACCGTGTGGTTCCCGGGCGTGTGTCTACAATACTATTTTGTTTACAGTATTATAAGTGTTCCTTAAACACGTCTACAGCACTACTAAATTCATATATATATATATATATATATATATATATATATATATATATATATATATATATATATATATATATATATATATATATCTTCCCTAATGTGATCATTGCACGAAAGTGCACTTGGGACCTTATCGTGTTTCATTTTCACCTGGATAAATATATATATATATATATATATATATATATATATATATATATATATATATATATATATATGTGTAACTATTTGTACAGTGGGTCCCTATTGTGTGTGTGTCAACAACTGTGACCCTCCTTCTCCATCCGCCAACTGCTGTCTGGTTCGTATCGGGGAAACACGTCCCTCTGTTGGTGTGTGTGTGTGTGTGTGATTACTATTTTGGGGGTACTGTTGACATGGGGGACACAAAGGAATCCAAACAGAAACAGACCACTGGGTCCTTTCGAGGTTCTTTACGATAACAGGAGACACCATAATCCCCCACAGATTATTGATGTGGTAAATAAAACAAGGGATAGTGATAATTCGAGGAGAATACCTTGCATGTTGTCAATGTCACTACGAGTTAAACCAGGCGAATCAAGTGTGAAGTAAACTCAATAGATCCAGATTATCCAAAAGCCTCTGATCATTTTGAATACCTGTAGCTAATTTGATCACCTCTTGACCTTCTCTTTTCTAATCTAAATTGTTCAAATTATTCGTCTGTAAATTTCTGCTAATTGATCACAAGATCTATCGTCTACCCCTGGCGTCTGTGCTGGGGGAGGGTCAGTAAATCAGTCCTACTGCTATTATTATTATCTTACGAAAGTTTATCTTTATTGTCCACAAATATCAAGTCGGCCTCATATCCCACTGAAATGTCGACCTCATATCCCACTGAGAGAAACGTCCGCCTCATATCCCACTGAGAGAAACGTCGACCTCATATCCCACTGAGAGAGAAGT
>NC_092265.1:22150632-22165632 GCF_036320965.1 Panulirus ornatus
TCACTGTATGTTCTCCCTGTATCACTGTATGTTCTCCCTGTATGTTGTCCTTGTATCACTGTATGTTCTCCCTGTATCACTGTATGTTCTCCCTGTATCACTGTATGTTCTCCCTGTATCACTGTATGTTCTCCCTGTATGTTGTCCTTGTATCACTGTATGTTCTCCCTGTATCACTGTATGTTCTCCCTATATCACTGTACGTTGTCCCTGTCTGTTCACTTATATTCCAGTATGTCCCTGTATGGTGTCCCTCTTTGGTCACTTATATCCCTATATGCTCACATATATCCCAGTATGTCCCAGTATATTCACTTATAACCCTGTATGTCCCTGTATGATAATGTATAAGTTTCTGTACACATCTGTACACCCATGTACAACCCTGTATGTACTCACATCTCCCAGCATATTCCTGTACATATTCCCGTATGATACTCGTATGTTCCCTGACGAAACAAGCGAACCACCGGCGAAGCATCGTTAGCCCACCTCTCCTCTGAACCATCACAGTTACGTCGTCGGCGAAGACCAATTTCATAAACACATCACGAAGACCCCCTCATGGTTCGGTAGAGGGTCTGGCCACAGGAGGGGATCGAAACCCTTAAACCATCGCCGACCCAAAAGGGTTCACTGGTCCAGGTATAGACACACTGGCAAGCAAAGGGGTTCACATACCCCACCGCCGGCAAAATATCCTGGTATGAACGACACACACTGCGTCTTGGTGCTCTATATACACCCACAACCGGTAAAATATCCCGATATGGCTTACAAATATTGGATCTAGGTATTGACAATACCCACAGCCGGCAAAATATCCTGATATAAACTATAGAACTATGGCATCCAGGCGTTCCATACATAAAGAGCCGGCAAAATATCCTGATATGAACGATCAACATTGCATCCAAGTGGTCCTTATGGCTACGGCCGGCAAAATATCCTAATATGACTATCATACCCAGGTGTTCCTAATGTCCACCTCCGGCAAAATATCCCGGCATAAATATTGCATCCAGGCGCTCCTTATGTCCACAGCCGGCAAAATATCGCAACACAACCCGCAGAACACAATATATTCACCACCATTTTCTGCTGTGTGAGTCAGGCGCTAAATGTAACATTATTAAATACGGTACATATAATGCACGGCTGAACCTACACACACACACACACACACACACACACACATACACACACACACACACACACACACACACACACACACATACACACACACACACACACACACACACACACACACACACACACACACACACACACACACACACACACACACACACACACACACACACATCCATGCTTACACACACACGCACACACACACACACACACACACATCCATGCTTACACACACACGCACACACATGCACACACACACACATCCATGCTTACACACACACACACACACACACACACACACACACATCCATGCTTACACACACACGCACACACATGCACACACATACACACACACACACACATACAAACACACATCCATGCTTACACACACACGCACACACATGCACACACATACACACACACACACACACATACACACACACACACACACACACACACACACACACACACACACACACACACACAAACGCACATCCATGCTTACACACACACGCACACACATGCACACACATACACACACACACACACATACAAACGCACATCCATGCTTACACACACACGCACACACATGCACACACATACACACACACACACACACACACACACACAAACACACACACATCCATGCTTACACACACACACGCACACACATGCACACACACACACACACACACACACACACACACACACACACACACACACATACACACACACACACACTGTTTGTTTGTGTGTGTGTGTGTGTGTGTGTGTGTGTGTGTGTGTGTGTATGTATGTGTGTGCATGTGTGTGCGTGTGTGTGTAGGCAGCCGCCCCTCATAATGCACTTACTCCACGTTTTCTTTGTCGTCTGAAAAGATGAAGAAAAATAAGGAGGATCAGAAAACGATGAAGCGACGTGATTCCCTTTAACACAGGTGGCGCGACGCCTGCAGGTGGGCCACCTGACCACCTGGAGGGAAAGGCCACCTGACCACCTGGAGAGAAGGGCCACCTGACCACCTGGAGGGAAGGGCCACCTGACCACCTGGGGGGAAGGGCCACCTGACCACCTGGAGGGAAAGGCCACCTGACCACCTGGGGGGAAGGGCCACCTGACCACCTGGAGGGAAGGGCCACCTGACCACCTGGGGGGAAGGGCCACCTGACCACCTGGAGGGAAAGGCCACCTGACCACCTGGAGGGAAGGGCCACCTGACCACCTGGGGGGAAGGGCCACCTGACCACCTGGAGGGAAGGGCCACCTGACCACCTGGAGGGAAGGGCCACCTGACCACCTGGGGGGAAGGGCCACCTGACCACCTGGAGGGAAGGGCCACCTGACCACCTGGGGGAAAGGGCCACCTGACCACCTGGGGGGAAGGGCCACCTGACCACCTGTAGGTAGGGACAACCTGACCACCAGGTGGTACAGAGGCGTAAGGCACGGGTTAACCCCCTTAACGACCCAGTTAAGCCGAATTTGAACTAATCAATAACCACAGCTGAGCTGAGAACCACCGTCCCCGGCCAGGGCCTATCCTGGGGTAAGGGAGAGGACCTGAGGGTGCGTAAGGGGACCTGAGGGTGTGTGAGGGGACCTGAGAGCAAGAGAGAGGACCTGAGGGTGCGTAAGAGGACCTGAGGGCAAGGGAGAGGACCTGAGGTTGCGTAAGAGGACCTGAGAGTAAGGGAGAGGACCTGAAGGTGCGTAAGAGGACCTGAGGGTGCGTAAGAGGACCTGAGAGTAAGAGAGAGGATCTGAGGGTGCGTAAGAGGACCTGAGGTTGCGTAAGAGGACCTGAGAGTAAGGGAGAGGACCTGAGGGTGCGTAAGAGGACCTGAGGGTGCGTAAGAGGACCTGAGAGTAAGGGAGAGGACGAAAGGGGAGGCCACAGCCCAGACCAAACCCCCACCCTCTGGACCTAAAGACCCGACCCCCCCACGCACACCCTAGCTGATCATCACCATCTCCATCCTCCTCTCAGCAGGTCGCCCTGAGAGGTCCTCAGCGCTGACGCTGGGGTGAGGGAGAATGATGCCACTCCTATTGGTAGGGGCACGAAGAGAGAGAGAGAGAGAGAGAGAGAGAGAGAGAGAGAGAGAGAGAGAGAGAGAGAGAGAGAGAGAGAGAGAGAGAGAGAGAGAGAGAGAGAGAGAACCTGCCCTCGTGTAACCCAAAGTCAGCGTACGTCAGGGTTACTGGCGTATACAGAGGTCGCGTCCTGATACGCCCACAGGCCAGCGTTGCTCCACTAAACCAGAAGGTGGTACGTTAAAGGGGATCAGAGACCATGGGAGTGCGGGCCTACAAGGTCCGGAGATGATGATAATCGATATGCCTCACGGACCTCAATGGATGAGGGTTTAATCCGGCGTTTCCCGTGGAATTCAACGAAGGTGAACATCAAGTGACCCTTACAGCACAGACAGGAATGGCTAGATGGTCTATTATTATTATCATTACTTTTCTTTTTTCCTTTTTTTGGACTGTCTGAAAGCCTTTGACTCGCTCTCACGCAGAAGCTTTGAGTAGAGACTAGTATTGGAAGCAGGCCTGAGTGTATGATCCTTGGAATGTGAATGCATTCTGTGTAGAATGAAGAAAAAAGAACATGTCTAGTAGGGGAGTGATACAATGTAGGGAAAGGGGTTGTGAATGGCGTCCTGCGGGGGGTCAGTGCTGGTTCCTCTGTTAGCGAGGGAGGTAAGTGGAGGCGGTGGGGAGAAGGGCGAGTATGTGCAGGTCTGTAGGGGATGACGTCGGGTGGGGGGGTCCTGGGAAGTGAGTCAGTCGTTGTTCGCTGATGACACAGCACTGGTGGCAGATGCGAGTGAGAAACGGTAGAAGTTGGTGACTGACTTTGGAAATGTGTGTTTGTGTGTGTGTGTGTGTAAGAGAGAGAGAGAGAGAGAGAGAGAGAGAGAGAGAGAGAGAGAGAGAGAGAGAGAGAGAGAGAGGATGAGTTTGGGAGAATGTGTGAGAGAGGACGAGTTTGGGAGAGAGTGTGTGTATGTGTGTGAGAGAGGATGAGTGTGGGAGAGTGCGTGTGTGTGAGAGAGGATGAGTGTGGGAGAGTGCGTGTGTGAGAGAGGATGAGCTTGGGAGAGCGTGTGTGAGAGGAGGAAGCTGGGAGTGAATATGAATCAATCCGTCTCCGAAACCGTCGTTATATCCGGAAGATTTTCCTGATGATTTCAAGTTTACGTCGAGTTACAAAGCAACACGGAGGGACGAGGAGGAACTCAAAACTGCCGCTTGGGTCCTAACGAGGTTGTTTGTGATGGTGGGATGGCGGCAGACCAGAAACTTGGGTGCTTTCCCCAGGGAGCTATAACTCAGGAAATGAAAAAAAAAAAGAAGAAATCGTGATATTTCAGGAGCGAGCGAAAAGATTTGGCAGACGACGTGAAATCTGTAAGACGAGAGGAGAAGGATAGGTTCCGAAGGAGCAAGATGTGGGAATGAACGTGTGGGGGAGGGGCTCACGATTAGGCGCTTCACATGTCACCAGTGAACCTTGTTAGTGAGATGAGGAATGACACACACACACACACACACACACACACACCACACACACACACACACACACACACAAGTAACTTGCGCCATCCACTCGACAGGTCGGGGGCACTCAAGACTAATGGCTTCTGAAATCCTTTCCATCATCGCTGCCAATGACTGCCCGATTCTGTGTGTGTGTGTGTGTGTGTCATGTTGTTGTCAGGGTCTGCTCCTCCTTGTTGCGCATGGTTGGCATGGCCGTCCTGTTGTTATGACTGACCACACCGTGTTCAGAGTGATGTCAGGGACTAGGGGTGTGTGTGTGTTGGTTGGGGTGTTTTCTGGTGCTGTTGTCAATACAATGTCCAGGGTGGTGTCAGGGACGGTCCTACATTGTTGTCAGAGTATGGGTAGCGCGTAGCCATCTGACAACATCTTTAGCCTATGGTCAACGGAACCCGGCACCACGTACCAGCCTAAGACTGTGTTCAGTAGAACCAGGCACCACACACCAGCCCAGGACTGTGTTCAGTGGAACCAGGCACCACACACCAGCCCGGGACTGTGTTTAGTGGAACCAGGCACCACACACCAGCCCGGGACTGTGTTCAGTGGAACCAGGCACCACACACCAGCCCGGGACTGTGTTTAGTGGAACCAGGCACTATACACCAGCCCGGGACTGTGTTCAGTGGAACCAGGCACTATACACCAGCCCGGCACTGTGTTCAGTGGAACCAGGCATCACACACCAGCCCGGGACTGTGTTCAGTGGAACCAGTAGTAGCCCAGCCAGACCAGACAGCGCTTACAGCAAAAACCTTCAGAGAAGATGCAAATTTCGTATGCAAATGAAGGCATGTGTCTCTGGTCTTTAGCCTCAGGTGGCATCATCTGGTGAGGCGGAGCTTTTGGAGGGGAAAAGAATGAAAAAAAATATCAGTAAATTACAGAGCGACTCTGGCTGGGAAGGCGTGAGAACCGAGGTTTCACCAGGAGATAAGAGAATGAACCAGGACCTTACATGATGGTGAAGCGAAGCGGTGATTATGATAGTGTAGGATGGTGAAAAGGAATGGTGGTAACTGTAGGATGGTGAGTGGGGGACAGTGTTTATAATAGTGGTAACTGTAGAATGGTAAAGAGAGACGGAAGACATGAAGAGTGAGGCTTACGTATACATTGGGGCTAGTGGGGCCTGTGTTCACGTCTGAACAACAACGAAATGAGAGAGAGAGAGAGAGAGAGAGAGAGAGAGAGAGAGAGAGAGAGAGAGAGAGAGAGAGAGAGAGAGAGAGAGAGAGAGTCTCCCCCCCTTTAGTCTAAGCATGGCGCATCTAAGACACCTAACACGAACCTGCGAATGAATCATATAAACGGAAATAGTCATGGGAAAAACAAAACAAACTTACCGTCTTGTTTCCTTCAAGATTGAGAAGTTATTTGTACATGTAATATTTTCATCATGGATCAAATCTTAACTACTGGGGAGGGTAGTTAGTTAGTTAGCTACGTCTCTAGTCTGGCTGAGTTAGGGGGTGTGTCAAGTAGGTGGGGAGGAGGGCCTATTGTGTGTCAAGTAGGTGGGGAGGGGGCACCTATAGTGTGTCAAGTAGGTGGGGAGGGGGCATCTGTAGTGTGCCAAGTAGGTGGGGAGGGGGCATCTGTTGTGTGTCAAGTAGGTGGGGAGGGGGCATCTGTTGTGTGTCAAGTAGGTGGGGAGGGGGCACCTGTTGTGTGTCAAGTAGGTGGGGAGGGGGCATCTTTAGTGTGCCAAGTAGGTGGGGAGGGGGCATCTGTTGTGTGTCAAGTAGGTGGGGAGGGGGCACCTGTTGTGTGTCAAGTAGGTGGGGGGCACCTGTTGTGTGTCAAGTAGGTGGGGAGGGGGCACCTGTTGTGTGTCAAGTAGGTGGGGAGGGGGCACCTGTTGTGTGTCAAGTAGGTGGGGAGGGGGCACCTGTTGTGTGTCAAACAGGTGGAAGGCACCTGCTGTGTGTCAGGTACGGACAGCACCTGCTGTGTGTCAGGTGGGGGCAGCACCTGCTCTGTGTGTGTCTAGGTGACTACGGAAGGTGGTGGAGTCTTGAGACGTTGGGTTAAGACAATTACAGTGAGAGAGGGAGGGAGAGGATAGGGAGAGAGAGAGAGAGGGAGGGAGGGAGGGAGAAGGAGGGAGAGGATACTGGGAGAGAGGGAGAGGGAGGGAAAGGATACGGGGAGAGAGGTAGGGAGGGAGAGGATACTGAGAGAGAGGGAGGGAGAGAGGGAGAGGAAACTGGGAGAGAGGGAGGGAGGGAGAGGAAACTGGGAGAGAGGAGAGAGGGAAGGAGGGAGAGGATACTGGGGAGAGAGGGAGAGGAAGGGAAGGGAGAAAGGGACGCATACTAGAAGAGAGGGAGTGATGGGAGAGGGTACTGGGAGAGGGAGGTTGAGTGAGTGGAGTGAGTGAGTAGTGAGGGAGAGGATACTGGGAGAAGGTGAGTGAGTGAGTGAGTGAGTGAGTGAGTGAGGGAGAGGGTACTGGGAGGAGGTGAGTGAGTGAGTGAGTGAGTGAGGGAGAGGATACTGGGGGAGGGAGGGTGAGTGAGTGAGTGAGTGAGTGAGTGAGGGAGAGGATACTGGGAGAAGGTGAGTGAGTGAGTGAGGGAGGGAGGGACAGGGTACTGGGAGAAGGTGGGTGAGTGAGTGAGGGAGTGAGTGAGTGAGTGAGTGAGTGAGTGAGGGAGAGGGTACTGAGTGAGTGAGTGAGGGTGAGTGAGGAGTACTGACCGATGGTGGCCATGCCTGCGCCGATGAAGATGAGGAGTATACCGATGGTGAGGGCCTTGCATGCGTTCCAGAGGCAGCGGGTGGTCACCTTGCCCTTGACCGCCTGGATGCTCCACTGCCGCTTGGCCTGCGACCGACGCGGCTTGAGCGTCTCGCTGCGTTGTCCCCCGAGGGGCGAGGAGGCCGCGGCCGCCGCCTGCCGCAGCTTGGCCGACATGAGAGCCCCGGAGTACATCCCTCAGCCGCCGTCAGCTACTTCTGCAGGAGTGGAAAACGCAACCGATTACACACACACGCACACGCACGCGCACACGTTATCACAGCGATGGGAAATCGAAAGGGGGTTGGTCAACATACAGGTGGAGGACGGGTACAAGGTCACAGGAGGTCATAAGGCCACAGGCAGAAACAAGGTCATCAATTCAAGTCAGAGGTCAGAGAAGGTCATAAGGCCACAGGCAGTAACAAGGTCACCAATTCAAGTCAGAGGTCAGAGAAGGTCATAAGGCCACAGGCAGTAACAAGGTCACCAATTCAAGTCAAAGGTCAGAGAAGGTCATAAGGCTACAGGCAGTAACAAGGTCACCAATTTAAGTCAGAGGTCAGAGAAGGTCATAAGGCCACAGGCAGTAACAAGGTCACCAATTCAAGTCAAAGGTCAGAGAAGGTCATAAGGCCACAGGCAGTAACAAGGTCACCAATTTAAGTCAGAGGTCAGAGAAGGTCATAAGGCCACAGGCAGTAACAAGGTCACCAATTCAAGTGACGGGTTAGGTCAATACATGACTGATACAGGAGTTAAGAGAACCTATCTTGACATAAGGTCAGAGAAGGTCATAAGGCCACGGGCAGGAACAAGGTCACCAATTCAAGTCACGGGTTAGGTCAATACATGACTGATACAGGAGTTAGGAGAACCTATCTTGACCGGGTCAACAGTCCCCCCCCCACCATCCCCTTCCCTCCCCCCTTCAGTTGACGGTCTGGCCAGCCCCCAGCACCACAGTACGCGATCCTTATCATACTGGGCTACGCAATGGGATACGCAAATACGGATCCACCAAGATGATAAGTGAGGAGCGCAGCACGGGTGCCGCCTGGCAGGGCTACCAATACCCTGTAGAACACGAGAGATGAAGGGGGAGTAACATGCCTCCGTTGCCCCGAAATGTGGGAGTGAACTATTTTGCCTCCCTCGTCGGTAATACAAATCTACACACACACACACACACACACACACACACACGCACACACACACGCGCGCGCGCGCGCACACACACATCGCCAGGACCCGTCAGTCAGTAAGTCAAAGGCGCCCTGGACATCCCTTAACTGAGGGACGGTAAATGGGTTGAGGTCGGCCCCCTGTAGCTCCCTGTTACAGACATCTCACGGCTGTTTAAGGGGTGAACCCCTGGATCAGTGCAGGTGTTAGGGAGGTGAACCCCTGGATCAGTGCAGGTGTTAGGGAGGTGAACCCCTGGATCAGTGCAGGTGTTAGGGAGGTGAACCCCTGGATCAGTGCAGGTGTTAGGGAGGTGAACCCCTGGATCAGTGCAGGTGTTGGGGAGGTGACCCCCTGGATCAGTGCAGGTGTTAGGGAGGTGAACCCCTGGATCAGTGCAGGTGTTAGGGAGGTGAACCCCTGGATCAGTGCAGGTGTTGGGGAGGTGACCCCCTGGATCAGTGCAGGTGTTAGGGAGGTGAACCCCTGGATCAGTGCAGGTGTTAGGGAGGTGAGCCCATGGATCAGTGCAGGTGTTAGGGAGGTGAACCCCTGGATCAGTGCAGGTGTTAGGGAGGTGAACCCCTGGATCAGTGCAGGTGTTGGGGAGGTGAACCCCTGGATCAGTGCAGGTGTTAGGGAGGTGAACCCCTGGATCAGTGCAGGTGTTAGGGAGGTGAACCCCTGGATCAGTGCAGGTGTTAGGGAGGTGAACCCGTGGATCAGTGCAGGTGTTGCCGCTTCGTTGGCGCCATTCCACTGGAAGCTAATGGTCTGAGAATTTAGTGGCGGGACGAATTAACGACCTTGGAGAATTTATGTACAGCACGAGTGGGGGGTTTCGTGAGGCGGGGGGGGGGGGGAAGTATGGACACGAACGAGGGGGTTTCGTGAAGCGGGGGGGGGGGGGGGGGGAGTACAGTGCGGACAGTGATGGGTCACGGATCACGAATAAGATATTTACCATTGTCGTACACGGTACGAACGCCGGTACGACCCCATTAACGGTGCGACCCTTCCCTATGACAGCCTGGCCTTTTGACCTGACCCTTAAAGGTCAGGTCAAGTGGAATAACTGACACTCCAGGTCAGCGCTGAGCCCCAACCACCCTCACCAACAGATTTACAATCTGTTTACTCAATGATCCAGACACGGAGAAGTGGGGTGGGAGGGGTTTGTTGGGGGAAATTGGGTGGTGTTGGAGAGGGAGATTATGGTAAGGTCTGGCTGGCGGGGCCTGGGGTTTATGGTGGGGGTCTGTCTGGCCGGGCCTGGGGTTTATGGTGGGGGTCTGTCTGGCCGGGCCTGGGGTTTATGGTGGGGGTCTGGCTGGCGGGGCCTGGGGTTTATGGTGGGGGTCTGGCTGGCGGGGCCTGAGGTTTATGGTGGGGGTCTGTCTGGCCAGGCCTGGGGTTTATGGTGGGGGTCTGTCTGGCGGGGCCTGGGGTTTATGGTGGGGGTCTGTCTGGCGGAGCCTGGGGTTTATGGTGGGGGTCTGTCTGGCGGAGCCTGGGGTTTATGGTGGGGTTCTGGCTGGCCAGGCCTGAGGTTTATGGTGGGGGTTTCTCTGGCCAGGCCTGGGGTTTATGGTGGGGTCTGTCTGGCCAGGCCTGGGGTTTGAGGTGGGGGTCTGTCTGGCCAGGTCTGGGGTTTGAGGTGGGGGTCTGGCTGGCGGGGCCTGGGGTTCATCATGTGTTGTAGGAGGGTCTTTCTTGAGAATGGCACCCTTGGAGGAGACATATGTCATCTGAACGTCTCTGAACAAAGAATAAACTTGTCTACGTTAAACCTGTACCTTCCTACACCAGCACAAGACCAGGGAGGCCACCAGCCCTCCATCAGGAGACCCGAGGCTTCAGGAGGGAGACGCCCTGAGCAAGGCTGTCTTTGAGGAGCATGTCTTAACTCTCCACTGTTGACTGAGCTAACGAAGTTACCACAGAGTCACTGGAGACTCGTGTGTGTGTGTGTGTGTGTGTGTGTGTGTGTGTGTGTGTGTGTGTGTGTGTGTGTGTGTGTGTGTGTGTGTGTGTGTGTGTGTGTGTGTGTAGCGACCAAGACGACAATGTCATCTTGGTCTCCACCAGTGCGAGAGAGCGACCCTTGATCAAAAGGGCACGACCCATGGTCGTAGAGTCGTGGTCAAGGGTCGTAGAGTCGTGGTCGAGGGTCGTAGAACCGTGGTCGAGGGTCGTAGAGTCGTGGTCGAGGGTCGTAGAGCCGTGGTCGAGGGTCGTAGAGTCGTGGTCGAGGGTCGTAGAGCCGTGGTCGAGGGTCGTAGAGCCGTGGTCGAGGGTCGTAGAGTCGTGGTCGAGGGTCATAGAGCCGTGGTTAAGAGGTTGGCCAACTATCTGGCGCGAGTGTGGCTGGCGACGATGATAACTGACCACGTCGCAGGCAGGACGTTCGCTGACCACTCCGTCAGTAGCGTCATCGCTGACACCATCCCTCCCGGCGGAGGCGGTGGCGGCGTCGTCACCTTCCGGAGGCACCCACAGCAGCCTGCAGGCCTGACCCACCTCCAACCGCGTCAACCCTGTCCCACCCCTCTACTGTCTCACGCACCACTGTCCTACCCCCTGCTGTCCCATCCCCTACCATCGCACCCCGTACTGTCGCACCCCCTACTATCGCACCTCGTACTGTCGCACCCCGTATTGTCCCATCCCCTACTGCCGCACCCCGTACTGTCGCACCCGCTACTGTCGCACCCACTACTGTCGCACCCCGTACTGTCCCATCTCCTACTGTCGCACCCCCCACTGTCGCAACCCGTACTGTCCCATTCCCTACTGTCGCACCCCCTACATTCTCACTCTGCCCCAGTCCCCCTTTCCAGGTCATCCAGTCCGCCAAGCTCCTCCGTGTCACGCTGGACGATAAGCACAGCTGGAAGGGATGGACCGCACACGTCAGCAGCACACTCCTCCTCCTCCTCCTGCTGTACCGTCTCGCCACATTCTTGGCAGACTCCAGACATTTGACCTCCCCCCCCCCCATCCCACCCCACCCCTCACCAACTCTTGAACTTATGAACACCCACACAACTCTCGTTGTTTCCTCCTCCCCCCGAGCTATGATACTACACTCTCTCTCTCTCTCTCTCTCTCTCTCTCTCTCTCTCTCTCTCTCTCTCTCTCTCTCTCTCTCTCTCTCTCTCTCTCTCTCCCCCCACACACACACACATATCATTTTCCCCTCGTTTCCAAACTGCTCTCCTCCCAGCCTTCGACCGTAACCGCCGATATTTTCCCAGAGAGAGGCTTGAATTACCCGAGAAATTGGGTTAAGGTCTCCCCGTGCTGGGTAATTATCTCAGGATTACACTGTGGCGCAGGAACACACGGCATCAGGGTCGTACTCTGGTGAGGGGCCAAACGTCAGGAGATGCGGGACCAAAACAACAGGTGTATGGGGCCAAACGTCATGGGATTTGGGGCCAAACACCAGGTGTGTGACGAGACGTTCCGGGGTTATGTGAGCGACGGGCCAGCCAGTCATCAGGGCGGCCGGCTGGCCAAACCCATCAGGGCGGCCGGCTGGCCAAACCTATCAGGGCGGCCGGCTGGCCAAACCCATCAGCCTCCAGTGACAAGGTCAAGTAGGCCGCCACTGAGGAGGCAAACAGTAAAACACTCGCCCGTGGTGTTGGCGGCCTCCGACGACCACATCCCCGCCACACCACCACCTCACTGTGTGCCTCTCCGTGCCAGACGTCAGCTTCGTGGTACCCGCCGCCACACTGTGACCCCCACCGGCCGACTGGCTACACACACACCCACCCCTCGAAGCCTTGGCTAAATACCTTGATGAATATTAATGACCCGGCCAAGACTGCTCAGGCCTGGCGCACTCACCACTCGAGATTTACATTCTAACACATACCTATTAACCTTTCCCCCCCTCTATCACTTCTTTTTTTATCCTATTTTCTATCCTCCTCTGCCACTGCTAACGATGCATGTCTCCTCTTCCTGTATGTAGGTATGTGTACATACGGGGTTTCAGCGGGAAGGGTGCACGTAACTCGGTTATTCGTGATAAAGTGAGAGAATTCGATTTCATACGTTGAGCCTCACCGAATGATTATACTGTGGGAGGTCAGATGCCTTCCTGTTCGTCTTTGATCTCTTCGGGAGGAAAGGTACGGGCCCTCGAGCACGAAGGTACGGGTCCCTCGAGCACGAAGGTACGGCCTTAGGGCGCGAAGGCACGGAGCCTTAAATGCGCAGGTACGGAGCTTGAGAACGACAGTCGTACGACCTTTGAGCACGGCGATGGGAAACTTGACCATGGCGGTAAGGCCTTTGAGCACGACGGTACGACCCTTGAGAACGGAGATACAGCCCTTGTGCACGACGGTGTACGACCTCTGAGCACGACAACAGGACCCTAGATCAGGGCGGTACGGCCTTTGAGCACGACGGTACGACCCTTGAGCAGAACAGAGCGACCCTAAAGTAGGATGGCACGCTCCTTGAGCACGACCTTTACGACCATTAGGTATGACAAAGTGACCTCTGACCTCGCCCTTAAGGCTCAGGTCACAATTGACGCCATCCTGCCCAAAAGGGCTGTATTATCGACCTTAAAGGTGGTTTACCGTTGCTGACTATGAATCACACCCGTGCTGGCTGGCCCCCTCATCCAGAGGGAACCTCTGGTTGGTTAAGAGAGAATTCCTGTATTCCAAGGTCTGTGTGTGTGTGTGTGTGTGTGTGTGTGTGGCTACATAGAGGCCACTGTCTTTTGTTCTCCAGTCACCATCACCTTGATCAAGATCTTAAGGTTAGACCAGCCCTATCCTAGACGTCTCTGGAAGCCCCCCCTATCCCCCTATCCTCTTCTCTCACACAGCCTCCTACCCTACCCTCCCCAGCCATACTTATCCTAGGGCCAGAGTTCCTTTGTCTTTCTCTCTCGTGGCTTTAGAACAATTTTCATTGTCTCGCTCTCGCTTCCCCGCAGGTGGGGCGAAGGAGACAGTTGGCTGTGTAAAAGACGCTGCAGCAGCCGCCTGCCCCCTCCATCTGTCACTAGCTGGTGTGGGGAATGGTTGGTACAGCACCAGCTGGTGTGGGGAAGGGTTGGTACAGCACCAGTTGGTGTGGGGAAGGGTTGGTACAGCACCAGCTGGTGTGGGGAAGGGGTTGGTACAGCACCAGCTGGTGTGGGGAAGGGTTGGTACAGCACCAGTTGGTGTGGGGAAGGGGTTGGCACACCGTCCCTTCCCTCTCTCCCTGGGCTGGTCATAACGCCTCTCCTGGACCATATCAAAGCGTGGGCTCTGCCCCTCCCACGTCGCCAACCCATCTCATCCGATGGCTCGACAGCAGGACATTGGCCGCAGCCGGAGGCGCCCCAGCCCATTGTGTCGCCCACCTTAGCATCCATTTCAATCTGGCCTTCTCGTGGCCGACGCATTGCGCGGAGTATAAACCCGTTACTTCCAGCCTCGGGGATCTGCCGTATCTCAAGATAATGTAACCCAGATTAACCCTCATCTTACCCTACTGATCTTAGGTATCTTGACATCCCGGTCTTCACACACACACACACACACACACACACACACACACACACACACACACACACACACACACACCACTGGTGTTTCCAGGGCCGACCCAGCGCGTTCCAGACTCCTTCGGGAATGCCCACTGCAGAGACACAGCCCTACCACAACTCAGCTAACATGAAGGAACTCCTGTTCCAAGTGGGTTTGGTTGTGGCCCCGACTCTTCTCTCGGGGATTCGAACCCGTGTACCTCTTGTTAAGCTGGTATAGGGGTGGTCATGCTGACCTTAAAACTTCACTAAGACCCTTAACCCTGAACTTGAGGAGGACGCCTCCCCCTCACCCTCCTCCAGGACCAAGCCCCACCCATAACACCAACGGGTCGACGGGGAGTCGAGGGCGACTGGTCGCTACCGTAGCGCCGGGCCGTGGCCCGACCACAAAGTTCAGAGTCTGAAGGGCTCCGACAAGAGCACGGAAGGAGTGGGGCAAGCTGGAAACTTCCGTAGCCTGGCCTCCCGCTGCTACTACACCCACCCTACCAGACGAGGACAATACCTGGGCTCACACGCGCCTCTCCCATCGTCGCAGTTCGTGAGTGCGCATATTTTGGGTCGCAGATGTTACCAAACTGCTCCACTCTTCTTCGTGACGAATGTGGGAGGAAACCTATCCCGTTACATCCCTGTAACGCGACGGTACGACCCTTTGACCATGAGGCGGTATGACCTTTGACCACGACCTCTGGGTATCATGGCCCAGCCTTTGAGTTTCAGAGACCAGTCTATCATACCCAGGGGATCGTCGTACACCGTCCTGCTCAAGGAGTCGTA
>NC_092265.1:22170632-22200632 GCF_036320965.1 Panulirus ornatus
CTGTAACTCTCCAATACCCAGTGTCTAACCCTTCACTACCCACTGTCGAACCCTTCACTACCCACTGTCTAATCCTTCAGTACCCACTGTCTAACCCTTCACTATCCACTGTCTAATCCTTCACTACCCACTGCCTAATCCTTCAATACCCACTGTCTAATCCTTCAGTACCCACTGTCTAACTCTTCACTACCCACTGTCTAACCCTCGGTCCTAGGATATAATGCTTTTTAATAAGGACATAATATAAGGCAGGTGGAAGATTTATACTATAGTTCTATGGTGGCAGAGTTATACCATATACCTATAAGACTCAAATGTAACTAGATTAAACGCATGTCGACTTCAGTGTCCTCGGAACTGATGGACAAAGAACACCAGAACCATTGCTGTAGGTGTGTGTGTGTGTGTGTGTGTGTGTGTGTGTGTGTGTGTGTGTGTGTGTGTGTGTATTCGCCCCCCCCCCCCCTTATAACAGTGCAAAGGAATTCACGTTACTTCAGTATGAGTCTCTAATGAGACTCTATGAAAGAATTATATTAGGAGACTTTTACACAAACCTCAGTCTGAAATGCGATTTCATAGACTGTTGTGCCCGAGGGAAAGGAACTCACCAGGTTAAGATGGAAGTCTGATCTATTATTCTTTTCATTAACCTACTAATTCATGACCTAATCAGAGGTGAGACGTAGTTCCATCCACGATCCAATTAACGTTTGGGAGGCTGGTGAAAAGTTAGGCAGGCCTGGAGTGTCCACAACATCATCACATTTACTCTAATTATCATTTATAATTATCAGGAGATAATGGTGAGGGGTGAGTTCGTCAGACGAGGGAGCGGCACAACTTGATGCAAATCCTTATGGATATCAGAGATGGTTAAGTGGATTAGCGCTGAGGAAGGTGTTGTGGATATCTCAAACACAGTGTACCGAGAGAGAGAGAGAGAGAGAGAGAGAGAGAGAGAGAGAGAGAGAGAGAGAGAGAGAGAGAGAGAGAGAGAGAGAGAGAGAGAGAGAGAGAGAGAGAGAGAGAGAGAGAGAGAGAATTTCCCATGTTAAGAGAAAGATGTGTAAAGAGAATAAAGACATTTTGGATAAAATGACTAAAAGCAACAATAAGGTAAAATGAATGTTTGTAAAATCATATATATATAAAAAAAAAAAAGAAATTGGTGGTCGAAATAATTTGATGTTAGTCGAAGAGAATTCCAAAACAGAATTTCACACAACTTTAGAAAAAAAAAAAGACAGAATTCCTCAAAAATGAAAGATGAAAGAAACAGATCGAAGATAATACAACGGGGTCCGCTATCAAGCGATAGATAATGACCCAGACGAATGATAACAGAGATAAGAGGCGTCATCATCCACTGCTCTACCTCCTTCAATCACACAGTCACCACAAAACCCATTTCAGTAATGCAAGAAAAGAAAAAAATAAACAAATGAATAAATGAATAATCAAATAGATAATAAATGAGCCTCGCGTGGAGTTAAATAGATAAATGGATAAATGATACTCGAGTGACATTTAGAGTTAATGAAGTGTTGAAATATCTAAATGCAGTAAGTTAGCCAAGCCCAGATGACCTTTGACCTGGCAGACACAAAGACATTACCAGGTTTCCCCGAGCAGAAAGAAGCGAAGATAACTGTCAAATAACTAGAAGATTGCGAACGAAACGGCCATAAAAAATGAAATAAATGAATAAATGAATGAATACACACACACACACACACACACATTATATATATATATATATATATATATATATATATATATATATATATATATATATATATATATATATATATATCTTTTCTTCTTTCAAACTATTCGCCATTTCCCGCATTAGCGAGGTAGCGTTAAGAACAGAGGACTGGGCCTTTGAGGGAATACCCTCACCTGGCCCAATTCTCTGTTCCTTCTTTTGGAAAAAAAAAAAAAAAAAAAAAAAAAAAAAAAAAGAGAGGGGAGGATTTCCAGCCCCCCGCTCCCTCCCCTTTTAGTCGCCTTCTACGACACGCAGGGAATACGTGGGAAGTATTCTTAATCCCCTATCCCCAGGGATAATATATATATATATATATATATACTTGCTCGCCTTCATCCATTCTCAACGCCACCCCGCCCTACAGGAGACAGCATCGCCACATCCTGCGTCAGCGAGATAGCGCCAGGAAACAAACGAAGATAGGCCACATCCGCTCACATCAATAACAAGAGCTAACATGTGTAATGCACCAAAACCACAGCTTCCTATCCACATCCAGGCCCCACAGACCTTCCCATGGTTTACCCTGGGCATTTCACATCCCCTGGTTTAGGCCACTGACGGCACGTCGACCCCAGTATATCACATCGTTCCAATTCACTTTACAAACGCAAGATGATAGACGCCACACAACCACCTCGTTAAACAACATTCAGAATACGCTGCTGAGTTCTGGTCACCAGCCTTTTTCACAGACGAAGATACATTAGAACAAATACTGAGAAGAGCGGCAAAATTCATTCCAACACAGAAATAAACTATAAAGAAAGACTTAGAAATGTAAGATTATCCTCACTGGAAAAGCGCAGACCCGGAAGTGATATGATAAGTTTTCAAAATCGTAATTTCAAAAGAATAATTCTTGATAATTTTTTCTTTTCACATTAGATAAAGATACGATATCCAGAGATGTTCGTATGAGCGACAGTTTCTTCAGCATCCCCAGCTTGGTATCAAGGCGAACATTTCCACCACATGCAAAACGTTTAACTAGATTCTTTAATGGTATTATCAAGTTCATAATCCTGTACATTAATAACCACATGATATGCACATATATTAACTCTCTCGACAGCTCCTAACTCACCATCTTCCCCCATAACCCTTCACCAAGTGTATGTCGTCGCAAAAATTTAATAAAAAGGTGATTTTTTTTTTTTTCATTTCTCTTTTTCTACTATCCAAAGCAGAACACTGACTTTCTGGTCTATTATGTTTCTCCATAGGTGTCTCCCCGCTGGGTGATATGCCAGACGGAGTGGTGGCTGGGGGAAGGAGCTCCCCTACTTTACTATCTTGTCTCCATCTATATAGATTAGGAATCTAGGTCGCTATTCCTGTCTTGCAGCAGACAACCTGGACACAGGCCACGAGAAGATCCCTTATCTATCTTTGCCCCGCGTATACCATGATGGAGGCTTGTGTGAGTGAGGGGGTGGATCTCTCTGTGTCGCATGGGGTGGCGAGACGCGGCGGTCGGTCGAGGTGTTGGTTCTCGGTGCATCGTACACGGGGAGGTGTGGTAGTAACCGAACGGGTCGGCGTCTCACTTGCCCCCTTCTGATGGTGGTTGTAGAGGCGGCAGGAGGCTGCATCAAAGATGGCCCCCGGGTGTCGAGGGCGCCCCTGGGTCTTGTGTTCCCCGGCCGACACCGTCCACCTAGGCCATTATTCACCATTATGGCGGTGGCGGTGGCGGGGGAAGGCAGGAGGAAGGAAGGGTCGGCCATCTTCCGGCTACTGGCGAAGTGAGAATCTTGGCTACCCCTCGCCTGCTGAAGGCGAACAGCCCTCCCTCAGGATACGCCCTAGGGCGCCCATCACACACCGGAGGCAGCGAGATGCCTGGCACCGGAGCCAAGCCGCTGTTGCTACGTCTGTGACGTGGCTGGTGAGGCGCTACGGGGGACCGCCTCCTGCAGTAGCAACGCCACACACACACACACACACACGCACACACACACACACACACACACTCCCCTCCTGACGAAGGCGCTGCCATGACCCTCATCGGTGATCATGAGGATTGGCAGTGGTTAGACGTTTAATGATGAGTTATGATGACCTGTGTGTTGTAATTACCCTTGTGTTGTGATGACCTTCATGTTGTGATGATCCATGCGCTGTCATGACCCCTTATGCTGTGATGACCCTCTATGTTGTTAGGACTCCTGTGTTATGATGACCTTTATGTTGTAATGACCCCTGGTGTTGTGATGACCCTTGTGCCGTGATGACCTCTCTGGCGTTGTAATGCCTTGCGCTGTTCCACCCCTGATCCTTGACCCTTGACCCCTCACTAAGGCCTGACCATGCCGACATTACCTGCCTCCGCTGGGATAGACGACCCGGAATGATGATGATAATCAATACAGCCACCAGCGTGTCGTCCAGGTATAACGACCAGTTATACCAGGATAACACAGGTATATTAGGCTGGTCGTCCTTGGGGTCTGAATGATCATTTGGGTTCATTTATACGAGTGACGTACACGGCGGTGGTCGTTTTTGGGTTTATTGGTGTAAACGACGGTGGTCGTTTTGGGTCTATTGGTGGACACGATGGTGGTCGTTTTGGGTCTATTGGTGGACACGATGGTGGTCGTTTTGGGTCTATTGGCGTACACGATGGTGGTCGTTTTGGGTCTATTGGCGTACACGATGGTGGTCGTTTTGGGTCTATTGGCGTACACGATGGTGGTCGTTTTTAGGTCTATTGGCGTACACGACGGTGGTCGTTTTGGGTCTATTGGCGTACACGATGGTGGTCGTTTTTGGGTCTATTGGCGTACACGATGGTGGTCGTTTTTGGGTCTATTGGTGTACAAGACCTTTCAACCAATTCTCTGTTTCTTATCAAATCTTGTATCCTTATCTGATAACAAAACATCTATTTCCTCTTAAGGCTATTTCTCTTCGTTAAACCTACCCCTTCCTTAAATCTTGACCTCCCTCGTTAAACCCCTGCTCTCTTCATTAAGCCTTCGACTCGTTCGTTAAAAGCTGCCCATTTACCTTTCCTTAACACTCCCTGACCTGACCCTCCACTCAGGGAGCCACAGACTCATGGAGCCAAAAGACGTGTGGCATTCTCCACCTCACAGCCTACCACACACGACATCCACCACACACCAAGCCCACCACACACCATTCCTATCACACACCAATGCTACCACACACCAATCCTATTACACACCAATCCCACCAAACACCAATCCTAACCCACACCAATGCTACCCCACACCAATCCTACCACAAACAAATCCCACCACACATCAGCCCTACCACACACTAATCCTACCAGACAGCAATCCTACTACACACCAATCCGATCCCACACCACTCCTACCACACACCAATCCTACCATACACAAAGCCCACCACACATCAGCCCTACCACACACCAAAGCCAACCACACACACACCAAACCCACCACAAACCCCACCCTCTGATCCTCACACAGTACTCACTCCTTCATTCACGGGAGTCCACACTCTACCCCTCTGTTTAGCATGGCCTCCCTCCCTCCCTGTCTGTCCATCACGCCCCCGTAAGACTTCTTCCTAAAAGCCCCCATTAGGCACTGGCATCCTGCTGACTGGGAGCTGCAGGTTGATTCCTGGGCTCCCACCGGCTGTAGTAGCTACAGCAAGGCACACACACACACACACACACACACACACACACACACACACGCACACTCATACTTCAGACACTTATAAAAAAAATAATGTCAAAGTTTTTTAAACTTTCTAAGAAAAATTCTACTCTTTCCTTGTTATAATGTATAGTTCATGTTGCTATATATATATATATATATATATATATATATATATATATATATATATATATATATATATATATATATATATATATATATATATATATATATATCAAGCAACAATGAACCCCAACATTGGAAACGTAATTCACTATACATGCAAACCCGAGACTGTCAATCCAGTAAATGTTCTTCACCATCGTCCTAATCACTAGTAATCACCTCACACACCCCACACCCTCAACCTCTGGCCTTCCTAACAATCACTAACCCCAACCTCATCAACCCTTCCCCTCCCACAACCCCAGCTTCATCAAGCCTCCCCTTCGCTCCCACAGCCCCAGCCTCGTCAACCCTTCCCCTCCCACAACCCCAGCTTCATCAAGCCTCCCCTTCGCTCCCACAGCCCCAGCTTCCCTCAAGTCTGCTACACCTAATGAAAGCATCGACACCCTCACCATCACCCCTCGACGCTGCCTCCCCGAGCCCATCACTATCATCATCCCCGCCCATCACCATCACCAGTCCAGTTCTCACCATCACCACCGCCACCTCCTCCTTACCATCCACCACGCCAGCTCCCCTTCTCGCGGCCAGCTCACGACCTCTCGCTCACCTCAACACACCCCGATGATGCTCCTCCTCACCTGCACCTTCGGTAGTAGGTTCCTCCCCCCTCAGAAGGAGGGCGGCAGGTGAGCAGGTGAGTGGGTGGAAGGCAGGTGAGGCAGCAGCACCCCTCCTCCCGCCGTTGAGACCTATACAAAGCGCCGAGCCGGTGGTACTGGAGAAGACTTAAAGAGGATCTCAGGCAAACTCACATCCTCTATTATTCAGAGGAAGACTATAGGTAAAGGGTCCCTCCCCCTACCTAATCTCCCTCCGCTCCCGCCCGCTTTGGATACTCCTTAATAATCTTAGAGAGGCTTGGCTCCAGCGCCCTGCCTCAGGGGAGGCCTCACAGATGGGTCTGGTCTACTGGTCTGCGCGCACTGCCTCGCGGATGGGTCTGGTTTACTGGTCTGCGCGCACTGCCTTAAGGATGGGTCTGGTCTACTGGTCTGCACGCACTGCCTCACGGATGGGTCTGGTTTACTGGTCTGCGCGCACTGCCTCACGCATGGGTCTGGTCTACTGGTCTGGGTGCACTGCCTCGCGGATGGGTCTGGTCTAGTGGTCTGGCCTCCCGGGCTGGGTCTGGTCTAACCACATGCCTCACCCTGGCTACCACTCATTAGTACACTCATGGTTTGCGCACAGGTTCAGTATAGTGTCACAGCTCTCTCTCTCTCTCTCTCTCTCTCTCTCTCTCTCTCTCTCTCTCTCTCTCTCTCTCTCTCTCTCTCCATACACACACTTATAAACAGATCGCCAAACATGAATACACACAGACACATATACACACACGTCCACACAACACAATCACAAACACACACACACACACACACACACACACACACACACACACACACACACACAAACGAAGCGTAAATATACTTTGCATTTGAATGAGAATTTACATAGGCGGTGGAGCATTAAAAGCCAAGCGGGCAGCGTCGAGTTGAACCAATAGCCAACGTAAACCCGGGCTGCCGACACTCAGGGTAGAATGCAAATACCCGGCCTCATTTATCATTCCCTGAAGTGATTATGGTGATGTCTTCTGAACTTAACTTCCAAAACTGTCATATTCTTTTCTTGCTGGACGTTAGGAGAAAAAACCGTCGTAGAAGACGACTAAAAGGGGAGGGAGCGGGGGCTGGAAATCCTCCCATTTCGTTTTTTTCTTTTCTAATTTTCCAAAAGAAGGGACAGAGAAGGGGGGCAGGTGAGGATATTCCCTCAAAGGCCCAGTCATCTGTTCTTGACGCTACCTCGCTAACGCGGGAAATGTCGAATAGTATGAAGAAAGATATAACGTCAAATAACTAATGGCATTACGTATGTCCTGCATATCTCTCTGAGAGCGACCGGACCATGTGGTGAGATCAATCTCACAACCAGCATTGGCCCACTGTCAAAATCTCATCAAGCAACTGGTATTAACCTCGTGTGGCGTCAGGAACGACAGGTCCTCCAATCCTCCAGGGGACAACAGTGATGAACTCGGTGGTCACGCCCACACAATTAACGCTATCGACGTGGCCGACTCATTTTGCCTAATCCATACCCAGGCATCACTTCAGTCAGTCGGTTAAAGCAGGCAGCTTACCTCAGACCACAAGCCTGTCACACCGGCAACTGACAAATGTCTCGCCCATGTGATTCCAGACTAGCCCCCTCCCTCACTGAAGACCCGTGAGGCCTCTCCATCGTCAGTAGTAGCTCCGAGATGACTCTTACTTCATTCTCTGACCACAAGGGCTCTAAGGGACTTCGTCAACGCCGTCTTCTACCACAGTTCCTACAATACAAACCCACCAACAACTGCACACTTTTCCAACTGCGGATCCTCCCCCACCCTCCCATCTGCTGCACTGGCACCACATCAACGGAACCCCTGTAACTCTCGATCATTTCCGTGTGCACAACCTCGGAACCTACGCATGCCACCTCTCCTGTATCTGCACCATGGAGACCCAAGCAACGACACACCTCTCCTATGGCACCAGCGCCTTGATAATCCTGTCTCCCTCACCTTACCTTACTTTCATACCTCGTCATACAACACTTGCATCAGCGTCCCCTGAGCTACGTCTCACCTGCACTTACCCAGTAAAGCGAAGTGTTGTCACTCGTGTTTCCACGACTCTCTCTCTCTCAGTCCACACCATCACAAAGGAAGGTAGAACTTCAGGAAGCTCCCCATCTCTAATTGTACTGCTACTGCAACTACTATCATTATAATCATTATCATGTTTATTATCATTCATCATAATCAGTATTCATTATCTTTATCATTACTGTTATTATTACTATTATCACACAACGCTAAGATCTCTTTTATGGGTCATCTGCAGCTCTGGGGCTGCGCTCCAAGAAGGAGCAGGGAAAGTGAGGACTTCTTCGAAGCAAGAAAGTCCTCGACCAGACTGTACCCTTTTCCGTCCATCGTCGACGTGTCGTTAACACAGCCTCACTAAAGTTGACCAGAAAGCTTCATATGGTACCTGACTATTGAGGGTTCGCACGAAACTACTCGGTTTCACACGCAGGACCAGAAACCATCTTGAAGACCCTCACAAACACGTCAGGACCAGACACCATCCATATCTTTCCTCCGCCTCGTGTTCTCCCATCCTCTACTTTCCTCTATTTATACCTGACTCTCCTCCCTTATCTCTCTCTCCCCTTTCCTTCACATAGCATCAAACATTATCATACATTGTCTATTCCTTTTCATTCCTCCATCATCATCTTCCTCACTCCACCACTGTCGCGTCTCGTCTCCTTATAATTCTTTCCCCTTCTTTATCCCCATCTTCAGCTGCCGGGAAGGGTTTGGTGAACGGTGGTAAATTGAGCACTTGTTCTTCGCCCCCTTCATGTCTTAAACAGCTGGTCAGTAATTTGTGTAAAGTTATTATTTATTTTCCACCCGACGGGTCCTTTATTGTGACAGTCTAACGACACACATACACACACACCCACACACACACACACACACACACACCTGAGCCGTGTTAAAGTCTCATGTCGACACAGTGACCACACTCGCCAGTAGCCTTTCAACTCCTGACCCTCAACACATTACGGTATGTGGTGGCGCAGACGTAAGTAGCAGGCTACTCATGGCTCCCTCATTGCAGGACGGTGCACGCCACGCACGGCAGTGCCGGGGAAGGACAGATAACAGGAGACCTGATGGTACACGACCAGGTTATCTGCTGGAGGACATTACATGGGAAGGACAGATAACAGGGGACCTAATGGTCCATGAGGAGGTTATCTGTTGCATTAAACTAACATTATTGGCTCTGATGGGCAACAAGATCCAGTTGTGTTTTGTCTATTGTGCCTCAACGAGATAGAGCGAAAAAATAAAGTTAAATTTTCCAAAAATTTGTTTGAGTATACCTCACCGTGGTTGTGAGCAGCGTTGCGAGTAAGGTGCAGTGTTTGCACGGGTGGTGTGTGGGAGTGTGGTGTTCTCCCACCTCACCACCAGGTCCTGCCACATCTCCCACCACAGGATCAACTCCCTCCCAACCACTAGCACAGCATTAACACCTCTGGTTCACCAGCACACTCCAACCACATCTCACCACCGCCACACGTACGACTGATTCCCAGGGCCAGCACTACACCCCCTGGCTGTACACCTGCTTCTCAGGGCTACCACTACACCTCCCTGGCTGAACACCTGCCTCCCAGGGCCAGCACTACACCATTGACTGTACACCTGCCTCTCAGGGCCAGCACTACACCCCTAGCTGTGCACCTGTCTCCCAGGGCCAGCACTACACCCTCTGGCTGTACACCTGCCTCTCAGGGCCAGCACTACACCATGTCCCAGCGCTCGGCGTCTCAGTCATTTTCTTCTTTTGTTCCGTCCCAGCAGGTCTCAGCCACAGTTTCCTTAATCACTGTATTGTCTCCCTTCCTCCCTTCCCCCCCTAAACACCCTCCAAGACCCTGGCACTCCTCCCCTCCCACCTCCCTCTATCCCCTCGCCCTCCTCCACTCTCCTCCTCCCCCCAGCTCCTCGTTATCCTGGCCAGTAGTAATTTCGCCACCTCTTGAAGGTGTAGTGTTGATGTGCCTGTCTCGCTAGTGTTGCTGCGCGCCGTTGTGGTGTTGCCCAAGCTTTTCTGGTGTTGCCCCGGCTGTAGCAGTGGTGTTGCTGGTGTTGTGGTGTTGCCTCAGATGTTGTGGTGTTGCCCCAGCTGTTGTGGTGTTGCTCCAGCTGTTGTGGTGTTGCCTCAGATGTTGTGGTGTTGCCCCAGCTGTTGTGGTGTTGCCTCAGATGTTGTGTGTTGCCCCAGCTGTTGTGGTGTTGCTCCAGCTGTTGTGGTGTTGCTAGCTGTTGTAGTATTGCTACTTGTGTTGTTGGCAGGTGTGGTGGCCGGGTGTTGTGTGATGCCACAGCTGAACCGTTGCCAATTGTGGGATTAAAGCCTTGATGCCTCCTGCCCCCCTCCACATGTGGCGGTGTGGTACGCTCAGAATGGTACCACACTGTACCATCACCCTCCACTGTGGTATACCCAGGATGGTACCACCTACCACCACCCTCCACTGTGGTACACCCAGGATGGTACCACACTGTACCACCACCCTGCATTGTGGTACACCCAGGATAGTACCACACTACACCACCACCCTCCACTGTGGTATACCCAGGATAGTACCACACTACACCACCATCCTCCAGCGTGGTACAACCAGAATGGTACCACACTACACCACCACCCTCCACTGGGGTACCCATAATGGCTACTGATGGGGTGAGCTGCGAAGAACATGGGTCCAGCCAGCACATGGGTTACGAGAGAGGCCCGGCCAACCAACCCCTTCCCCCTCAGACTCGATCATGGGTCAACGATCATTGGCACGGTCCCCTGTACTGACGATGGCTCTGTTAGTGTCAGCGGGACCCGCGTCGCAGCCCCGGATTGCCGAGTTATGGCCCGTATCCCCCGTTCAGCGCCCCTCCTCCTCCTCCTCCTCCTCATTCCTTGTGGTCCAGGAGCCAGGAGCCAATCGCTGCACCTCAGTAAGCTACGTGTGATTTACCTCCTGTATGTAAAGCACAGCCACTTCCTTGCGCAGGGCTACACCATGTTAGGGGACCCCTGGTCAGGGGCACCTCCGACACACCTGCCGAAGGGCCGTCGGTTAAGGATACACAGACGACACCACCCTCTCTTAGGTCGGAGGCACAGCACCTGGCGTCAAGACTTGGTCAAGCCGGAGAGAAGGCTAATAGCTGACGTCGAGCTCCCGTCGTGTAGTGGTTAGCTGTCTTTTGATGAAGGGAAGGGGTGTGGAAGGGGCGTTCATTTGGACGTATTGTCAGAGGGAAGGGATGGGAGAGGAGTCTATCTAAGGGTATATCCAGAGGGAAGAGATGTGGGGAGGCGTTCAATTAGCGGTATATTCAGAAAGAAGTGATGGGAGAGGCGTTTATTTCGGAGTATATCCAGAGGGAAGGGATGAGAGAGAGGCGTCCACTTGGTGGTATGTGATGTGAGGGGGACAACCCTTGTACTCGTTCAAGTAGTCTTGATATGTTAGGAGGAGGGAGGAGGATGGACAATGGCAGAGTAGTACAGGAAGGGAACGATTACGTAGGGTGCGTTGCCTGAGGCGACCACAGGCGAAGAGAAGAAGGGAGGAAGGAAGGAAAAGTATACATATACATGTGCTGGTGTGAGGTTGTAGACCCGCTGGTGTGGAGGCGAGGAGGAAGGTATCACAGACCCTGGAGCAACTCGGGGCTCTGGTGACGGTGGTGAAGTTAACGGCCTCAATGCTATCTTGTGGTACTCATAGCAGGTTTGAGTTTGCCTTGTGTGTGTTTGGAGGGGGGGTGTGTGTGAGAGCGGCAGGCCTGACTTCGAAAACAGCCCTGAGATCGTGAACCAGGAAATGTATGTCAGACGTCTTCATTTAAGGCACGGATGGATCCTACCGAGCGATGCACATCTTCAGCACACTTCAGAAAAAGCGGATGTGCTTAGGCAATTAGCCGGCGCGACGTGTTCTGAACCTGTCGCTCTTTGCTTGACCCGTGGCGCTCCCACGCTTGGCTCACGGATCCCAAACACTCATTCGGGCATTTTGGAGATCTCCCCCTCGAGGATGACTGCTGGGGAGGGTGGCTCGTGGTGTGGTGTGGTGTGTTTGGTGAGGACATAACGTTAGCCAGGGGGGAAGGGTGTGTTTGATGATATGGGTCATCCACACGAGGTGGGCGCGTGTCTCGGGGTAATGCTGAAGCGTCCGGGTGGTGAGCGGCACGCGCCAGCCTAGTCATTACGGCGGGGGACACTAATGATTTGTTGACGATTATGGCAATCTCTGGTGCCGCTGGCGGCGGTAATGGCCTCCCCAGCCGGCACTCTCGGGCCTCGGGCCTTACGCACAATTAACCTTTTAGCTCCTCCGCCACCACGGCCGCCACCTGGTCCAGCGGGATCCACCAGCCGCGTCACACTGCTGGGACACGGTTCGATCCCAAGCACAGGCCGGGTAGCTATCCCCAGGACGGGTTGGGAATCGGCCTGAGAGACAATGACCATAATTACTTGCCCTAACTACCTCTTAATTACATATCGCCATACTGCCCACAGCCCTCCCAGTAATGACCCGAGTTGGGAAACAGCTTGTGAGGGAAGAGGGGCATGATTTTGATAATGAGGGTGAATCTATAAGGCTCTCGGGATGCGACCATGAAGCCCCCCCCCCCCACACACACACACACACACACACACACACACGCACACACACACACTTCCAGTGGCCCTCAACAACACACATCTCTGCAGAAGGACAACTAATGAGGGTCAGCGAGTTGACTTAGTCTTCGATTGAGGCCAAGTGTGGTCTTGCCCTGAGAGGCAGCCAGATGAGGGAGCAACACCGTCGGGAGGCAATACCCAGCTGCCTCTCAATGTGGTCTAGCCCTGAGAGGCAGCCAGATGAGGGAACAACACCGTCGGGAGGCAATACCCAGCTGCCTCTCAATGTGGTCTTGCCCTGAGAGGCAGCAAGATGAGGGAACAACACCGTCGGGAGGCAATACCCAGCTGCCTCTCAATGTGGTCTAGCCCTGAGAGGCAGCCAGATGAGGGAACAACACCGTCGGGAGGCAATACCCAACTGCCTCTCAACGACCTGCAACTGTGTTCGTAGTGCCTTCCTCAAACTCACTCCCAACCATCTCTCTTTCAAGGTGTAAATAAATGTCATGCTGTAAAAGAAAGTTGGCTCTCGACACTGTAAATGACTGTTAGACTTCGGGTCGTAAATGGTTCTATTGGATCCAGAGTTGTGAATCACCGTATCCATTTACTTTCTCTCCCGTTACTGCCGAAAGTGTAAATTATCCATTGTCGTTCCTGAGGTTGTAAATGACTGCGTTAGCTCCTGGGATTTACAAGACTTGTCTTTCCTATGGCTGTAAATAATTTACTCGGGCCTCATGCCTAATTTGACCGTTGTTCCTCTGGTTGTAAAAGACTTGAGTTTTTTTTTTTTACAGCAGTTCCACATCATCTATGTTCACGCTCTCCCACAGGAGCATCTGTTCTAACGTATCGGTGGTATTTTTGTGTGTCTGTGGGAGCAGAAAACTGATGACCATGAAAACCACACTCTGTCCAAACCTTCATCTGATTGTTCAAATAAGTTGTTTCGGACCATCATGGGCCTTTCAGTTGAAGCTCACAAGAAACGTTTAAAATACCGTTTCGGACCACTGTGGGTCTGTCTCAATTAGCATTATGACAGATGTTACACAAGTTTCTGACCATCATGGGCCTTTCAGTTAGCAGTCATGAGAAATGTTTAGGACAGTTTCATACCACCATAGACCTTTCTCAGTTAACACTCGTAAGAAACGTTTAAAACAAAGTTTCGGACCACTGTAGGTCCTTCTCAATTGGCACTCATGAGGGAATCTACACAAGTTTTGGGCCATCAAAGGCCTTGCGGTTGGCACTCACGAGAAAGGTTTAAGACACAGTTTCAGACCATCATGGGCCCTTTTCCTCAAATGGTACTCATAAATGATAAATGGTAAATGACGTTTCATTGTTCTGTGATCCAGGTATGAACATGAGAAAGATCATTGGAGTGCACAATGCGATGACGTCAAGGGCTTCGAGGATCCTACTGGTTCTAAGGAGACGATGGGGCGGGGGAAGGGGGGGTGCAGCAGACTCCCCCGCTGATTGGTCAACGACCTGATTACATCACACCTCCGGCGACATGTATAATTATAAGTGGTGGTCCTATCTAATGACATCACGAAGTTCTGAGCTTGACGCAATTAAACGGGGTGAACCATTATCGTGTGAGGTAAATGACGCGGGCTGAATTACCAGTGTGTTTGTGTCCATGATGGAGGAAAGTGCAGGGGGCACAGTTGGCTTGGACCGCCAAGTTCCCCCTCCGCCAAGCTCCCCCTCCGCCAAGTTCCCCCTCCGCCAAGTTCCCCCTCCGCCAAGCTCCCCCTCCGCCAAGTTCCCCCTCCGCCAAGCTCCCCCTCCGCCAAGTTCCCCCTCCGCCAAGCTCCCCCTCCGCCAAGTTCCCCCTCCGCCAAGTTCCCCCTCCGCCAAGCTCCCCCTCCGCCAAGTTCCCCCTCCGCCAAGCTCCCCCTCCGCCAAGTTCCCCCTCCGCCAAGCTCCCCCTCCGCCAAGTTCCCCCTCCGCCAAGCTCCCCCTCCGCCAAGTTCCCCCTCCGCCAAGCTCCCCCTCCGCCAAGTTCCCCCTCCGCCAAGCTCCCCCTCCGCCAAGCTCCCACTCCGCCAAGTTCCCCCTCCGCCAAGTTCCCCCTCCGCCAAGTTCCCCCTCCGCCAAGTTCCCCCTCCGCCAAGTTCCCCCTCCGCCCGCAATTTTCGCGGGGTGGCGTTGGGCTAACTCTGGCAGGTCTGGAATTCGCCTGACATTGCCTTAGTCGAAGCAATCAACTCAATCAACTCCTCCTCAATTACGAATTTGTTTTCTTTTCTTTTCCCCCCTCCCCCCGTAGTAATCCAAAGTTTGCTTGGAATTGGATTCCAGGCGCTTGCTGCCTCCACCCCTGGAACAGGTTTCCAGGGGCTTCTCGCAATCCCTGGAATCATCTTACAAGGGCTTGTCTCTCCACCTGAGAATCCGCTTCCAGGTGAATGTCTCAGCTCCCGGCTTCAGTTTCCAGCGGCTTCTCTCAACCCCTGGAATTAGTTTCCAGGAGTTTGTCCCTAACCCTGAAATTAGTTTCCAGGGCTCGTCTTAAACCTCTGGAATTAGCTTCTAGGGCTTGTCTCAACCTCTGGAATTAGCTTCCAAGGCTTGTCTCTACCCCTGGAAGTAGTTTCCAGATGCTTGTCCCCTGCCCCTGAAAATACTTTCCAGGGGCTTCTCTAAACCCTGGAATTTGATTCTAGAACTTGTCTCTACCTCTGGAATTAGTTTCCAGGTTTTGTCTCTACCCCTGGGAGTTAGCTTCTTGGTGCTTGTCTCTATCTCTGGAATTAGATCCTAGAGTCCTGTCTCTTTCCATGGCATTAACTTGCAAGGGCGTCTCCCAACCCTCTGGAGCTAAATTCCAGAGCCCTTTCTCCATCCCTAGAGCTCTATGTGAGACAAGTTGGGCTGGTGTCTTTGATGAGTGGACTCGTTGTGTCTGCAACCCGCTGGTCTGAGAGTCTTCTGTCACCACGATGTCCAGCTACACTTTGAACCCATTTAAGATGCTCGATGGATATACCCACAACCTGCCACACCAAGGCCCTGCTACAACCACACCCTGATACACCCACACCTCGTTAGACCCACACCTCGTTACACCCACACCCTGTTACAACCTCACCCCGTTACACCCAAACCCTGCCACACCCGCACCCTGGTACACCCACACGTCGTTACACCCACACCTCGTTACACCCAGACCCTGTTACATCCTCACCCCGTTACTCTCCCAACCTTGCCACACCCCACACCCCGTTACACCCAGACCCTGTGCGTGATGGCTCACACACAAATCAGTTACCACACCTTCTGCTATCATTGTGGTTTACTCTGAGTGCACGTCTGAGTGCACTTCACCTTTCCCGAGTCATTCCCTCCCACATACAGATCTACTGTGCAACTCAAGGATCAAATTGTCGAGGACTTTGCTATGTGGATTATATCTTCGTACCTCCAGCGTCTTCTAGTACGAGTCTCGCCCTGTGCGACCAGATGGGTACTGAACCCTTCCAGTACGAGTCTCGCTCTGTGCGACCCGATGGGTACTGGACCCCTCCAGTACGAGAGAGTCTCGCCTTGTGCCCAGCGGCCCAGTTGTGTACTTGGACCACCTCTTCTCGTGGTGATCTGGGCAAGTCCTCCGTGCTCGTACTCTGTGACTGACGCTGACCCGAGGCGATGCTCGCTAATCAATCCATCTCATATACTCAATCACCCCCCCTCCACCACTCCCTCAGTCTCTTGACTCTTCTCTCTCTTACCGTCCGATCGGTTCACTGGCTCATAAAAAACCTCGCGTTTCGTTCTCTCTCTCTCTCTCTCTCTCTCTCTCTCTCTCTCTCTCTCTCTCTCTCTCTCTCTCTCTCTCTCTCTCTCTCTCTCTTCTCCTTCAGCCGGGGGAGGGGGGGGGGTGTTTGGATGCAACGCTCAGGGATCTCCTCGTGGGGCAGGAAGGGAGGGACTGGGGTAAGGGGTGAGGTCTCGGGGCGCCTTGGCGCTGGTAGCGACGGAAGAGACCTCAACAATCCCCCTTCCCTCCTCCCCCAGGTCTCCTGGTTACCTGATGCCTCCGCGCTGGAAAACAATGGCTTTCTGCCGATCGCCAAAATAAGAAAAAAGAGACAAGGGGGGAGGAGGAAGAGGAGAGGGGGGAGGGAAAAAAAAGAGAATGTAGTCTCACTGGTAACGTCAGAGTGGAAAAGTCATTTTCCCTCGGCACTCCGCGT
Organism: Panulirus ornatus; assembly: GCF_036320965.1. Lineage (NCBI taxonomy): Eukaryota > Metazoa > Arthropoda > Malacostraca > Decapoda > Palinuridae > Panulirus > Panulirus ornatus. Next base: position 22,187,755 of record NC_092265.1, read on the forward strand.
ACTGAAGGGCTGCTGCTGACCTGGCTCCCCCAGCAGGACGGGGCGCCCCCTCGACGGGAGCCTGCACTCACAACAGCTCAAGCCCGCCACTCAGCAGCCCCCGGACGGGGTCTGGTTACCTGTGTACACACACACACACACACACACACGAGGAACGTGGAGTTTACGCAGTTGAGGGAACGACTGGCATTTCGTAGACAAGGGCTTGCCGTGAGTCGTGCTGGGAGTCGTGCAGGTCGTGCCGGGAGTCGTGCAGGTCGTGCCTGCCGGGAGTCGTGCATGTCGCGCGTGCCGGGAGTCGTGCATGTCGTGCCGGGAGTCGTGCACGTCGTGCCGGGAGTCGTGCAGGTCGTGCCGGGAGTCGTGTAGGTCGCGCCGGGAGTCGTGCATGTCGTGCCGGGAGTCGTGCCGGGAGCGGGCCAATATGAGAGACAGACCACCTCATGCCTTTAACTGTGAGTCGTATATGATCCTACAGACCTCCTCAGTCAGGCGCCATCATACTTCTTTTCCCTGAAATCATCACATTTTTCTTGACTCGCCGAATTATCACTTCATACCTGGCTTTACTTCCTCCTCTCCCTTCCGTCCCATCCATCATCTCCCTCACTCATGTGGGAAAGAAGAAACTGGTAATTTTTTTCCGATCCCTCTCGTCTCCTGAGGAGAAATTTTGAGATACTATTTCGTCCTGCTGTCATCAAGTTCAACTCTGACAGGGAGAATATAAGTTGGACTGCCTCTCTCTCCATCATCCACCAGCAACATCATCATCATTGAGCCATGCTAAGGTGCATCTAATGTCAACCCTAATTCATCTGACAGTGACGCTCCCCCTCAACCACACGCTCTTCACGCTCCCCCTCAACCACACGCTCTTCAGGTTTCCCCCTCATCCACATGCTCTTCAGGTTTCCCCCTCATCCACATGCTCTTCAGGTTTCCCCCTCATCCACACGCTCTTCAGGTTTCCCCCTCATCCACACGCTCTTCAGGTTTCCCCCTCATCCACACGCTCTTCAGGTTTCCCCCTCATCCACATGCTCTTCAGGTTTCCCCCTCATCCACATGCTCTTCAGGTTTCCCCCTCATCCACACGCTCTTCAGGTTTCCCCCTGAACCACATGCTCTTCTGGTTTCCCCTCAACCACACGCTCTTCAGGTTTCCCCCTCAACCACACGCTCTTCAGGCTTCCCCTCAACCACAACCATCTCTCCGTCCATTTCAACTCTTTCCACCTTCAAGTATGAGGCCCTACATCAACTACATCAACTTCCATATCTAACATGCTTTTCCTGGGCGGTGAGGATCGAGCGGCCTGCTTCATTCTGTGCCCCATTGGTTTTGGATACGCGTCTCCCATACCAGAGTCCCATATCAGTCTGACGGGAAAAAAAAATGCCAGCGAGTCTGGTTATCTTCCGTGTCGCAGAGCACCAACCCGATGACAAAGACCTTCACTTCATTCTTCGATATACGCCCAAGAGCCGTGGCATCCCTCGATATGCGTCCCTGGTTATGGCGTTCCCCGACATACGTCATCGGTCGTGGCGTTCCCCGACATACGTCCTCGGTCGTGGCATTCCCCGACATACGTCCTCGGTCGTGGCGTTCCCCGACATACGTCCTCGGTCGTGGCATTCCCCGACATACGTCCTCGGTCGTGGCATTCCCCGACATACGTCCTCGGTCGTGGCGTTCCTCGACGTACGTCCTCGGTCGTGGCGTTCCTCGACGTACGTCCTCGGTCGTGGCGTTCCTCGACGTACGTCCCCAAGTCGTCGCTACTTACACTTCCCGCTAGACGAAGTTGTACTACATTTACTGATTCTCCTCAGGGGTTCACCTTTCTGGTTCATCACACTGGCTCACCTAGTGGGTTCACCAGACCATTTGATCTGGTGCTTCATCCAAGTGGACGATTCTTGTGGTTCATTTTGATGGGTTCATCCAGGTGTACCTCACCAACACCGTCTCGGTTATCGTTAGTGAGTCATTCTGCTGCTTCACTTACGTTATTCCTCCTGCCTATGTCTGTTGTAGTGGTTCATTCAAGTGTCTCGTTCAACTGATTCATTTCCCTGCATTCCCTTAAATGGTTCATTCACTTGTTATGCGTGTACAAGTAATTCATTTAACTGCGTGTCTTTGGTGATCCATATTAGTGATTCATACGGATGACTCGCTTGTCTTTGGTAATCCATATTAGTGATTCATCCGATGATTCGCTTGTCTTTGATGCTCCATATTTGTGATTCATATGGATGATTCATTATCATCTCTGGATGATTCAATCTGATGATGAGGTGGAAGCGAGTGTGGAGGGCTGGGACGCGGGTTCATCCAAATGTCAGGGGTTGATGGTCCGATATAAGGGCCAGGTCTAAGGGGGCCCACTAGGTCATGCAGGGTCACAAGGATGATGGTCATAGGTCGCCGGGTCATGCTGGGTCACCTCACGTCTCCTGCGTGAGCTGAAGAAATGGTGTGGTCAATGCCAACAACCCACGCGTTATGTGTAGCGCAGAGAAGACAAACCAAGCAGGGCTAGGGAGGGGAACTCGACAGCCTTGGGATCGGACCTCTCCTGTCATTAAATCATCCAGCAGGTGATAATCTGCTGAGGGTAATTACTAAAAGATTATACGCAGGTATAATTAGGTTCACTCTCGTGCAGGGGTCCACCCGTCTAATGTAATTTGGAATCTAACTTTTAATAATAATTACATTTTTTCTTTTCGGTTGTGTTGATATCAACCGGTTCTCGGTGCTGGGGGCGAGAGGCGAGGCCTGGGGCAGCCAGGGAGCGGGGACAGCTGGCCACCAGCTTATGTCAGGGATAATTTCACATTAAGTTCATAATATTAATTACCGGCCAACGTCTCTCTGGTAATTTTGGAGCTTATGACGCGGGGGACGTGAGATGTTAATCATCGTTTCACAGACATGATTACTTTACTAATTACATAATTATTATTTACAAATTACCTAATTACAGTACAAATTACATGAATTTTTTTTACAAATTCCCTAATTATGGTACAAATTACATAATCATTTTCTCAAATTACCTAATTACGGTACAAATTACATAATCATTTTCTCAAATTACATAATTACGGTACAAATTACGTGACTATTTTTTACAAATTACCTAATTCCCTTACAAATTACACCATTCCTTTATACAAAGTATATAATTCCTTTACAAATTACATGCTTATCTTTCACAAATTACCGAATGACATTACAGATAAAGGAATATCACTCCACAGTTTAACTACTTTCACAAAACACATTACGACGGATCTTGGCATGAGTGAGTCACGACTGGATATATCATGCAATGTCTTCCATGATATTTTCTTTAGTTTTTCCTTTCTCTCTCTCTCTCTTTTTTTCTGTTTGGTACATTTCCATTTATCTTTCTGTCGATCTACACAAGCGTCGTACCGTCGCGATCAGGGGTCGTACAGTCGTGATCAGGAGGTCGTACCGTCGTGATCAGGGGTCGTACAGTCGTGATCAGGGGTCGTACCGTCGTGTTCAGGGGGTCGTACCGTCGTGTTCAGGGGGTCGTACCGTCGTGTCGAGGGGTCGAACCGTCGTGTTCAGGGGTCGAACGGTCGGGTTCAGGGGCCGAACGGTCGTGTTCAGGGGTCGAATCGTCGTGTTCAAGGGGTCATACCGTCGTGTGCAAGCGTCGTACCGTCGTGATCAAGGGTCGCACCGTCGTGATCAAGTGTCGTACCGTCGTGATCAGGGGTCGTACCGTCGTGTTCAGGGGTCGTACCGTCGTGTTCAAGCGTCGTACCGTCGTGTTCAGGGGTCGAACCGTCGTGTTCAAGCGTCGTACCGTCGTGTTCAAGCGTCGTACCGTCGTGTTCAAGCGTCGTACCGTCGTGTTCAAGCGTCGTACCGTCATGTTCAGGAGTCGAACCGTCGTGTTCAAGCGTCGTACCGTCGTGTTCAGGGGTCGAACCGTCGTGTTCAAGCGTCGTACCATGGTGTTCAAGCGTCGTACCATCGTGTTCAAGCGTCGTACGGTCGTGTTCAGGGGTCGTGCCGTCGTACCATGATGGCCAGTGGGTTAAAGAACTCTGTCAATTTCGCACCCACAACACAAACAACGTCTGGCCAAAACACTTGTGCAACGCTGATCCCTTCAAAACCTCTGACGACCGTCTGACCACCAGACGTCCCCAGCTCAACCGAGTCATGGCCCTCCTCCTCCTCCTTCCTCCTCCTCCTCCTCTCCAACCCGCTGCTGCCCATCACGACAGCACACCAGCAGACCCTCAGCTGAAGCTCCCTCCCCTCCCTACACAGGTGCCACTTCACCTTAAGACCAGACCGGCATGACACCGGCCCGGCCTATCTCCTTGAAGCATGAGGTCCCTGCTTGTAGTGTGGCCTTTCTTGACTCCACACACACACACACACACACACACACACACACACACACACACACACACACACTCCCCTCGTCCCACGCCCATTAAGATGATCCCTGTTCCTCTCCGGACCCATCAGGTGGTTCCTCCTGCCGTCTCATCCTCCATGGACTTGCCAGAGGCAGCGGTATATAACATGGGAGGAATGGATGTGCGCGGGAGGGATTACAGGTCACGGCGAAGTGGTGGCGGGTCTGAAACAAGCATACGGCGAGAGACAGGGGTCATGCATGACCGTGTGCTGCATGAACCATTGTCATGAGTGATGCCTGGAGCCTGAGCGTAGTGAGTTATAAGGCGAGACTGGATTCTGGCGACGCGCGACCCATACATATACGACGATAGAGACGACCAGGATCACCACAGACGTCCAAGACCCTGAAGGGAGTGTTGATCATATGGTGGAGTCCGTCCTACTGCACCCAGACCGTCACCCGCTGGGGAACACCCACCGTCCTACTGCACCCAGGCCGTCACCCGCTGGGGAACACCCACCGTCCTACTGCACCCAGGCCGTCACCCGCTGGGGAACACCCACCGTCCTACTGCACCCAGGCCGTCACCCGCTGGGGAACACCCACCGTCCTACTGCACCCAGGCCGTCACCCGCTGGGGAACACCCACCGTCCTACTGCACCCAGGCCGTCACCCGCTGGGGAACACCCACCGTCCTACTGCACCCAGGCCGTCACCCGCTGGGGAACACCCACCGTCCTACTGCACCCAGGCCGTCACCCGCTGGGGAAAAGCCACACGAGTTAATGGTTCCTGAAAAAGGGATATGTTTCCCCATGCCTGATGCCGACCTCCCTTAGGGCAAGAGTTCCCCACCGGGCATATAAAAGATACTTCTGCTGTTGTATGATGGTGTGGCCAGGTCGGGTCTCTCCTCATCACACAGGAGGTGGGTGGGCAAGGTGTGTGCCTAGGTCAACACACAGAAGGAGGGTGGGCAGGGTGGGTGCCTAAGTTAACACACAGGAGGTGGGTGGTTGGCTATACCCCGTGTTATGAGTGAGGAAGAAGGAATCATTCATCAGGACGTCTCTTATATATAGGTGCTCGCTGCTCCTGGTTCGTACACTCAAGCGACACGGGATTCAAACCTTAGTCCCACATTGCCACAGACAGACCCTAGCCTTCGAGAACCCCACGGATGGTGACCAAAGCCTTCGACAACCCCACGCAAGGTGACCACACACTTCCAGAACCCTGTAAACAGAGACCACAGCTTTCCAGAACCCTGTAAACAGTGACCGCAGCTTTCCAGAAACCTGTACACAGTGACCGCAGCTTTCCAGAACCCTGTAGACAGTGGCCACAGCTTTCCAGAATCCTGTAGACACTGGCCACAGCTTTCCACAACCCTGTAGACAGTGGCCACAGCTCTCTAGAACCCTGTAAACAGTGGCCACAACTTTCCAGAACCCTGTAGATAGTGATCACAGTTTTCCAGAACTCTATAGACAGTGGCCACAGCTTTCCAGAACCCTGCAGACAGTGACCACAGCTTTCCAGAACCGTGTCGACAGAGACCACAGCTCTCCATAACCCCATAAATAGTAAACAAAATCTTCCAGAACACTAGGGACAGTAATCACAACCTTTCATAACCCTATGGAAAGTGACTACAACCAATGTGTGGGCAATTACCTCTCTGTACAGCATGGGAGGAAGTTCGATATTCATGGGGCCCCATCTCGTGATTATTCTCCATCATCGTACAACTTTCCAAACTTCAGTATTCTGTCCACACTTTCTATTTCCTCACACAGTTTATTCCATTAATCAAATACTCGCGTGCAATAAATGTACTTCTTTACATCCTTTCTAACAAGTTTATTCTTTATTCTCACACTATGCCCTCGCTGTATGTTCTATCTCAATATCTTTCGAAGAATCATACGCTATCTACATCATCAAGCGGGTTCAGAAATGACCAAGTCAGCCTTCTCTTTCCAATGTTGGGCACGTCTAAGGCTACCAGCCATTTCCTGCAACTATGCTCTCTTAAGTCCGGTACCACTTTTGTTGCCCTCCTTTGGACTTTCTCAATTAGTTCACTGTATGTGTGTGAATATAATTGTCAGCGTCAGGGGCAGGGAGTACTTTAAGTCGGTGAGTATCGCCATACTTAATGAGGAATGGTGGATACAAGCGCCAATTGTGAGTGGGTAATACTACCACAGTTTGTTAGTAAGACGCATCTCCAGCATCAACTTTCGGACGCCTCAGAATCCAGCCTGGAAGTCGCGAGAAACGGTATGGATGCCAGAGAGGCCTCCCTTCAGCAGAGACCAGATTAGAAGCCAACTGAGAGAACCCTGGAAGTCAAAGAGCCCACCCTGGAAATCAAAGAGTCCACCCCCCTGGAAGTCAAAAAGCCCACCCTGGAAATCAAAGAGTTCACCCTGGAAGTCAAAGAGCCCACCCTGGAAATCAAAGAGTCCACCCTGGAAGTCAAAGAGCCCACCATGGAAGTCAAAGAGCCCACCGTGGGAGCAAGGAGCGTATCCTGGAAGCCAAAGAGCCTAAGCTGGAAGTCAAAGAGTCCTGCCTGGAAATCAAAGAACCACGTCTGAAAGTCAAAGAACTCAGCCTGGAAATCAAAGAACTCCGTCTGGAAGTCAAAGATCCAAGCCTGAAAGTGAAAGAACCCAACACGGAAGTCAAAGAACCCAGTCTGAAAGTCAAAGGGCCCAGCCTGGAAGTTGAGAAACCCAGCCTGAAAGTTACGAAGCCCAACCTGGAAGTTGAGGAACCCAGCATAAAAGTTATAAAGCCCAGCTTGGAAATCAAAAAAGCCCAGTGTGGAAGTCAAAAAAAGTCCCACCAAGAAGTCGAAGAGGTTTTCCTGGAAGTCGATCAGCCTTCCAGGTAAACAATCACTCAGCAATTCACGGGGTTTAAAGGGGACAGTGGCAGCCTCGAGTCACCGACGTGGTGAGGTTGTCCAAAATAAACCATTCCAGGTCAGATCATCATGCAGGGAGGTTGGTCATGCGTCCTGGAAGATCAGCTTGGGTCGCAGGTCCGTGAGGGCTGGTAACCTCTTGGCTGATTGCTGCCAGAAGAGCTGTTTAGTGTTGCTCCTTTGCCCCACTACGGAGGCGGGGGGTGATAAGGACAAACTGTCCCTTAAGCCCTACGGCACGAACCTTGAGCATAGCTCAGTGACCCTTAAGCAGAAAGTTGTGACCTCTGAGCACGACGACATGGCCCTTGCGCACGACAGCACGACCCTTGCGCACGACGGCGCGCCAATGAGCACGACGACATGGCCCTTGCGCACGACAGCACGACCCATGCGCACGACGGCACGGCCAATGAGCACGGCAAGTACAACCCTTGACCACATGCACCCTTAGAGATGTTAACACGACCTTTGACCTCATTCTAAAGGGTCACACTGGTTATGCGATGGATGCGCCAAACTGTGGTACTATGAAAGGAAAATTTCATTCTGGGGGGGATATAAATATGTATGTGTTTGTTGTGGACCAATAAAGCAAGCAGCTGGAAACCCACGGATTCTCTCTCTCTCTCTCTCTCTCTCTCTCTCTCTCTCTCTCTCTCTCTCTCTCTCTCTCTCTCTCTCTCTCTCTCCTTTCCAGGAAGCATTCTCTAAGGTATCAAAATGGATACTTTAAAAGAAATATATATATTTAATCCTTACAGAAAATAAGGTGATATATTCAACACCATACCATTACAATTAGAATTTTAAGTGAGAAGAAAAAAAAGTTGAAAAATACTGGAATGTCCTGGAATGTCAGTCAGTTTATACGAAATGTAAAGAGAAATAGTTTTGCTGGTTGAAACTTCAGCAACGGTATTGGAGCTGCCTGTTGTGAAGGCGGGGCCGCCCTTCACATGTTTCAGTCAGTGAGCTTTTTTTTTTTTCGTCAGTTTGTGTTCAGGGTAGAAAAAAAAAGGTTTATCACCTCCCCACCCATCCCTTCCCTTCCCCCCCATCTCACCCTGGCTTTCGAAAGGTAGTTTTTTTTCTACATCAACCCACGCTGTTTGTGTCGGCCCGAGCAGCACCACCAGCTGGGGCGATCCTTTCTCCTGGTTTTGTATAGACGCGTACAGCTGCTATAGATGGACGATGCTGGCATAGCATTTGATTTCGTGGTGTTTGTTTCCCTTCCAGGAACACCTGATCTGGTCTCAGTATAACGAGAAGGGGTCAGGGTAAATCAGGGAGGGGTTCAGTGTAACAGAAGGAGACAGGAGACAACAGGGAGGGGTTCAGTGTAACAAGGAGGGATTAAGGTGCATCAGGGAGGGGTTCAGTGTAACAGAAGGAGACAGGAGACATTAGGGAGGGGTTCAGTGTAACAAGGAGGGATTAAGGTGCATCAGGGAGGGGTTCAGTGTAACAGAAGGAGACAGGAGACATTAGGGAGGGGTTCAGTGTAACAAGGAGGGATTAAGGTGCATCAGGGAGGTGTCCTGTGAAACAGAAGAGGTTCAGTGTACATCAGGGAGGTGTTCTGTGTATCAGTAGAGGCTCAGGGCTCATGAAGGAGGTTTCAGTGAGGGGTTAGAGTAGGAGGGAGGATGGTAGCGCTGGGTCAGACGGCGTGCATAACGTATACAGACCCTGGTTTAGGGCACTGCCACCAGCTACCAACTGCGCCCTGATTTTGACTCGAGGTCCATCCGCCTTCCCTGGTTTATCAACTACGTCCGCAAGTCTCTTAGTAGGGACGGAGGGAGGAAGCGGCGGAGGCACCCTCCTCCAGCAGAAGGCAGCTGTTCAGTGTGGAAGACCAGCGGCGGAGGCACCCTCCTCCAGCAGGAGGCAGCTGTTCAGTGTGGAAGACCAGCGGCGGAGGCACCCTCCTCCAGCAGGAGGCAGCTGTTCAGTGTGGAAGACCAGCCCCCATACAGGTGTACATAGTGCTTCTCCTCGGGTCGAGCTCATGCCCTGCATGCCAGGACGAAGTCTGGTCAGGTGGCGTCTTCCTAAGTCGTCGGCCAATAGCTAAAGCTCTGCCAAGCCTCCAGCAGGAGAGCCAACGACCCTCTCCCATAACACACAAGTCCCTTCCTCTTTTCTTGTCGGGTCCCAAGTGGGTCCTTACCCATACCGCCAAGGCCTCTCCCATATCACAGTTAATCCTACGACCTTCCCCAGTGACAATGTACGCCGTTACAAAGGGGCTACGGGGAACTTAGGCCGTCTAAAGACGAACGGGTGTGCCAGGCTAAGGCCTGGCAAATCTTAAAAGACAACAATCGGTCCATAACCCCTACACTGACTCGCACCTCATTCCAGGCCAGGTGTCGGATGTTTCCAGGCGTCTGGCACTGGAAGGCTTCCGTACCCTGGCCCTTCCAGGCAGATGGAAGCCATCTTTACCTCCTGTGGATGGCTCTTAGCTTCCAGGCGTCTGGCACTGGGAGGCTTCCATACCCTGGCCCTTCCAGGCAGATGGAAGCCATCTTTACCTCCTGTGGATGGCCCTTAGCTTCCAGCACTCATCATGGAGATTCCTGGAATGGCGAACGTGATTCCAGGCGCAACGAGCTTTAGATTTTGCCAGGTTTCTTTCAGGGTTCACGTGTTTGTCTCCTTTTGGGTGTTGACCCACACTCTTCAGTCCGTCTGGAATCTGACAGTTGTCGCCTGGAATGCTGGACTCGCAACCCTTTCTCTCCTCAGAATTCCTGGAAGACCTGTGTCTTCTGTACGTAAGAAAGTGGTTAGTTTTTCCTGCCCATCCAGTGCTGGAAGACCCACTCCACAATGGAACTAGGGTCCACAAATTGGTCTCCTCTGGATCGTTAGGTTCTAGGGAAAGGAAACTCTCAGTATTTACGTGTGTGTGTGTGTGTGTGTGTGTGTGTGTGTGTGTGTGTGTGTGTGTGTGAGGGGCAGGGAAGGCATGGTGGCCGCCAGGATTCAGTAGATCGAGACGTGTTTTACCGACGGTGTTATATTGTTGTTTTGAAATGTTGTCTAACAACAGCTGCAGTTGTTCATTCAAATGTCTGTTTGTAAATTTACATATATTCCATACATATTCAGTTCACTAGTCCGTTCACTGTACACAGTTTAGTTCACTGGTCTGTTCTCTGTACACAGCTCAGTACACTGGTCTGTTCTCTGTACACAGTTCAGTACACTGGTCTGTTCTCAGTACACAGTTCAGTTCACTAGTCTGTTCTCTGTACACAGTTCAGTACACTGGTCTGTTCTCTGTACACAGTTCAGTACACTGGTCTGTTCTCTGTACACAGTTCAGTACACTGGTCTGTTCTCTGTACACAGTTCAGTACACTGGTCTGTTCTCAGTACACAGTTCAGTACACTGGTCTGGTGACCAGCAGACATAGTACTGATGGAAGGCTTCAGCTGTACTAGTCATGGACGATGGTCCAGTCTCCATCTCTCTCTCCTATTTCCCCTTCCATGATTATTTGCCTACGATCCACCAGGCCAGCCAGATCCAGTAGTATCCAGGTGTCGCGTCGGCCATATCCTACAGCGGGGTGGTGAGAAGCTGTCCATCATTCCCACCAACCTTTCTTTATTCATTTATACAACGAGGTGGTTGGTGTACTATTTCGCACAGTTACTTCCTCTGTGTGTGTGTGTGTGTGTGTGTGTGTGTGTGTACCTAATGTACGTCCTCTTCCTTCTGTAATGTAAATTACGTACATTCTGTCCCTGCTGTACTGTACATCACGTACACCCCTCCCTGCTGTACTGTACATCACGTACACCCCTCCCTGCTGTACTGTACATCACGTACACCCCTCCCTGCTGTACTGTACATCACGTACACCCCTCCCTGCTGTACTATACATCACGTACACCCCTCCCTGCTGTACTGTACATCACGTACACACCTCCCTGCTGTACTGTACATCACGTACACCCCTCTCCGCTGTACTGTACATCACGTACATCCATCCCTGCTGTACTGTACATCACGTACACCCCTCCCTGCTGTACTATACATCAAGTACGTACACTTCCTCCCCAGTGCACAGTACCCTCTCACAACAGAAACCTCATCATTATGCCTTACTGTTTGACTCTCACTAACGTCCTCACCTCCCTCACACGCCCTTCCTTCCTACCGTAATCTTTCCTCATACCACCCTCCTAATCCCGCCTCATACTCGTGCCAGTATTTTCTGTCCTGAACGAAAGATAAGATTTATCAAGGTAAGCAAAATGTGGAGAGATATGTTCTGTGGGTTAACTGGGAGGTTAAACAACAGCACACTGGAGATATATACAAAGACATGGCAATACGTGGTTAACTGAAACTGACACTGGAGTTTTAAAGAGACAGGAGACAGTTCAATGCTTAACTGGGCACTGAGACAGAGAAGCGAGAATCTAACGGACAGGAGACAACCCAATGCTTAACTGGACACAGACAGAGAAGCGAGAATCTAACAGACAGGAGACAGTTCAATGCTTAACTGGAAAATGAGACAGAGAAGCGAGGATTAAACAGACAGGAGAAAGTTCTATCCCCGGGTGACGAGAGGGGCGCAACCCCTTCCCAGTCCTTATTATCGTGGAATATTGTGAAATGTTGCGTCCCTTCCACTGTGGTGAATGTTGCGTCCCTTCCACTGTGGTGAATTTCCAATAATTATCAGCCACGCCGGGGACGGCAGCCGTGTCCAAGGACGTACCCCAGTGTCGGCCGCAGACATCTGGTCTCACGTCGTCCTAGGACACATACCCTGCCCGTTCCGAGACTATTTTCTGCTGGGATGTGTGTGTGTGTGTGTGTGTGTGTGTGTGTGGTATCATTAAGTAATAGTGGAGGGACAGGTGGTAGCCTACCTGCCTGCATTATCCCGACGCGAGAGACGATTCCACTTCACCACCTGCCGCTTGTAAGATCCTACGACCTACCACCCCACCACCTGTCTCGTCCCTGGACGCCCTCTGTGCGGTCCTGCGACGCCAACCTCTCTTTCCCTCCTCCCCCTACTCACAGAGATCCTACAACACTTCTTGCTGGCCTGGGACATCCTCAACGTTGTCCTACGACCAGGGCAGCGAAATCCCTAGGGCTCCCACCCGCTGTCCCCCTCGGCACAGCAGGAGATGGCGTCATACGTGTCAAGGATTCCTCAATCAAGCAACTTGAGGCTGCGGGGAGGGGACGTGGCGTCAGCCGGCACCTGGGGGAGGAGGCTAGGTGTCGGCTGACTGATTCGCCTCACCTGTCGTCACCTCGCACTCTCGGGGTGGGAGAGGTGTGAGAGGCCTGGCGGACACCGCTGGTGTGGTACTGATGCCTCCTCCTCCTCCTACTCTCTCTCTCTCTCTCTCTCTCTCTCTCTCTCTCTCTCTCTCTCTCTCTCTCTCTCTCTCTCTCTCTCTCACACCTCTGGGAGCATCTTGAGTGGACGCTATGATACACTAGGCCAGGTCTGGA
>NC_092265.1:22205632-22210632 GCF_036320965.1 Panulirus ornatus
GTCTGGCCCTATGCAAGCGCTGGTCCCCTCCTGCGTGGAGTTATAGGATCCAATACCAAAAGGTGTTGGAAAAGACAGGTGGTTGTTGGAGAGAGACAGACAGCAGCAAGTTCCGCTTTGATGTAAGAGCTGAGGAACGGACGGGTTCCACTGAGCAGCCCCCAGCACCAGCGTCCATCCAGCACAGTGGTGCAGCTGGGGAACACATAGGGTCTTCTACTGACAGCTGGGGTGTCGGAGGAGCGCGGTGCTGTCACAAAGCAGATGGCCAGGTTGGTGTCGGATCCGACCCCGCCCCTCGCTGGTGTCCTCGACCCTGGGTGTTACCATTGGCCCGGCCTCGCTGACCTCACACCCCTTCACCATGATGGTGGCACGACCCTTGAGCACGACTGTACGACTCTCGGGCATGATGGTCTGGCCTCTCACCTGACCCCTCAAACGGCTGGTGAAAAGCCACCATATTTAACGATGACACCATCGAGGTCAAGAGTTACAGCTGAGCCAGAGCCTGAGTTGAGGCACTCCAAGCTCAAGCTCCCTCCCAGGTCCAGGTCCTATAGCTCAGGTCCTAATTCAGGTCCTAGCTCAGGTCCTAGCTCAGGTCCTAGCTCAGGTCCTAGCACCAGGTCCCAAGCTCTTCATTATACACGACACCTTGCGAGACCTGACACCAACACGCACCGTCACTGTACCCAGCACTCTATAATACACCACACGTGGTCATCGCTGTAGTTCATTTCTGTAACATTTTCGATCCTAGAACTGTGGTCGGGTCTGTAACTACGTCACACACCATCATGACACTTGTCTACGCACCAGTGATGTGTCAAGTATGAATGTAAGGTTCGAATCTGCCAAGTCTTTTTTTGAGGACACACGTTCGACCCTCCCTAAACTTTCGCCTTTGATGGCTAGCGGCGTATTTGTGCCTCAAGATATATATATATATATATATTCGATCATTTTTTTTCTTTTTACTTCATTCATCAAAGTGAGAAGTCGGTATCAATAAATACCAAGAGCAGAACGTGTTGTGTGATCCAGTTTATATCCAACGCCCACAGTGAAGGTGAAAAGATCAAGGAGGTGGGTGGGTCATGTGGTGGTCGTACACAAGGGTCGTATCTTCGTACTCAAGGGTCGTGCAGTCCTGCCGAAAAGGTCGTTCTGTCGTGCACACAGATCTTTGCGTCGTGCTCAAAGGGCCGTATTATCCTCCAGGAAAAGGTCGCACCGTCGTGCTCAAGGGTCGTACTGTCGTTCTCAAGGGCCGTACCGTCGTGTTCAAGGGTCGCACCGTCGTGCTCAAGGGTCGTACCGTCGTGTTCAAGGGTCGTACCGTCGTGCTCAAGGGTCGTACCGTCGTGCTCAAGGGTCGTACCGTCGTGCTCAAGGGTCGTACCGTCGTGTTCAAGGGTCGTACCGTCGTGTTCAAGGGTCGTACCGTCGTTCTCAAGGGTCGTAACGTCGTGTTCAAGGGTCGTACCGTCGTGCTCAAGGGTCGTACCGTCGTGCTCAAGGGTCGTACCGTCGTGTTCAAGGGTCGTACCGTCGTGTTCAAGGGTCGTACCGTTGTGCTCAAGGGTCGTACCGTCGTGCTCAAGGGTCGTACCGTCGTGCACAAGATTCGTACCGTCTTGCCCCAGCGGTCACCCAGCGTCACTTGATCACGGTGGAGCGGACTAACAGCCAGTAACGGTCGTTACAGACCTCGTTATGACCACCACTTACGACGCTCGCAATGGCCTGGCTCCCCTCGCAGAGGACCAACGAATATAACACTATACCTCCCCCCGGTCATCCTTCCTCTCACTTAGGGTGAAAATCCTGCCTTGTAGTGACCTAACTCTGACCCATCATTGCAGCAAACATCTGACCGGCTCAAACGCCTCTATCTAACAATTCAGCCGTAAATCATTTATTTCTTCTCTCTCTCTTTTTTTTTTGTTAAATTCAAGTTTTAATTAAAATGATCAGGGGGACGAAGCGGGGGACGAAGCGGGAGACGAAGCGGGACGAAGCGGGAGACGAAGCGGGACGAAGCGGGAGACGAAGCGGGTGACGAAGCGGGAGACGAAGCGGGACGAAGCAGGACGAAGCGGGAGACGAAGCGGAGCGAAGCGGGAGACGAAACGGGATGAAGCTGGAGACGAAGCGGGGGACGAAGCGGGACGGGGGAGAGATTTGAATCATGAATCGTTAGTGAAGGATTTTGATAACTGGCTTTCAGAGGCCATCTCCCACCCCGCCGTCATGACCAGCGATAGACATGGATTTTTTTCTATTTCAGGTGGAAATGATCCCCAGCGTCTCACCGGACGTGTGGGGGGAAGCTGGTCACCTCCCGTCGCTGGACGTCGCTCCAGCCTCCCGTCGCTGGACGACGCTCAAGCCTTCCGTCGCTGGACGTCGCTCCAGCCTCCCGTCGCTGGACGTCGCTCAGGGCAGCTCCCTAACCTTAAACACTCTCCCAAAAACTCTCAGGGCAGCTCCCTAACCTTGCACACTCTCCCCCAAAACTCTCAGGGCAGCTCCCTAACCTTACACACTGTCCCCAAAAACTCTCAGGGCAGCTCCCTAACCTTGCACACTCTCCCCAAAAACTCTCAGGGCAGCTCCCTAACCTTGCACACTCTCCCCAAAAACTCTCAGGGCAGCTCCCTAACCTTGCACACTCTCCCCCAAAACTCTCAGGGCAGCTCCCTAACCTTGCACACTCTCCCCAAAAACTCTCAGGGCAGCTCCCTAACCTTGCACACTCTCCACAAAAACTCTCAGGGCAGCTCCCTAACCTCACATTCCCTCACCAGAACTCTCAGCGCGCGCGCGCCCTAACCTCACACTCTCCCCAGAACTCTTAGCCTTAGTCCTTCTCCCCAATGCATTACTTTACTCACTGACGTCAGAAATACCTGGACTACCTCATAGCAGTGAGTCATTGCTTGGAAATATCTTGACTGCCTCATCGCTCTCATTTCTCGCCTGGAAATACCTGGACTACCTCACAGCTCTCATTTCTCGCCTGGAAATACCTGGACAGCCTCATAGCTCTCATTTCTTGCCTGGAAATACCTGGACTGCCTCATAGCTCTCATTTCTCGCCTGGAAATACCTGGAATGCCTCATAGCTCTCATTTCTTGCCTGGAAATACCTGGACTGCCTCATAGCTCTCATTTCTCGTCTGGAAATACGTGGACAGCCTCATAGAATTCATATCATGCCAAACGCAGACATCTCTTCCTCAGTGTCGGACAAGCATTAAAATCTTAACCCCTACTGATGTATCCAGTCAAACCCATTCCTTGTACCTGCAACACAGACTTACATTCTTTTAAAAGCCATCTTAAAGCTAAGCAATCTAACAGCACCAGCTATAGAGAGAACAGCTATTCTTAAAGCTAACGGCGTAGCCCTTGATAGAGCAGCAGCTATATCATAGCTTACTGTGCCTTCCTGCTTCAGTGAACACTCGCAACCCGCCAGTCACCTCATCTCGTCTACTGACCCGTATCTATGAGAAGAAAACGGGAAATTGGGACGTGACTCACTCCAAATGCGTCTGGATGTTTCTTTGACACGACAAACAAACGCACATACAAAAAAAAGAGGCACTCACTCTACCGCTTGCTCTCACCCAAGCGCCCTGCCTCTCCCACCCAAGTATAGGTCCACCCACCCAGCCAGCGCTCACCAGCGTCCTACACACGCACACCCACACCGACACGGCCAGACCTTCACACACACACACACACACGCTGCTGATCTATTCACATTACCATACGCCTTTAAAACCCATCAATGACGCGCTTGATCCTCTCCCTCAGCCCAGTTCAGAGATGGGGGGCGGCCCGCCCCGCCCCGCCCCACTCACGCAACAACCCCTTCTCTCTCTCCTGCTCCCCCACCCACCGTCTTATTCCTGCCTTCATCCCCAGGTGCTCCGGCCCGCTCACCTGCCGGCCCGGCCCCCACCAGCCATTGGAACACCAGAGAGTCCTCCTGCAGCAGACGTCGCCGAGGGAACGCTCTGTAGAATGACTTCCCTCGAATACCCAGAGCGGCCGCTACCCTCACCGCCTCTATGTGAAATGGAGTTGGGACTGAGTTGCTCCCCTCACTGGGATCAGGGCCACTTAGACCTATTGGGGGGAAAGGGAGTTCCTCTGTATTACACACACACACACACACACACACACACACACACACACACACACACATACACACACACACGCGCGCGCGCCTGCAGCAGCATAATCCCGCAGCTCGGGGCAGAGTGGGAGGGGAGGTCGTTGACATGGAGAAAAGGAGAGGAAAAGATTTGTCTTCATCAAGATCGAAAATACCGGTAATGATAACTGGGAATCCTTCCCTGAGGACTGTCGGAACTGAACACCTCCTCCTCCTCCCTCCTCCGAGGTCCTTACGTCAGCAGCTGGTGGACCTGTTGTTCCTCGAGTTTAATCATGATCAATAACACGTCAGGCTCTCCACCTCCTCCTCCTCCTCCTCC
This sequence comes from Panulirus ornatus, assembly GCF_036320965.1. Classification (NCBI taxonomy): domain Eukaryota; kingdom Metazoa; phylum Arthropoda; class Malacostraca; order Decapoda; family Palinuridae; genus Panulirus; species Panulirus ornatus. The sequence continues at coordinate 22,210,147 of NC_092265.1, forward strand.
TACAGACTTCCACAAACTGACGCACGAGTGCTGGCAGGCGCTGCCCACAAGAGCGCCGAGTCTCTTCACGGATACGTCATTTGCAGCTCTTCCTGAGGTGCAGGTCGAGGAGCCTCCGTCAGGAGGACCTCGGTGAGGCCGTGTGGTGGTCGAGGAGCCTCCGTCAGGAGGACCTCGGTGAGGCCGTGTGGTGGTCGAGGAGCCTCCGTCAGGAGGACCTCGGTGAGGCCGTGTGGTGGTCGAGGAGCCTCCGTCAGGAGGACCTCGGTGAGGCCGTGTGGTGGTCGAGGAGCCTCCGTCAGGAGGACCTCGGTGAGGCCGTGTGGTGGCGAGGAGCCTACATCAGGAGGACCTCGGTGAGGCCGTGTGGTGGTCGAGGAGCCTCCGTCAGGCGTGGGTCCAGGATGTGTGTGTGTGTGTGTGTGTGTGTGTGTGTGTGTGTGTGTGTGAAGAATTCCAGAGGGCTGTATGTCCCTGGCCCACAGG
>NC_092265.1:22213132-22220632 GCF_036320965.1 Panulirus ornatus
CCTTGGCACTCACACTCGGCCCCTGTGAGAGGAGGAGGAGGAGGAGGAGGAGGAGGAGATCCCCCTTCCTCAACCCACGGTGGAAGAATAAAAGTCACTCGGAATTTTGCAGTGCATTGCGGGAGGTGCCTTTTGCTGCAAGGGGGAGAGGGAGGGAAAGAGAAGAGGCGGCGGAGGAGGAGGAGGAGGAGGAGGAGGGGATCATCTGGATAATCCTTCTTTAATTTTCCAGAGGGCGTCACCACAAGGGTCGGGACTACGTGTGACGAACGAATACGACTGTGCTGTGCAGGCCTGCGTCCCGTCCACTCTGGCCGCAGACGCCACGCTACCGGAATGAGATTAGAATCAGCGCCGGGGAGGTGTGTGGGTGTGTGTGTGTCTGTGTCTGTGTGTGCATGGCCGCGTTTATACAACGCCGAGGGCCGAGCCCAGATCCCCCATGTTCCCACAGATGCGTTCCTAGCACAAGAATATTCATGAGATGTGCAGCGAGCGGTGTGCGTGTGTGAGGTGGCAAACGAGGCGTGAAGTGGAAATGAACTTATGGGGACATGAAATAAAGATAACTTCTGCATGACACATGGTATCCTAATGGGCAAACTTATCTATTCTTTATCTTTCTTTATGAGTGAGAGGAGAAAGTTGGTCCAGACTGAGGTTAAAAACTTGCATTATCACCGCCGCCATAAAGTCAGCCAATCGGAGCGAAATTAAGGGGGTTCTGGCGGGAGCTGTGACGCAGCAGCGAAACCGATACACAAATTACATAAATTGATAAATGAACAGATAATCAAAAAGACCTTCACCTTTCGTCTCTCTGACTCTTTGCTGAGAGACGCCATACGAGATGAATTGTCGCAACGGCAATTACCGACGACCAACTTTGGGAGATCTGATGACCATTACAGATAGCGACCAACTCAGGTGTTTTCCATGCTGTTTAACTTGATGGCAATGTTCCCACAAGATCCCCGGTGGCCAAAGGAGAGAGAAGAAAAAAAAGGGGCACTTGAATATTACCTTAGCGTAAGAGAATTGGTGCCTTCCCGCGCGTTCTTCAAAGTCCTTCGCATCTCTCGCCCAGAGTTCGAGAACGGAGAGATGGACAGTATCTTCGCAATGGACTGTAACTTGATGTGTCTATATACCCATGGCTAAAGAAGGTGAAGAGATTCCTCTAGTTCGACCATTCTAAGAGGCAGCTCAAACACCCTCCCACCCTGGCCCATCAAGAGGTATCTGATGTTACCTTCTTCAATCCCCTTCATGTGCAGGAGACCTCTACTTGCCTTGCCAACGATGTTCTCAGGAATCTAGATAAGACCATCAACTTTTTTGTCTCAGCAACGACTGGGATAATGCACTGCGAGGTGCGCGCGCCAAAGCCCTCGTAAATGATGTATGAAGTTGTTTATTGCGCAAACAGGCGTGGAGCTGGAAATTGGATTAAAACAACATGCAGTATTTACAGTGCTAAAAGTGGGCGCAAATCAAATGTTCTATTTGTTCATGCGAGAGATTACAGTCATCCTTTTGACGAGCAATGTGTTCACGAATTCATATAAGTCTGCTGCTGCTGGAAAGAAATATATAATCAGGTTTTTAAAGTGGCATTTACGAAGGGTAAAAAGCAGGAGCGACAACCGAAAGTAACAACTAGAAAGTCATTCTCCCTCAATGAGCTTCGAGAAAGTCTCCTTCAGGAGGACAAGAACTCCTCCTGAAGAAGACGTCGTCGAAGTCGCCTCAGATTCTACTGCCAGCCTTCAACCCTCTTGTTACTGTGGACGACACCCATCTGTTGTCACGCCGCCGGCAGTAGAACAGCCTCACTCCTGTGAGCAAGACGGTATGACCCAGAGTTGGATAGCTGGCATTTCACCTGATTTGAAGCCATACGAGGTCGTACAGATCAAGGGACTGGGCTGGGGCCGTCTCCGAGGTAGTGCAGATCAAGGGCTTGGGTTGGGGTCGTCTCCGAGGTCGTGCCGGTCAAGGGACTGGGCTGGGGCCGTCTCCGAGGTAGTGCAGATCAAGGGCTTGGGTTGGGGTCGTCTCCGAGGTCGTACAGATCAAGGGACTGGGCTGGGGTCGTCTCCGAGGTCGTGCCGGTCAAGGGACTGGGCTGGGGCCGTCTCCGAGGTAGTGCAGATCAAGGGCTTGGGTTGGGGTCGTCTCCGAGGTCGTACAGATCAAGGGACTGGGCTGGGGCCGTCTCCGAGGTAGTGCAGATCAAGGGCTTGGGTTGGGGTCGTCTCCGAGGTCGTGCCGGTCAAGGGACTGGGCTGGGGTCGTCTCCGAGGTCGTACAGATCAAGGGACTGGGCTGGGGTCGTCTCCGAGGTCGTACAGATCAAGGGACTGGGCTGGGGCCGTCTCCGAGGTAGTGCAGATCAAGGGCTTGGGTTGGGGTCGTCTCCGAGGTCGTACAGATCAAGGGACTGGGCTGGGGTCGTCTCCGAGGTCGTACAGATCAAGGGACTGGGCTGGGGTCGTCTCCGAGGTCGTGCCGGTCAAGGGACTGGGCTGGGGTCGTCTCCGAGGTCGTACAGATCAAGGGACTGGGCTGGGGTCGTCTCCGAGGTCGTGCCGGTCAAGGGACTGGGCTGGGGCCGTCTCCGAGGTAGTGCAGATCAAGGGCTTGGGTTGGGGTCGTCTCCGAGGTCGTGCCGGTCAAGGGACTGGGCTGGGGCCGTCTCCGAGGTAGTGCAGATCAAGGGCTTGGGTTGGGGTCGTCTCCGAGGTCGTGCCGGTCAAGGGACTGGGCTGGGGTCGTCTCCGAGGTCGTGCCGGTCAAGGGACTGGGCTGGGGTCGTCTCCGAGGTCGTGCCGGTCAAGGGACTGGGCTGGGGTCGTCTCCGAGGTCGTACAGATCAAGGGACTGGGCTGGGGTCGTCTCCGAGGTCGTGCCGGTCAAGGGACTGGGCTGGGGTCGTCTCCGAGGTCGTGCCGGTCAAGGGACTGGGCTGGGGCCGTCTCCGAGGTAGTGCAGATCAAGGGCTTGGGTTGGGGTCGTCTCCGAGGTCGTGCCGGTCAAGGGACTGGGCTGGGGTCGTCTCCGAGGTCGTACAGATCAAGGGACTGGGCTGGGGCCGTCTCCGAGGTAGTGCAGATCAAGGGCTTGGGTTGGGGTCGTCTCCGAGGTCGTACAGATCAAGGGACTGGGCTGGGGCCGTCTCCGAGGTAGTGCAGATCAAGGGCTTGGGTTGGGGTCGTCTCCGAGGTCGTGCCGGTCAAGGGACTGGGCTGGGGTCGTCTCCGAGGTCGTACAGATCAAGGGACTGGGCTGGGGTCGTCTCCGAGGTCGTACAGATCAAGGGACTGGGCTGGGGTCGTCTCCGAGGTCGTGCCGGTCAAGGGACTGGGCTGGGGTCGTCTCCGAGGTCGTACAGATCAAGGGACTGGGCTGGGGTCGTCTCCGAGGTCGTACAGATCAAGGGACTGGGCTGGGGTCGTCTCCGAGGTCGTGCCGGTCAAGGGACTGGGCTGGGGTCGTCTCCGAGGTCGTGCCGGTCAAGGGACTGGGCTGGGGCCGTCTCCGAGGTAGTGCAGATCAAGGGCTTGGGTTGGGGTCGTCTCCGAGGTCGTGCCGGTCAAGGGACTGGGCTGGGGTCGTCTCCGAGGTCGTACAGATCAAGGGACTGGGCTGGGGTCGTCTCCGAGGTCGTACAGATCAAGGGACTGGGCTGGGGTCGTCTCCGAGGTCGTGCCGGTCAAGGGACTGGGCTGGGGTCGTCTCCGAGGTCGTACAGATCAAGGGACTGGGCTGGGGCCGTCTCCGAGGTAGTGCAGATCAAGGGCTTGGGTTGGGGTCGTCTCCGAGGTCGTACAGATCAAGGGACTGGGCTGGGGTCGTCTCCGAGGTCGTACAGATCAAGGGACTGGGCTGGGGTCGTCTCCGAGGTCGTACAGATCAAGGGACTGGGCTGGGGTCGTCTCCGAGGTCGTGCCGGTCAAGGGACTGGGCTGGGGCCGTCTCCGAGGTAGTGCAGATCAAGGGCTTGGGTTGGGGTCGTCTCCGAGGTCGTACAGATCAAGGGACTGGGCTGGGGTCGTCTCCGAGGTCGTACAGATCAAGGGACTGGGCTGGGGCCGTCTCCGAGGTAGTGCAGATCAAGGGCTTGGGTTGGGGTCGTCTCCGAGGTCGTACAGATCAAGGGACTGGGCTGGGGCCGTCTCCGAGGTAGTGCAGATCAAGGGCTTGGGTTGGGGTCGTCTCCGAGGTCGTACAGATCAAGGGACTGGGCTGGGGCCGTCTCCGAGGTAGTGCAGATCAAGGGCTTGGGTTGGGGTCGTCTCCGAGGTCGTGCCGGTCAAGGGACTGGGCTGGGGTCGTCTCCGAGGTCGTGCCGGTCAAGGGACTGGGCTGGGGCCGTCTCCGAGGTAGTGCAGATCAAGGGCTTGGGTTGGGGTCGTCTCCGAGGTCGTACAGATCAAGGGACTGGGCTGGGGTCGTCTCCGAGGTCGTGCCGGTCAAGGGACTGGGCTGGGGTCGTCTCCGAGGTCGTGCCGGTCAAGGGACTGGGCTGGGGCCGTCTCCGAGGTAGTGCAGATCAAGGGCTTGGGCTGGGGTCGTCTCCGAGGTCGTGCCGGTCAAGGGACTGGGCTGGGGTCGTCTCCGAGGTCGTGCCGGTCAAGGGACTGGGCTGGGGCCGTCTCCGAGGTAGTGCAGATCAAGGGCTTGGGTTGGGGTCGTCTCCGAGGTCGTACAGATCAAGGGACTGGGCTGGGGTCGTCTCCGAGGTCGTACAGATCAAGGGACTGGGCTGGGGTCGTCTCCGAGGTCGTGCCGGTCAAGGGACTGGGCTGGGGTCGTCTCCGAGGTCGTGCCGGTCAAGGGACTGGGCTGGGGTCGTCTCCGAGGTCGTACAGATCAAGGGACTGGGCTGGGGTCGTCTCCGAGGTCGTGCCGGTCAAGGGACTGGGCTGGGGTCGTCTCCGAGGTCGTACAGATCAAGGGACTGGGCTGGGGTCGTCTCCGAGGTCGTACAGATCAAGGGACTGGGCTGGGGTCGTCTCCGAGGTCGTACAGATCAAGGGACTGGGCTGGGGTCGTCTCCGAGGTCGTGCCGGTCAAGGGACTGGGCTGGGGTCGTCTCCGAGGTCGTACAGATCAAGGGACTGGGCTGGGGTCGTCTCCGAGGTCGTGCCGGTCAAGGGACTGGGCTGGGGCCGTCTCCGAGGTAGTGCAGATCAAGGGCTTGGGTTGGGGTCGTCTCCGAGGTCGTGCCGGTCAAGGGACTGGGCTGGGGCCGTCTCCGAGGTAGTGCAGATCAAGGGCTTGGGTTGGGGTCGTCTCCGAGGTCGTGCCGGTCAAGGGACTGGGCTGGGGCCGTCTCCGAGGTAGTGCAGATCAAGGGCTTGGGTTGGGGTCGTCTCCGAGGTCGTGCCGGTCAAGGGACTGGGCTGGGGTCGTCTCCGAGGTCGTGCCGGTCAAGGGACTGGGCTGGGGTCGTCTCCGAGGTCGTACAGATCAAGGGACTGGGCTGGGGTCGTCTCCGAGGTCGTGCCGGTCAAGGGACTGGGCTGGGGCCGTCTCCGAGGTAGTGCAGATCAAGGGCTTGGGTTGGGGTCGTCTCCGAGGTCGTACAGATCAAGGGACTGGGCTGGGGCCGTCTCCGAGGTAGTGCAGATCAAGGGCTTGGGTTGGGGTCGTCTCCGAGGTCGTGCCGGTCAAGGGACTGGGCTGGGGTCGTCTCCGAGGTCGTACAGATCAAGGGACTGGGCTGGGGCCGTCTCCGAGGTAGTGCAGATCAAGGGCTTGGGTTGGGGTCGTCTCCGAGGTCGTACAGATCAAGGGACTGGGCTGGGGTCGTCTCCGAGGTCGTGCCGGTCAAGGGACTGGGCTGGGGCCGTCTCCGAGGTAGTGCAGATCAAGGGCTTGGGTTGGGGTCGTCTCCGAGGTCGTACAGATCAAGGGACTGGGCTGGGGTCGTCTCCGAGGTCGTGCCGGTCAAGGGACTGGGCTGGGGTCGTCTCCGAGGTCGTACAGATCAAGGGACTGGGCTGGGGCCGTCTCCGAGGTAGTGCAGATCAAGGGCTTGGGTTGGGGTCGTCTCCGAGGTCGTGCCGGTCAAGGGACTGGGCTGGGGCCGTCTCCGAGGTAGTGCAGATCAAGGGCTTGGGTTGGGGTCGTCTCCGAGGTCGTACAGATCAAGGGACTGGGCTGGGGTCGTCTCCGAGGTCGTGCCGGTCAAGGGACTGGGCTGGGGCCGTCTCCGAGGTAGTGCAGATCAAGGGCTTGGGCTGGGGTCGTCTCCGAGGTCGTGCCGGTCAAGGGACTGGGCTGGGGTCGTCTCCGAGGTCGTGCCGGTCAAGGGACTGGGCTGGGGTCGTCTCCGAGGTCGTGCCGGTCAAGGGACTGGGCTGGGGCCGTCTCCGAGGTAGTGCAGATCAAGGGCTTGGGTTGGGGTCGTCTCCGAGGTCGTGCCGGTCAAGGGACTGGGCTGGGGTCGTCTCCGAGGTCGTGCCGGTCAAGGGACTGGGCTGGGGTCGTCTCCGAGGTCGTACAGATCAAGGGACTGGGCTGGGGTCGTCTCCGAGGTCGTACAGATCAAGGGACTGGGCTGGGGTCGTCTCCGAGGTCGTGCCGGTCAAGGGACTGGGCTGGGGTCGTCTCCGAGGTCGTGCCGGTCAAGGGACTGGGCTGGGGTCGTCTCCGAGGTCGTACAGATCAAGGGACTGGGCTGGGGTCGTCTCCGAGGTCGTACAGATCAAGGGACTGGGCTGGGGTCGTCTCCGAGGTCGTGCCGGTCAAGGGACTGGGCTGGGGTCGTCTCCGAGGTCGTGCCGGTCAAGGGACTGGGTTGGGGTCGTCTCCGAGGTCGTACAGATCAAGGGACTGGGCTGGGGTCGTCTCCGAGGTCGTGCCGGTCAAGGGACTGGGCTGGGGTCGTCTCCGAGGTCGTGCCGGTCAAGGGACTGGGCTGGGGTCGTCTCCGAGGTCGTGCCGGTCAAGGGACTGGGCTGGGGCCGTCTCCGAGGTAGTGCAGATCAAGGGCTTGGGTTGGGGTCGTCTCCGAGGTCGTACAGATCAAGGGACTGGGCTGGGGTCGTCTCCGAGGTCGTACAGATCAAGGGACTGGGCTGGGGTCGTCTCCGAGGTCGTGCCGGTCAAGGGACTGGGCTGGGGTCGTCTCCGAGGTCGTACAGATCAAGGGACTGGGCTGGGGCCGTCTCCGAGGTAGTGCAGATCAAGGGCTTGGGTTGGGGTCGTCTCCGAGGTCGTACAGATCAAGGGACTGGGCTGGGGTCGTCTCCGAGGTCGTGCCGGTCAAGGGACTGGGCTGGGGTCGTCTCCGAGGTCGTGCCGGTCAAGGGACTGGGCTGGGGTCGTCTCCGAGGTCGTACAGATCAAGGGACTGGGCTGGGGTCGTCTCCGAGGTCGTGCCGGTCAAGGGACTGGGCTGGGGTCGTCTCCGAGGTCGTACAGATCAAGGGACTGGGCTGGGGTCGTCTCCGAGGTCGTGCCGGTCAAGGGACTGGGCTGGGGTCGTCT
>NC_092265.1:22223132-22248132 GCF_036320965.1 Panulirus ornatus
AAAAAGGATAATTTGAAATCTCACAGGTATTATCAGACAGTGCATTAGGGTAATTAGAGATAAGTGAAGGATATAATTTAAGCTGACGCCAGAGTAATTAGATCAATAAAGATAAGAGCTAGAGAATTAGTGACTACAAAATCATAATCATTACACATGACACCAAGGTAATTATTGATTACACAATCTTTATGAATTACTCTAAGGTAATCAGATATTATCTTAGATCTCCTTGCAGGCGAGGAGGAGAAATAAGAAAGAGATAGTGCGAATGGAGAGGAAGATAAAGATAGTGTAGGGCAAATAAGAAAGAGATAGTGCGAATGGAGAGGAAGATAAAGATAGTGTAGGGCAAATAAGAAAGAGATAGTGCGAAAGGAAAGGAAGATAAAGATAGTGTAGGGCAAATAAGAAAGAGATAGTGCGAAAGGAAAGGAAGATAAAGATAGTGTAGGGCAAATAAGAAAGGGATAGTGCGAAAGGAGAGGAAGATATAGTGTAGATCTACTGGCAAGCGGGAAGGACAAATATGAAAGAGATAGTGCGAATGGAGAGGAAGATAAAGATAGTGTACAGAAGCGAGAAGCAGTACCCGGGACCCAGAGCAAGATAGTGCAATGAGCAACGCTAGCGGTCTAGTCCAAGATGGAAGTGCAGCAGTGGGTGGGAAAAAACACATGGAGTGGGTAGGGTAGGTAGGGGGCGACGGGGCTTGAGGCTAAGGTGGTAAACATGGGGACTGCTGAGGAGGCAGGAGCAGTAGTAGTGGGAGGAAGACGCCCTGAGGCTACTACAGCGGCAGAAGGGAAGACAAAAATATATAGGGATGGAAGGTTATTCGTCCTGCACGGGAGACTTGCAGGGTGGGAGATAGTAGGGCCTCTGCCTAGGAGACCTGCAGGGTAGGAGATGGTATGGCCTCTGCCTAGGAGACCTGCAGGGTAGGAGATGGTATGGCCTCTGCCTAGGAGACCTGCAGGGTAGGAGATGGTAGGGCCTCTGCCTAGATCTGTTGAGGGGGTGAAAGATGCTAGGGTCCCTGTATAGGAGCCCTGCAGGGTAGGAAAAGGTAGGGCCTCTGCCTAGGAGACCTGCAGGGTAGGAGATGTTAGAACTTCTGCCTAGGAGAACTGTGGAGACTGAGAGGGGTTAGGGCCCTACCCAGTGGCGGGTTGTGTGTTCAGTTCGGGCCACCAAGACACTGCAAGATCCACGAAACATCATCAGTTTGGTGATATGAAGACCTCCTCCACCACCCACTGCCTCGTCAGCAGCCTCCATTCTCTCTTCTCTCTCTCTCTCTCTCTCTCTCTCTCTCTCTCTCTCTCTCTCTCTCTCTCTCTCTCTCTCTCTCTCTCTCTGCCTAGAGGGAGGCGAGACCTCTGTGCCTCTAACCTACTTTGACTCCACCGAAGCTTCTCGTCCAGTCAACCACAACACAATCATCAGCCCGGCCATCAGCCTTGGGGTATGAAGAAGTTCTCGTTCCATAGCTTTCCAGACTCTGCGCTTCTGATGGAGGGCCATTGTCTACCTTCCAGTCCCTCACTCTGTCGTCCCACAGGAGGGACCCCTTACCTTCCCTCCTCCTCCAGAATGATACTCACATGGACGCGTCACTTCGCTGGAAGTACGTCGAACATTCTACCATTAATGTAAACGTTGGCAGAAGTTCGCCCAAGACAAAGTCGCCGTCTAGAACACGCTAAAGAGCCAGCCTCCAGAACCAGACCAACTGTAACCACGTCACCATCAACCATACCCCACCCTTGCCTTGCCCTGTGCCCAGCCTCCGACTGCTTGCCACGACCCCAGCAGCCCTCCCCACCACCAGGATGTACAGTCCACCAAGCTTCTAAAAGTGTCATTTTCGACGACTGTCTAAGCTGGAAGGAACATGTCGGTACAATCATCAAATCCTCCAGCCATCGTCTCTACATTCTTAGTAGACTCGAGGCATTTGCACTCCCTTCGCCTGAACTCAAGACCATCTTCGCGATCTTCATCCTTCGTAAAATCAGCTTTGTTTCCCTCGCTCGGTCTTGCTCCTTATCTACCACGCAAGCAGGGGTTAAAATTGTGGCAGAAAAGGGCATGTTGCAATATCTATCGCGAGACTGTCAAGACGTTAACCCTCCCGACCGTCTCCAATACCACCCAAGCCTCATCCGACAGTCTGGGATGAAGGTAATGCACCACACTCGCCACCATCACTTCCAGGAGATCCCTCGTCCCTTGGGTTGCAGTTCAGCATTACCCTCGCATAGAACCCATACGAGCATTTGACAGATCGCTACACTGTCATCTCCAGCCAGTTAGAAGGCTGTACAGTATAGGTGTAACGCCTGGCTGATGGAACAGAAGGAAAAGAGGAATTCACAACAGCAGCCATGCTCTGGGATGCAGGCCAGGCCACGACTCCGACACAATCACCAGCTAAGAATATGAAACGCAGATCAATAAACAGTGTGTGTGTGTGTGTGTGTGTGTGTGTGTGTGTGTGTGTGTGTGTGTGTGTGTTGGTCTCCTCCCTCCCTCCTTCCCTCTTCCCTCCGCCCCCTCTCTCTCTCTTCCCTCCCCCTCTCCTTATCCCTCCCTCCTTCTCTCCCTCCCTACCTTCTTGTCCCTCTCCCCTCCACCTTACCTGTTGCATAGTCTCTATGTGTGTATGTGTGTGTGTATGTGTGTGTGTGTGTGTGTGTGTGTGTGTGTGTGTGTGTGTGTGTGTGTGTGTGTGTGTGTGTGTGTGTGTGTGTCAGTTGGAGACATCGTCTCCCGTCGAGGTCCAGAGGGGCTGCGTTCTTTGACTTGTGGCCCGCCCGCTGTACCTTAAGAGCTAGACCACCCCTGGCCACCCACTGTATCTCCACAACCCTCTCTCCCATCCACAACCCACCCACTGTATCTCCACAACCATCCCTGCCATCCACAACCCACCCACTGTACCTCTACACCCCTCCTTACCACACACAACCCACCCACTGTTCCTCTACACCCCTCTTGACCACCCACAACCCACCCATTGTACCTTCACCCCCCCCCTGCCCACTCACAAACCACCCATTGTACCTTCACCCCCCACTGCCCACTCACAAACCACCCATTGTACCTTCACCCCCCACTGCCCACTCACAACCCACCCACTGTACCTCTACAACATTCCTTACCACCCACAGCCCACCCACTGTACCTTTCCACCCTCCTGACCACCAACAACCCACCCACTGTACACTGCTCCCTGTAAAACGCACTCTACCATTCTCTGGCCGACCTCACCACTCTCCCACACAGTCCACCAATAACCTGCGCCTCTCAACGCACTCTTAGTACTTTCCAACGCACCCATAACACACTCTAGCCCTCCACGGGCTTTCCGTTCAAACCACCACTAACTAAAACTTTCCAAAACTGCTGTTGCTCCACCCTTCAAAAACTTTTATACCTTCAAACACTCTCCAACACACGACGCACGCAACACTCTCCAACACACAACACTCTCCAACACTCGATACACAACACTCTCCAGCACACGACACACAACAGTCTCCAACACGCAACACATAGCACACTGCGGTAATAAACTATACATTTATTGCTCAAACATATTGCAACTCTGCATCGCTGTGTGTGTGTGTGTGTGTGTGTGTATGTGTGTGTGTGTGTGTGTGTGTGTGTGTGTGTGTGTGTGTGTGTGTGTGTGTGTGTGTGTGTGTCTGTGTGTTTCGAGCGATAGGAATTGATGAAATGTTGTTATAAGGACGATGCTGACCCGGATGGCAATGAGTATGAATAGGAAGAAGAGGAAGAAGAAGAAGAGGAGGAGGAGGAGGATGAGGAGGAAGAAGAAGAAGAAGAAGGCACCACCAGCTTGATAACCTCACCTTCGAGGCACCAGCAGCTAGGTAACCCCAGCTGGAGACCACTTCAGGCAACCCCACCTTGAAGACCACAGCTACGTAACCCAAGAAGACCACAGCTACGTAACCCAAGAAGACCACAGCTACGTAACCCAAGAAGACCACAGCTATGTAACCCAAGAAGACCACAGCTACGTAACCCAAGATGACCATAGCTACGTAACCCAAGAAGACCACAGCTACGTAACCCAAGAAGACCACAGCTACGTAACCCAACTTGGAGACGAAGACCACAGCTATCCCGACTCGCAGACCCCCAGTTATAAAACCTTGTCATGCCTGGTCCTGGACTCCAGGCGTCTCTTCCGTATACCTTGGCTAAGAGACCGTGACGAAGAGACCTCAGCTAAAAGGTCTCTTTCAAGGGGACCCTGAAAACGAGATTTCGGCTCATACCTCTCTTCCTGGAGACACTGCAGACGACACCTCGGGGGCCTTAAGGTCCCCTGAGGTAGACCATGACGACTAGACCTCAGGGTCAAAGGCCTCTCCCAGAAGACCCTTAGATGTGACTTCGGCTCAAAGGTCTTTTCCTGAAGGAGACCCCTAACGGCATGACCTCGGGGTCAAAGATTTGCTCCCAGGGAACCAGATCTAGTCCATCCAAATAGCAAAATGATAGAAATAGGAAAATAGAAAAAAAGCTAAGACTAACTGGGCCAAATTAAGGTGATGGGGGGCCGATGGGTGATGACTGCATTTAGCGCCTCTCCTCCTATCATCGTACCAATTATAAACCTCATTTAAGTTGTGTGGATTTTTTTTTTCTTCGACTCGGGAGATCTTCCCCCCGCAATCATTCCTGTTCAGTATAAAACTTTTAAAGTTGGAGAGGGAAAGAAAAAAAATCAATGCAGATAAAAACTTGTAAACCCGCTGAGTCGGTCAATACACACGCTCCGCTCTTTCTTGGTGTCGGGTCGGATGGCATGGCGGCACACCGTCCATGCCGACTGCTGGAGCAGAGATGGACAACCTCACGGTGGCATCGGGACAACCCCACGGTGGCGTCGGGACAACCCGACGGTGGCGTCGGGACAACCCCACGGTGGCGTCGGAGCCTCATCCACACAGACGACTGGAACCCTCGTCCCTCCTTCAGTAAGACTCATCCACACAGACGACTGGAACCCTCGTCCCTCCTTCAGTAAGCCTCCCACACAGACGACTGGAACCCACGTCCCTCCTTCAGTAAGCCTCATCCAAACAGACGACTGGAACCCTCGTCCCTCCTTCAGTAAGACTCACCCACACAGACGACTGGAACCCTCGTCCCTCCTTCAGTAAGACTCACCCACACAGACGACTGGAACCCACGTCCCTCCTTCAGTAAGCCTCATCCAAACAGACGACTGGAACCCTCGTCCCTCCTTCAGTAAGACTCATCCACACAGACGACTGGAACCCACGTCCCTCCTTCAGTAAGACTCACCCACACAGACGACTGGAACCCTCGTCCCTCCTTCAGTAAGCCTCATCCAATACCTGGAACCCTCGTCCCTCCTTCAGTAAGACTCATCCACACAGACGACTGGAACCCATGTCCCTCCTTCAGTAAGACTCATCCACACAGACGACTGGAACCCATGTCCCTCCTTCAGTAATGTAGAACCATCCAGCGAGTCATTGGTTCCAGGACAACGGGAGTTTCAGCTCCTGTCATGGAGAGCACAACAGATCTACCATCCAATGGCTGAAGCGGAGGGCGAGATAAAAGGTTGTATCCATTACCAGGGCACTACAATGGCTTCCTCCCTTCCCTGTCTGTAGGTGGATGCCAGCACACACACACACACACACACCTTCCTCCCTCTTCCCTTCGCCATCACCAACGCCAGAGACGTGCTTCCCTCCAACACTCCCCACCCTTCCTGCCACCTCTCCCTCCACCAGCCTCTCTAACGCCCGCCCCATACGTTCATGGCCAGTAATTCCAAACACAGCCAAACAAAACCATTGTCCTCTCTCATACTGGGATGAAAATTTCGAGACTAGACTTTTTATACCTATTTTTTTTTTCTATTCATCTTTTTTCACGATGCATGACGCTTGTGTGTCAAGCCAGCCACTGCATTTTAAGCCGACTGCGGCTGTAAAGTATAAGTGCACTTACTTCAACAGCCGAGAGTCGTCATGTTATTCGAATGCCCTACTCTTGTACCCGATCTATCCTCTGAGTCTGTTGACCAGCGACGCTTCCCTTGACTGCTCCAACCACAAGAATGCTCCACCAACCTGACCCGTTGCCATACCTAGGGTTGCCATACCTAGGGTTGCTATACTAGGGTTTGTCATACCTAGGGCTGTCATACCTAGGTTTGCCATACCTAGGGTTGTCATACTAGGGTTTGCCATACTAGGGTTTGCCATGCCTAGAGTTGCCATACTAGGGTTGTCATGCCTAGAGTTGCCATACTAGGGTTGTCATACCTAGGGTTTGCCATGCCTAGAGTTGCCGTACTAGGGTTGTCATACCTAGGGTTGTCATACCTAGGGTTTGCCATACTAGGGGTTATCATACCTAGGGTTGCCATACGAGTGTCAGACCTACGGCTGTCATACCTAGGGTTGCCATTCGAGTGTCAGACCTAGGGCTGTCATACCTAGGGTTGCCATACTAGGGTTTGCCATACTAGGGTTGTCATACCTAGGGTTGTCATACCTAGGGTTTGCCATACTAGGGGTTATCATACCTAGGGTTGCCATACGAGTGTCAGACCTACGGCTGTCATACCTAGGGTTGCCATTCGAGTGTCAGACCTAGGGCTGTCATACCTAGGGTTGCCATACTAGGGTTTGCCATACTAGGGTTGTCATACCTAGGGCTGTCATACCTAGGGTTTGCCATACTAGGGGTTATCATGCCTAGAGTTGCCATACTAGAATTGCCATACCTAGGGTTGTCATACCTAGGGTTTGCCATACTAGGGGTTATCATACCTAGGGTTGCCATACGAGTGTCAGACCTAGGGCTGTCATACCTAGGGTTGCCATACTAGGGTTTGCCATACCTCGGGCGGTGGTGAATGGGTGTATGCTACCAGTAGGTGATGTCTTTAAAAGGGATGGGTGAGTGCTGATCAATACTGGGACCCCCCCACCCCCACCCCCTACACACACACACACACACACACACACACACACACACACACACACACACACACACACACACACATACACCTCATGGATGAGTGGTGATCTGTGCTGGCTGCCCTACATACCTCATGGATGAGTCCTGATCAGTCCTGGCTGCCCCACATACCTCATGGATGAGTGGATGAGTCCTGGCTGCCCCACATACCTCATGGATGAGTGGATGAGTCCTGGCTGCCCGACATATCTCATGGATGAGTGGATGAGTCCTGGCGGCGCCACATACCTCATGGATGAGTCCTGGCTGCCCCACATGCCTCATGGATGAGTCCATGATCAATACTGCCAGACACTTCATGCATATACAACTTTAACACGAAGTTCCAGCTCATGTCTACCCCTTCGGCCACGTACGGCCACTCTCTACCATGACCCCGTTAAAGTTCACTAGCTGTACCTATCCCACACACACACACACACACACACACACACACACACACACACATGCAAAGTCAAAAGACGGGGCAACGCGAGCGTAAAACTCTCCCAGCAACAAACCAATGGTAGTCACACACGGGCTTCCGTGGTGTATTGGTTTAGCGTTATTGACCACGGGTCGGCACGGGCTTATTGCCCAGGGTCGCATGGATCCGAGTCCTGGGCGCTGTGGTTCGCTCATCCCAGGTGTTCATCCTCCCCTTAGGGCTGGTCGATAAATGGGGACCTGGCTTAGACCAGGGATATGTGTGTGTACGTGTGTGTGTGTGTGTGTGTGTGTGTGTGTGTGTGTGTGTGTATGCGCACAGGATTAAGACATCGTATACTTACACAAGGTTAAGAAAACATCAACAAGGGCATCAAACTGTATCCCCATAACATACAAATGCCTTTCCCTTTTCAGCCATGTAGCGTCAGGAACAAACGGAAAAAAATTGGCCCCATGTGCACACATCCAATCTTTAATTGTCATGTACAGTGTACCAAAGCCAGAACCTACCATCCATAGATAAGCCTCACGGATTAGTTCAAGATTTACCCTGATCACTTCATATTCCCTAGTCTAATCCACTGAAAGCACGTTGACCCCCATATACCACATTGTTCTAATTCATTCTTTCCAATGCGCGCCGCTTGAATGTCATGAGCCCAATTCTACATAACCTCCTTCACTCCATCCTCCCGAATCCTCCTCTCTCTCTCTCTCTCTCTCTCTCTCTCTCTCTCTCTCTCTCTCTCTCTCTCTCTCTCTCTCTCTCTCTCTCTCCCCCCCCAAGGGGTCTGCTTGCTCCCACTAATACCAAAATCGTGTCTCTCACTCGTGCGTGTTAAGACCAAATCCCAGACGACAAGGACGCCAGCACACAGGAATGATCCTCCCTCGATGGCCCAAGGGGGGGCCGGCCGTGACCACCACAGCCTTTTAGGAGAGACACTCGAGGGACGAGCGAAGCACTTGCCAGACGTCCGCCTCCCAGCCAGCGACCATTCCTCCCAGCGAAGGTACGCATCTGTGTTCGCTATGATGTCAACAACAAATTCGGGGCGCCGCGTTGTGGACGAGAGATGCTGGTAGGGGGTTCGTTCTCTCATGGCTGAGTCTTTGTGTCTAGATAATCTACTCGAAGTTTGTCAAAATTAGATGATGAAAACAGAAGACATGATTGATGACGTTTCGGTCCTATAGCCAAGATTACATGGGAGGGAAGGCAGAACTAGCGTACAGCATACCTGGGTGATGTGACGCCCCCTATGCCCGGCGGACCTTACCTGTGAGAGGAGAGAAAAAGATATTATCAGAGTCAGGTATACACGTATATGTCCCCCTCCTCACACAGGAGAGAGAGAGTGAAAAGAGTTTATAGAGAACAGTTCCAGGGTGAAAAAAGGGTTGGCTACACTCAGTTGTGTCAGGATGCCAACACATGCTGGAACAATGAGAGGGAACTGCATATGAATGACTGTACAAGGCCCAAAATCTATTATATATATATATATATATATATATATATATATATATATATATATATATATATATATATATATATTCCTATGAGACCATAGGGAAATGAAACACAATAAGTTCCCAAGTGCACTTGGAGAGAGAGAGAGAGAGAGAGAGAGAGAGAGAGAGAGAGAGAGAGAGAGAGAGAGAGAGAGAGAGAGAGAGAAATACATAGAAAATAGATAGATAAATGGACAGATAAAGTAATACAAAGACAGATCAGGAAATCAATGTACTGGAGGGCCACGTCCACCCAATTCTTCCTCTTTCTTGCCGTGGACAATGGTAGAGGCGGGCCAGTCCCTCCCCCAAGATCTGATTACCCCGTGGTCTCTGGAGGTCTGGTCTGCGCTGAGGAGGGTGGGAGGAGGCCAGGGTATGGCTGACTGTGGAGGGGTCTGGCAGGTGAGGGTGACGGGGTCTGGCAGGTGAGGGTGATGGGTTCTGGTAGGTGAGGGTGATGGGGTCTGGCAGGTGAGGGTGATAGGCTCTGGTAGATGAGGGTGATAGGGTCTGGCAGGTGAGGGTGATGGGGTCTGGCAGATGAGGGTGATGGGGTCTGGCAGGTGAGGGTGATGGGGTCTGGCAGGTGAGGGTGATGGGGTCTGGCAGGTGAGGGTGACCGGGTCTGGCAGGTGAGGGTGACGGGGTCTGGCAGGTAAGGGTGATAGGGTCTGGCAGGTGAGGGTGATGGGGTCTGGCAGGTGAGAGGGTGATGGGGGTCTGGCGAGGCGCCGAGGTCCCCATCTTGATTGGGTCTGACTCTCAGACTTAATACGACCCTTATGATGGGGCTGCGGTATAGCGACGACCCACGACCCTCGTCCCCCAGGGGTGAGCACCAACATGGGTGCTGCGCGTTAACACACGTCCCCCTTCTCTGACGCACCACTCTCTCAAGCCCAGACCTGGCCTAACACCCTACCCCTCTCTCGCGGCTGAGCTCCTCCCCCTCCCTCTTCACCCGGAAAAGACAACCAGATCCTAAAGGTGGGATCTGATGCCACTCGGGGCGTTATGGCACGAGCGGCCCAGCTTTGGGTTCTGATCCCACAACAGCCGTGTTTACAAGCCGGCCTCGGGCGCGTTCTGGCTATCGGCTTTCAACCCGCGCCTCTCCTGCGCCTTCGGTGTTGAACGCTGTAGTTTTTCGACGCTGCTAGAAAGCTCGCTGTTGCTGTGAGGGACTAGAAGGGTGTTCCAGGGGAGCTCCTGTGTTGTCTATATTGCAGGACGGTGACTGGGAGTGAGAATATGGAGAGATATTGTTCAGGTGAAATAGCAGAACCGTCTGTATGAAGTTCCATAGCCGGAGGTGGTGTTGTCTTGAAGTTATGAGCAATAGCTAGAGTTAGGTATCCTGCGCCTCTCACTTCATCTGAGGCCGATAGACCATTGCAAAAAAAAAAGTAAATCTAGTTTCAGGCGTTTGACCTGGGCGCTCACGGGTCAGGTCAAATGCTCACCTTCACCAAGCCCGGGTGGTGTGAGCCCAAAACAACGGACGGACAACGACGGATAAAGGACGAACAACGGACAATGGACGGAAAACGGACGGATAATGGACGGACAACGGACGTATAACGGACGGACAACGGACGGATAACAGACGAAAACGGACGGACAATGGACGGACAACGGACGGATAACACGAACAACGGACGGATAACAGACGGACAACGGTCATCGATGGAGACCAACGGAGAAATCGACCCCCCCCCCCGCGAAGATGGTGACCCCCTGGTCACATGTGTCAAAACTGTGACACCTAAGCGTTGGATCTCGGGTTATGACCCATCACACAGTTTGCACTTCACCGTCTTATCATACAGACCAGAGGCTTAAAAGTCATCATACAGTCCACAAGGATCGTACGGACGAAATGTGTAATACAGCAAAGAAATGAAGAGGAATCTCTGTCCCTCTTACGGAACTCGAACCCTCGCTGGAGCAGGCCAAAGGAGTTCAAAGGTCTGACTGAAAACGGAGAGCTGAGTTTTGATTCGGCATCTGATGTCGTGGTCAAAAAAAGAACCCACCGAGTTCTTATTGTGGAGGCGTACCCTAAGGGGCGTCACTGAGCGGCTGCCTCAAGAAGTGTAGATAGAGTTATAAAGAGATGGAGGTGTACAGCGAGGCGTCAGGTTCCACGAAGACTCCAGGTGTGTGTTGCAAGGGGAGCGAGGGCGTTGACTCGCTTGGTCTCCTCAGCGCAACGACGACCTCTCCTGCCTCCTCCTCCTCCTCTTGCTCCTCCCTCCTACACTCGCTCTACATCCAGCGACCTTCCTCCCGACGCTGCTGCTGGGGTGGTGGACGGCCTGCACGTTCACCACCTCCCAGCGACCTTCCTCCCGACGCTGCTGCTGGGGTGGTGGACGGCCTGCACGTTCACCACCCACCAGCGACCTTCCTCCCGACGCTGCTGCTGGGGTGGTGGACGACCTGCACGTCCACCACCTCCCAGCGACCTTCCTCCCGACGCTGCTGCTGGGGTGGTGGACGGCCTGCACGTCCACCACCCCCCAGCGACCTTCCTCCCGACACTGCTGCTGGGGTGGTGGACGGCCTGCACGTCCACCACCCCCCAGCGACCTTCCTCCCGACACTGCTGCTGGGGTGGTGGACGACCTGCACGTCCACCGCCCCCCAGCGACCTTCCTCCCGACGCTGCTGCTGGGGTGGTGGACGACCTGCACGTCCACCACCCCCCAGCGACCTTCCTCCCGACACTGCTGCTGGGGTGGTGGACGACCTGCACGTCCACCACCCCCCAGCGACCTTCCTCCCGACACTGCTGCTGGGGTGGTGGACGACCTGCACGTCCACCACCCCCCAGCGACCTTCCTCCCGACACTGCTGCTGGGGTGGTGGACGACCTGCACGTCCACCGCCCTCCAGCGACCTTCCTCCCGACGCTGCTGCTGGGGTGGTGGACGGCCTGCACGTCCACCGCCCTCCAGCGACCTTCCTCCCGACGCTGCTGCTGGGGTGGTGGACGGCCTGCACGTCCACCGCCCTCCAGCGACCTTCCTCCCGACGCTGCTGCTGGGGTGGTGGACGGCCTGCACGTCCACCGCCCTCCAGCGACCTTCCTCCCGACGCTGCTGCTGGGGTGGTGGACGACCTGCACGTCCACCGGTATAAAGCTGTGGGCGAGGCGGTGACCTGGCTCTGGAAGACGACGCGGGTGAGGAGAAGTGGTGGCGAGAGTCCACGAGGGAAGAGAGAGAGAGAGAGAGAGAGAGAGAGAGAGAGAGAGAGAGAGAGAGAGAGAGAGAGAGAGTCAGGGCGGAGGAGGGAGGGAGGGTTCAGTGACACCAAGGGCAGCGTCAGACGAAGCGGGAGAGACTAAAAAAAGTCAGGGACTACAAAGAAAAAAGGCGAGAGAGAGAGAGAGAGAGAGAGAGAGAGAGAGAGAGAGAGAGAGAGAGAGAGAGAGAGAGAAGAGAGAGAGCGAAGGGAGGGGAAGGGATTATGGCAGCTTAGGGCCGGAGGACGTGCCATACACGTGAGACGGGAGCGCTAAAGGCGGGTCCTGGGAGGAGGCATCACTGGCTCCTGCAGCACCTGAGGCAGGGAGGACCCGACGTAGGGAGGACCTGGTGCAGGGAGGACCTGAGACAGGGAGGACCTGACGTAGGGAGGACCTGGTGCAGGGAGGACCTGAGGCAGCGATGACCCGACGTAAGAAGGACCTGGTGCAGGGAGGACCTGACGTAGGGGTGGACCTGACGCAGGGCTGACCCGACGCAAGGAGGACCTGAGGCAGGGATAACCTGACGCAGGGAGGACCTGAGGCAAGGAGGACCTGAGGCAGGGAGGACCTGTCAGTTCCTCATCTGGCTCGGCAGTGGAGAGGGTGACAGATCACCAGGACATCCGTCCTCTGAGTGGCGTCAGGAGCCCTTAGTCTCCTGCTGATCCTGACGGTGGTGGCGCTGGTGGTAGTGAGGTGATAGTGGCGATGGTGATGGTGGTGATGGTGATGGTGGCTGTGATGGTGAAAAAAAAGGCCGGTCTAACAGGATAGTGACAGTGTTGTGATGGTGAAGAACACCTTCTCCTTATCCAGGGTCTAAGGATCGAACACTACTGACGAAGGAGGACCCACTACCCCACCCTTCTTCCCCAGATGTACCTGAAGGTAACTTGACCTCGACATATTAAGGTTGGAAGTTGACCTGGACCTCCTCCTCCACACACTGACCTGCTCTCCGAAGTCTCACACAGAATCCTCTATCTACACTTCATCATGCCAACCCAGAATACCCTGGACCAGAGTGAGGTCTTAGAATAATGAAAATTAAATAATTTGATAATCAAACGACTACTGCTGATGACACATTCTAACAGAAAAAAAAATGTAAATTTTTGTATAAATCATTCGGAGCAAATTATTTTTTTTCAAGTATGAATGTTATCAACTGTAATTAATTTCATGCCCGAGGTGCGTTAATAGATTACCTTTGGAAATTAACCCTTAATTACATTTATTCTTGTATAATCGTATTAGTAAATGAATACGCTTGTCTCGCCCCATCTTCAAATCAAGCAGCATAATGGACGGAATTCCTCTGAATTCCTATGCGGTGGACGCCTCTGTGTGTGTGTGTGTGTGTGTGTGTGTGTGTGTGTTCCCATTGAGCGCAGCCGAGGGGTGGGTGTTGGGTGGGAGCAAGTGGTGTAAACTAGATAAGGACGCTGGCAGTTATGTTCGCTGTGGTGAGGCGTTCGGTCAACTGATAGCTTTGTTTTGGGCGCGCGCACCGATGGCGGGCCCAGCCGGTACAGCAAGGCTGTACCGTGTCAAGCACGGCTACCGACTGCGGGGGTGAGGCGAGGTACGATCCCCTGACTATAACGGTACGATCCCTGGCCACGACGGTACGATCCCCTGACTATAACGGTACGGTTCCTGGGCACGACGGTACGATCCTTAGGCATGATGTTACGATCCCCTGACTATAACGGTACGGTCCCTGGGCATGACGGTACGATCCCTGGGCATGACGGTACGATCCACTGACTATAACAGTACGGTTCCTGGGCATGACGGTACGATCCTTGAGCATGAAGGTACGATCCTTGGGCATGACGGTACGATCCCGTGACTAATACGGTACGGTCCCTGGGCATGACGGTACGATCCTTGGGCATGACGGTACGATCCTTGGGCATGACGGTACAATCCTTGGGCGTGACGGTACGATCCCTTGAGCATAACGGTACGATCCCTTGAGCATGACAGTACGATCCCTTGAGCATGACGGTACGATCTACTCAGCCCACTGACACGATCCTTGAGCATGATAACCTGGCCTTTGACCTGATAATTCAGGTCAAACCCCAGGTCATCATTCCAATGGTCGTACCGTCGTGCTCCGGGGTCGTACCGTCGTGCTCAAGGGTCGTACCGTCGTGCTCCAGGGTCGTACCGTCGTGCTCCAGGGTCGTACCGTCGTGCTCCAGGGTCGCTCCGTCTTGCTACAGGGTCATACCGTCGTGCTCCAAGGTCGTACCGTCGTGCTACAAGGTCGTACCGTCGTGCTCCAGAGTCGTACCGTCGTGCTACAGGGTCGTACCGTCGTGCTCCAGGGTCGTACCGTCGTGCTGCAGGGTCGTACCGTAATGGGGAGACTTGTGTTGACTGCAAGATGTGAGGGGTGGGTGGGTGGGGGGAGAACAGATGTGTTGACTGCAAAATGTGAGACAAACACATGTATTGGCCTGTAATGCATTACACAATAACAATTCTTAAAACCCTCTCTAATTTGACCTGATGTATTATGAGCTTTGTGAGTCCCGGACGTTGTCTGAGAACCTGGTGATTCCTGGGGTATTCTGAGTCTTATGAGCCCTGGCGTATTCTGAGTACCTGGTGATCCCTGGCGTATACTGAGTCATATGAGTCCCGGCGTATTCTGAGTCGTATGAGTCCCGGCATATTCTGAGTCTTATGGGTCCTGGCGTATTATGAGCCTTATAAGTCCTGGCGGATTCTGGGTCCTGGCGTATTCTGAGTCTTATGGGTCCTGGCGTATTCTGAGCCTTATGAGTCCTGGCGGATTCTGGGTCCTGGCGTATTCTGAGTCTTATGAGTCCTGGCGTATTCTGAGCCTTATGAGTCCTGGCGGATTCTGGGTCCTGGCGTATTCTGAGTCTTATGAGTCCTGGCGTATTCTGAGCCTTATGAGTCCTGGCGGATTCTGGGTCCTGGCGTATTCTGAGTCTTATGAGTCCTGGCGGACTCTGAGTCCTGGAGTATTCTGAGTCTTATGAGACCTGGCGTATTCTGAGTCCTGGCGTATTTTGAGTCTTATGAGCGGCTGTATCAGGAGGGGGAATAATTAGCTGCCACATTTCACGTGCCACCCGGGTATTACCAACGCCAGGAAGGCCGACCTAGAGCTCTTCATTTGGGGACCTTAATTACCAATTAAGCTATCAACCTCCACGGTAATTCCCCTCTTGGTGGCATCTCCATACATACATACATATCAATATGTATGTAAGCATATATATATATATATATATATATATATATATATATATATATATATATATATATATGCCAGGTGAGGATATTCCCTCAAAGGCCCAGTCCTCTGTTCTTAACGCTACCTCGCTATCGCGGGAAATGGCGAATAGTATGAAAAAAAAAAAAAAAAAAAAAAAAAAATATATATATATATATATATATATATATATATATATATATATATATATATACAATTTTTCTTTTCTTTTCATACATATTCGAACATTTCCCGCATTACCGAGGTAGCGTTAAGAACAGAGGACTGTGCCTTAGAGGGAATATCCTTACTTGGCCCCCCCTGGAGATAGGGGAGAAAGAATATATAATGATATCTAGTCCTTACAGAAACATCACTATGTCCTTACTCTTAGCATTTTCAAAGACTGTGTTGATGGTACTGAAAACTTCAGCTGCAGGGCGGGAGGCATCTATCCGGTGCTGAAGGCCTTTCTTTGCATAATAACTCACAAGAGGAGCTGTCTGCTTGTGATATGCTCCTAATCCTCGTATCAGTGTTTCAGGATTATCATCTGACCTCTTAATGAGAGGTTCTCCAGTAATATCATCAGTCATAGGAGCTTTGGGAGGATAAAACTCCTCATGGTAAGATCGACCAGAGGCTGAGTGAAAGAGTCTTCCAGTGATGCGTCGAACCAGAAGATCATCTTCGATGCCAAATTCAATCACTGAGTCTAGCTTCTGTTTCCGTATCTCTAACATTCATCCAGCTTCTCAGCCTGAGTGACTGTGCGAGTAAAACCATCGAGGATGAAACCATTCTTGCAATAAGGCTTGTTGAGATTTTGCTCTATCATGTTTACCACTAAATCATCACTCACCAGTTTCCCAGCATCCATGAATTCCTTCAACTCTTTACCAAGATCACATCCAGATGCCACCTCTGCTCTCAGTAAATCACCAGTTGCTATGTGACACACACAGTAACGTTCCTTCAATCTTGGAGCCTGGGTGCCTTTGCCAGAGCCAGGCGGCCCTAATAACACAGCATTGATACCATCTCCCGATCCCACTGCTGGTGCTGGAACTTCAACTGTTGGTGCCATAATCCTTTTGTATTACAAGTAAAACTGACACCTTTTCAACTCATTTGTATATTCACTACATCGTTGTTCAGACTCTGGGTTGTAAAGTCAAGCTATAAACGTTCATATATATATATATATATATATATATATATATATATATATATATATATATATATATATATATATATATATTCCCCTCCAACTGCCAGGATTCGAACCCAAGACCTTTTGCGAGGTAGTCGAGAACGCTAACCTAGGCTATGATCGCCCCAATAGGGATTCATATATATATATATATATATATATATATATATATATATATATATATATATATATATATATATATACATATATATACCAACCTATGTTGTGCTTGAGAGCGGAGTGTTAATTATGTATGCTTTCAATGAAATGTATGTAATTTATATGTAAATACGCCTTTCACCAGGTGCAACCGTACCAGCAAAGGCTTTTTCCCTTTCTTTTTTCTTTTTTATATTTTCCTAATTCATGATGACAGTGATTGATCCGCCTCTGTCATAGAACAGAGGGGTGTCATCTTCGTCACAGACGGGGATGCGTCCACAGAGGTACAGCCAGCCACACACACGTACACCATCCTATACCATATACGTTATAATGGTTCAGACATGGAGATGTGAGAGACTTACATTAAGGGCTGAACATCACAGGTTCTCAAGTCGACGACTTCATCTCTCATTTGCTCATGCAATCCCTTTCCCTGACCTGTGGTGTACACACACTCTCTCTCCTTCCATGAAGCAATACGTGTTAACAGTGTCTCATGGCTGGTCAGGGTACACGATACTCCTTAGCCAAGCCAGAGTGGCCTCCCGACCCGCCCTGCAGACAAAGAAAAGCCTTGTACGTGCTCAATATGGGTGGATCCTTCATATGTGTTCGAGGGAAGTGACGTGTTAGTATAATGACCAGAGCTGACGAACTAGCCTGACGATATATATATATATATATATATATATATATATATATATATATATATATATATATATATATATTTATTTATTTATTTATATTGCTTTGTCGCTGTCTCCTGCGTTAGCGAGGTAGCGTAAGGAAACAGACGAAAGAATGGCCCAACCCTCCCACATACACATGTATATACATACGTGTCCACACACGCAAATATACATACCTATACATCTCAATGTATATATATATAAATATATATATATATATATATATATATATATATATATATATATATATATATATATATATATATATATATATATACACATGTACATAATTCATACTGTCTGCCTTTATTTATTTCCCTATTAACTTAAAACCAGACTCTGCCAGAATGGTAAGGTTAAGGTGTTGTGTTCACAGAGTAGACAGACAGACAGACACAGACAGATCAAATCTGAGACGTCGCGTATCCTTAAGTAACAGTACTGACGCACCAAAGGGTCGTCCCGTCGTGCTCAAAGGGTCGTACTGTCGTGCTCTAAGGGTCGTACTGTCATGCTCAAAGGGTCGTACAGTCATGCTCAAAGGGTCGTACAGTCATGCTCTAAGGGTCGTACCATCGTGCTCAAAGAGTCGTACTGTCGTGCTCAAAGGGTCGTACCGTCGTGCTCAAAGGGTCGTACCGTCGTGCTCAAAGGGTCGTACCGTCGTGCTCAAAGGGTCGTACCGTCGTGCTCAGAGGGTTGTACATTCATGCTCAAAGGGTCGTACCGTCAAGCCGGAGGGGTTAAGGCTTGTATTCTACCAGCCTGCACGGCACGGCAGCCACGCTGTCAGGAGAGCTGACATCAACGCTGGAGGGGGCTGACAGCCTCGCCCCCCCCCCCCCTCCCCCCTGCTGACGACCAATATCCGACCAATTGGCGAGGCTGGCACGCGACCCCCGGCTGGTAATACCGCTCCAGGGAAATTGTTCATAGGCTCCGCCCGGCTGTGGTGGTGGTGGTGTGCGAGGGCTGTGGCTGGCTGGAGCCCGGCTGTGGTGGTGGTGGTGTGCGAGGGCTGTGGCTGGCTGGAGCCCGGCTGTGTGGTGGAGGTGGTGTGCGAGGGCTGTGGCTGGCTGGAGCCCGGCTGTGGTGGTGGTGGTGTGCGAGGGCTGTGGCTGGCTGGAGCCCGGCTGTGTGGTGGTGGTGGTGTGCGAGGGCTGTGGCTGGCTGGAGCCCGGCTGTGTGGTGGTGGTGGTGGTGTGCGAGGGCTGTGGCTGGCTGGAGCCCGGCTGTGTGGTGGTGGTGGTGGTGTGCGAGGGCTGTGGCTGGCTGGAGCCCGGCTGTGTGGTGGTGGTGGTGGTGTGCGAGGGCTGTGGCTGGCTGGAGCCCGGCTGTGTGGTGGTGGTGGTGGTGTGCGAGGGCTGTGGCTGGCTGGAGCCCGGCTGTGTGGTGGTGGTGGTGGTGTGCGAGGGCTGTGGCTGGCTGGAGCCCGGCTGTGTGGTGGTGGTGGTGGTGTGCGAGGGCTGTGGCTGGCTGGAGCCCGGCTGTGTGGTGGTGGTGGTGGTGTGCGAGGGCTGTGGCTGGCTGGAGCCCGGCTGTGTGGTGGTGGTGGTGGTGTGCGAGGGCTGTGGCTGGCTGGAGCCCGGCTGTGTGGTGGTGGTGGTGGTGTGCGAGGGCTGTGGCTGGCTGGAGCCCGGCTGTGTGGTGGTGGTGTGCGAGGGCTGTGGCTGGCTGGAGGGATGGAGGGGAAGCTGTTGCGGCCTGCGGCGAACTGAGTTGTGGCAAGCGGTGGTGGTGTGTGGCAGGCTGTGGTGGCTACTTGTGGCAGGCTGTGGTGGACTGTGGTGGCTAGATGTGGCAGGCTGTGGCAAAGGTGTGGTAGGCTGTGGTGGTGAGCTGTGGCAGGCTGTGGTGAGCTGTGGCTGGCTATGGCAAGCTGCGGTGGTGAATTGTGGCAGACTGTGGTACTGTGGTTTGGCAGGCTGTGGTGGGCTGCCCTCTCCACAATGCAGCCTGTCCCTCTCTCCCTGACCCTCTCCACAATATACAGCCTATCCCTCTCCCCCTGACTCTCTCCACAATACAGCCTATCCCTCTCCCCCTGACCCTCTCCACAATACAGCCTATCTCTCTCTCCCTGACCCTCTCCACAATGCAGCCTGTCCCTCTCTCCCTGACCCTCTCCACAATACAGCCTATCCCTCTCTCCCTGACCCTCTCCACAATGCAGCCTATCCCTCTCTCCCTGACCCTCTCTACAACACAGCCTATCCCTCTCTTCCAAACCCTCTCCACAACACAGCCTATCCCTCTCTCCCTGACCCTCTCCACAATACAGCCTATCCCTCTCTCCCAGACCCTCCCCACAACACAGCCTATCCCTCTCTCCCTGACCCTCCCCACAACACAACCTATCCCTCTCTCCCAGACCCCCTCCCCACAACACAGCCTATCCTTTTCGTCTATATGACGTCGCATCACCCTCAACATAACCATCCACATTTCCCATGACCCACATCAGTCAAGTCTTGGACGGCTCCAGGCTACAGGGTAGTCCATCATTTTTCCTTTCTAATGGAACGTCGATCGGTAAGTCTTTCTACATCACACTCTTGGGCCCTCACAAAGGGACTGCACACCAGTGTCTCTCTCTCACTCTCTTTTCTTCTCCAAGGTCTTTCATCAAATCTTAAATGACCTCATTAATTAGTCTTCCATCATCACATGACCCAAGACTTTGTTCGCCAGTTTTTATCTATTCTTCTTTTCTTGATTAGTACAACAGTCCTTAGCTTCGTGAGCACGACGGCACGACCCTTGAGTATGATGGAACGACCCTTGAGCACGACGGCACGACCCTTGAGCACGACAGCACGACCCTTGAGCACGACGGCACGACCCTTGAGCACGACGGCACGACCCTTGAGCACGACAGCACGACCCTTGAGCACGACGGCACGACCCTTGAGCACGACAGCACGACCCTTGAGTATGATGGCACGACCCTAGAGCATAATGGTACGATCCTTGAGCACGACGTTGCGACCTCTGAGCATGACGGTACGACCCTTGAATAGTAGCCGAGCGGTTTGCGATCCACCACGCAAAAGGTCCGGGTTCGAATCCTTGCTGTTGGACGGCATTATATATATATATATATATATATATATATATATATATATATATATATATATATATATATATATATATATATACATTTCTATCTATTTATTCTACTTTGTCGCTGTCTCCCGCGTTAGCGAGGTAGCACAAGGAAACAGACGAAAGAATGGCCCAACCCACCCACCCACACACGCACACACACACACACACACATATATATATATATATATATATATATATATATATATATATATATATATATATGTCACTTGTAAGCCAATCAAAATCACAGAGAATTGCAGCAATAGTCCTTGACAACATATCAAAACTCCACGTTGAGCACTTCAGCTGAAGCGGCACATCCGAGCGCGCTTTCAGACGTAACGCTTCAGTGGATAACAGCGGGGTGCACAAGTCTCCGTACATCCGGCAAGCAGATCCGGGTATCGGAACGCATCGTGTAGATTTTCAAGATAACTATATCGACGCTGATGCAGTATTTTCAAAATTCGAGGCAAAAAGGAAAAAAAAAAAAATTCCGGTAGTCAAGGTAAAAATTCTCATGCAAAAACGAAATTAAGTGAAAAATGAACCTCATGATTAAAACGAATTTCGAGGGGGAAAAAATTAAGGCAAAAAGAAAATCTCGGGAGGGAAAAAAAAATCAGGCAAAAGTGAAATTAATAGATAAAAGGAAAAAAAAATCTGGGGAAAAAAAAGGAAAAAGGAAATTCAGGGGAAAAAATTCATCTTCAAGCGTACCCAGGTCAAAGGTGGTACCACGAAAGAGCTACAAATTGCTGGAGATCTAAATAGCTGACCGCTAGCTTCTCCCCCCCCCCCCCACTTGGAAAAGCTAACGTTCAGCACACGCTGAAGTAGAGATCCCCCCCCCCTTCCCCCTCGCCTGCCAGCTACCCACCCCTGAAATTCAGCTACAGGGGAAAACACTGCTCTCACGACTTCAGCATGTGTGTGTGTGTATCAGTCCACCTTTTCCTCCTGAGTAACTGAATCTGTTAATGACTTCATTTATCCGCTTAACGGCCATTTAATGGTCTACACCTGGCTATATGAGGACCATTAATGGTCTACACCTGGCTATATGAGGACCATTAATGGTCTACACCTGGCTATGTGAGGACCATTAATGGTCTACATCTGGCTATATGAGGACCATTAATGGTCTACACCTGGCTATATGAGGACCATTAATGGTCTACATCTGGCTATATGAGGACCATTAATGGTCTACACCTGGCTATATGAGGACCATTAATGGTCTTCACATCCGTTACGTAAGGTTGAGGGAAAATCATATCATGTCCACCTCAACACTTTTGAGAACAGCGGTACATACCTCTTCGCCAGGATGGTCTAACGGTACATCCCTTCGCCAGGATGGTCTAACGGTACATCCCTTCGCCAGGATGGTCTAACGGTACACCCCTTCGCCAGGATGGTCTAACGGTACATCCCTTCGCCAGGATGGTCTAACGGTACACACCACTTCGCCAGGATGGTCTAACGGTACACCCCTTCGCCAAGATGGTCTAACGGTACACACCCCTTCGCCAGGATGGTCTAACGGTACACACCCCTTCGCCAGGATGGTCAAGCCTCTGACATGGATTCGAGTCAGAGGATAAGGTATCATACCAAGTGATCGTACAGTCGTGCTCAAGGGTCGTACCGTCGTGCTCAAGGGTCGTACCGTCGTGCTCAAGGGTCGTACCGTCGTGCTCAAGGGTCGTACCTTCGTGCTCAAGGGTCGTACCGTCGTGCTCAAGGGTCGTACCGTCGTTCTCAGATGTCGTCCTTAACCGTGGTGATCACGGAGACAGAAGAGCATTGAGTCAGTGGGTCACACAGGGAGGTACCGCTGCCAGAACTAACCCCCGAGGGGGTTGTTGTGGGGGGATCAGAACCCCCTGGTGAAGGGGCGGGAGTCCCCCGCCCCTCCTCTACCCCAGGGGGTTGTGGTGGGGGATCAGGAACCCCCTGACGAAGGGACGGGAGTCAGAGACCCTCAGGGTGTGTACCCTGAAACCAGCTGGAGAGGGGTGGGTGGATGGCCCGATCCCACACACACACACACACACCACTCCACCCTACCTGGCACCGGAATAAAATTTCTCCCTTTTCCATGTCAAAGGCTTCCCTCACGGCCGGATGCCGTTCACGGACAGGTCGACCCTCCCTCCCGTCACGGACAGACGTCCTTACCAAGTCCATGTCTTAAAGGAGGTCTAAAAAGAAGAATTAGAGAAAAGAAAGAGAGAAAAGTAGGAAGAAGAGTGGAAATTATCGTATAATGTTTTCTTAGCATCAGTGGTACGTGTGCTATTTAGAAAAGGATCATGTCGTTGCTGTGACGAGAGACAGGACAGAGTTGAAGAATCCTAAAGCTTAGCGGTGTGAGGAAAGATACAAACATCAGTAACGATCCATCCTTATGCTGCCAAAGGTTTTTAAAAAAAGGCGTTCCTACCACAAACCACTGGTTCAGAAGCCACAGCAGTTCCTGGTTAACAAGGATTTAATAACACACACACACACACACACACACACACACACACACACACACATATATATATATATATATATATATATATATATATATATATATATATATATATATATATATATATATATATATATAATCTGATGTGGACTTTCTTGTGGTTTCCCGTCATGAACTCCTCGCCATGTTTTCCCTTCTCGTGGAAGAAGAAAAACCAGTCTGTTCTTTCGTGTAAGTTTCATGAAGTCTTTTGTTAACAAAAGTTGTGGACGCAGCTTCAAGGGAGCGAGGCAAGAGTCCGGGACTCTTTACCCTCGCCAGAAATGGACTTGAGGAGAGCAAGGCGCTGCCCAGAGTCGCCATATACACGGAAGCCAAATGACGGACCCTTCCCTCACCAGCTCCCAGACATCAAAGGAATATACAACTATCTCTCTCTCTCTCTCTCTCTCTCTCTCTCTCTCTCTCTATATATATATATATATATATATATATATATATATATATATATATATATATATATATATATATATATATATATATATATATATCCTCACTTGGCCGCCTTCTCTGTTCCTCTTTTGAAAAATTAAAAAACGAGAAGGGAGGATTTTCAGCCCCCCGCTCCCTCCCCTTTTAGTCGCCTTCCACGACACGCAGGGAATACGTGGGAAGTATTCTTCCTCCCCTGTTCCCAAGGATAATATATATATATATATGTGTGTATATATATATATATATATATATATATATATATATATATATATATATATATATATATATATATATGTATATATATATGTGTGTGTGTGTGTGTGTGTGTGTGTGTGTGTGTGTGTCACAATATGAAGACAGACTTTCCTAACAAAAGGTAAACACTTCCCATTTTCACAGCGCGTGTTTTCTCTCACGATTTCCGCCTCACTCACATCGCTGGCATCACAAAGGGACCAAAACGCGCGAGCATTTCTTGTCCTTTCCTTGGCCCTCCTCAGTGCGGCGGCGGAGGCACGCCAGATACTGAAGACTCCCTCTTCTCTCTCTCTCTCTCTCTCTCTCTCTCTCTCTCTCTCTCTCTCTCTCTCTCTCTCTCTCTCTCTCTCTCCCCACTCCTACCCAGTCCGTTTTCTCCATCAGATGGTTTCATGTTTTGGGCGACAGTCGCTGCGTGGGTCTTCCACCATGTCCAGAAGAACTGGTCAAGGGTGGTGCAGCAAACTCAATGATTGAACGAATGATGAATTTTATTTATCCCGTTTTGAGGACTTGCCTCAGGGGATACAGGGACTCTGGGTCTGTCTCAGGAGATACGAGGACACTGGGTCTGTCTCAGGAGCTACGAGGACCCTGGGTCTGTCTCAGGAGCTACGAGGACCCCGGGTGTCTGTCTCAGGAGCTCCGATGACACTGGGTGTCTGTCTCAGGAGCTACGACGACCCTGGGTCTGTCTAAGAGCTCCGAGGACCCTGGGTCTATCTCAGAAGCTACGAGGACCCTGGGTCCGCTGATAGGTCTTTCTGGTCTTTAGCTAAGGGCGTCGCTAACAACTTCTGTCGCTCTACCTTTCCTTCACTTTTCCGCTCTGACGGTGCTATATAGATGTTGATCCCGCAGACAAAGCAACTCTCTTTGGTTCCCGTGTCTCCTCTAACTCCACCTTGGACGACTCTATTATTCCTTCATCCCCTGATGCTCCTCTTACATATCCTATGCCTCTACCCGTAATCTCTTTTCGAACAGTTCGACAAGCGTCTCTCTCTCTCTCTCTCTCTCTCTCTCTCTCTCTCTCTCTCTCTCTCTCTCTCTCTCTCTC